>NC_050577.1:23676024-24029321 GCF_011100635.1 Trichosurus vulpecula
TTTGTTGGCTTCTTGTGGCCTGGGTGGCAGCGACCTTGGTTTCTTAGCAGGGCAGTGAAAACCCTGGAAGGCCCTGCCAGACTGGGCTTGGAGGATGGCCTCCAGCATCTTGTCTGAGGACTGATGGCCTTCCCAACATCTTCCCACCCCTCCTTGGCTGTAGGGGGATGAAGTTTGCACCTGCTGTCCATCTCCTGAGCCAAGGAAGACCCATGGTCTGTTTGGGTGGAGGGATCCTTGAATGAGTCACTCCATTAAGTACGTATTAAGCAGCCACTTTGGGCCAGGCCCTGGATGCAGAGACCATGAACCAGTCCCTACTGACTAGCTTCCATTCTATGTAGGAGATGCGTCCGTGAGTAGACAGTGAATCAGTAGAAATGGGCAGAGTAGTCAAGTATAAGACCCATGGAGAGTGTGGGCCCCTCCAGTGAGGCCACTACAGCACGCTTGGGCCAGTGTAATGTTAATGGCGGCGGGGGGGGGGGGGGGGGGAGGGCTGTGTGTGGGGATGTGTGTGTGTGTGTGTGTGTGTGTGTGTGTAAGATCTTCCCCGCCCATTAACAGGCCCCATATGGAGCCCATTAAGGGAAGCTTGCTTGTAGGAAAGCTTGCACACCTTTTGTTAATAAGGTAATTAGGCAAGGAGTCTGGTTGTGATGCCTTCTGGCTCTGAGGCTATTAGCTGAAAGGGTATATATTGTGAGAGGTAAGCTTTTGCTTTGGGGGCTCGCTTATGAGAAAGATGTGATTTCCTGGTCAAGACTCTGAGGGGGCGTATGTTCAGGATCCTCCCCCTACCCCCACTGCTCAGAGTTAAAGGCTCTCTCCATTCAGTGGTGGATGTAAACCTTTGATTCAGGCAGTAGAGCCCTGTCTGTTGGTCTTTATTTCTCTTTGTGTTTTTTTCTGTGTAATGAAAGAGGATCATTGACACCTTTTAAGTTGCTTTCCTTAGTAAAGCAGATCTAAGAGCCTGCACTAGCAGCCATCGTGGGTGTGCCAGTGTGGTTGCCGTTATAGCCAGGTCAGGCAGGGCTTTAAGAGCTACAAGGAGAACTTGGCAGTTTAACTTCTTTTCCATCTGCCGATCTGCTTGGTCTCCCCTCCTCCTTTGCCACTTCCTTTTCTGCATTTTGTTTCATTAGATTGTTAGCTCCCTGAGGGCAGGGATGGTCTTTTTCTTTTTTGTATCCCTAGTGGTTATTAAAGCCCATGATAGGAGCTTAATAAATGTTTCCTCATCTGTAAATAGGGATAGTAATGGCCCCACATACCCCTTATCACTTGTAAGTCTCCATAAATAAACCCTGGAGTGCCCCCTGAATCTGAATTGTTTTGTTTGAGAAAGAAAAAAGGAAGACACTGCAGTTAGTCCTGGCAACCTTTACCTAGAATGAAAAGAACGTTAGATCAGAAGCCTGAAGACCTGAATTCAAATCCCGACCCTGCCAATTTCTGCCCTTCACTCCCTCCCTCACAGTCTCAAGTTTCCTCACCTGTAAAATGAAGGATTGGACACAGATGACCTCCACTGCCCTTCTACCGCTGATGCTGGGGTTATTTTGGTGTCCTGATGCCAGATCTAGTGTGTAGGGAAAACAACTCAAACAATGTTCCAGTCTGTTTGGGAGTAAACAGCAGCTTTGCAGAAGAGTTAGAAGGCCTTGAATACAAAGCAAACGCAGGCCTTTATTATGGGCGCATCTTCACGAAGGGGGAGGCTTGTAAGACTTAACTGGAGCCACCCAGGTCCTGATATGGTGACTTGGTCACAGTGATCTTCATGGGAGAAGGAAGAAGGGTGATTGATGGTCACTCCAGTGTCATCTTGTCCTGGCCTCTGCATTGTACAGGCTTTCTCATCCCTCTCCCTGTTTTGACTGGGAGCCCACCGAGGTCCCAGCCCACATAGTGGCATCACTTAGGGATTTGGGAAAGAGCCAGGCATTTTAGCAGCAGAGGGATTTCTTGCAAGGGCGTCTGGTTTCCCCCTAATATCAGAGGGAGGTGTGAATTATGGGAGATAACCGTTTCTAGAATAACAAATTCCAGTTTGGAAGATTCTGGAGAAAGGAGGGGAGAGAAGAACCAATCAGTTTGGAGAGAAAAATCAAAGATGTCATCTAATTAGGCTACACCAATGCTGCTGGGCCCTGTTTGTCATTTAGGGAAAAGAAATTGTTCCATTTTTGTGTAGACACAGAAGCGTGCTTCATAAAGTTGCTTACCAAAAACAATTTATCTGTAGCTAAGACAAGGGCCTTACCTTTGGTCTTGTTGACTTTAAAAAACAACACACTTTGGTTGATATCTTTGTTTTTACCCCCACCCCACCATGGAAGCCGCATCTCTCCTAATTAAACAAAGCACAAAGACCTGAAGTATGCCACATTCTGCCCTCGTCGTCTTCCACCTCTCTGTCAAAAGCACCATGCTTCATTCTCTCTCCTCCCAGACTGTCTCTGTCTCTTTCATTTCTCGATGTTGAGCTTCTGGTAGGAGCTGTTTTCCTTTCTACAAACGTTGACTTTTGTAATCGACCAGAGTTTGGATGTCGCCATGTTGGCCTCGTCCGCACTATTGGTGGTGATGGGCATGTGATTCTTCTGGTAACCCTATTTCCTCTCCTTGTGTTAATTTGTAGAAGTCTTCCCATGTTTCTCTGAAGTCTTCTGATTTGTTGAAACGGGATATCTTGCTGAAGTGGGTGGAGAACTTGGCTGTTGGAGTGGGGAGGAAACAGCCCACACCATTGTAATTACAAAGGTCATCTGGCTCCATGCATTTAAACTCCCTCTTAATTGTTACTTTGGCTGTTGGATAATGTTTTGCATTGGATAGAGGAGGGGTAGACCCAGACTTGTGATTTCATTGGCTTTTGGGACTCCCAAGTGAGGATACTCCTTCCCATGCAGATCTATGCCTTCTCTATGATTCAGTCTTAGGGAGTTGTGCAGAGCCTTGAGAGGAGGCTAAGTTAACTGGGTCCCATACCCTGTGTGTGTTTTTGGGATGGAACCTCCTGGCTCCAAGCCTGGCTCTCCATCTACCGTGCCATATTGTTTCCCCACTAATGATGCCTTTCACCTACACGTGTGGATTATTCCAGAGAAGCTGCTGCCTCCATGTGCGACTTCTTCCAGCCTTTACAGGAATAATTAACGTTTTCTTCAACCATTGGGAGAAAAACTTTCTCCTGCAGAATGCTGCGCTTGTATTTCTGACGATCGTGTTCCAGAGAAGGGCTGTTCTCTGAGACGCATGGAGGGGCCAGTAGAGAAGGTGCTGTTCCGAGCAGCTCAGTGTTAACGTGTCATTTTTAGGCATGTTAGAAGTGTCTTTTCTGAAGAATATTTTGGTGGCAGGTATCAGTCTTTCTGTTTAATGTGCTCTGGAAGCCTGACAGCAGCAAATCTGATTTGTAAAACTATTAAGGACTGATTAATTAAAGGGAACGGAGAGATAGAAGTGCCCTTGAAGGGCTGCTGGCCGGCTTTGAGCATCCCAGCTAGTGTGATGGGTGATGGCAGTAGCCAAGGCTTCTCCCTGTCTGGGCCCCAACCTGAGTTCTTGCTCTGTAAGAGGAGAGAGCCAGACTTGAGGTCTCTTCTAGCTTGGAATGTCTGAGCTTTCAAAGTTCAGGTTTCAAGATTAGCAGCATTAATACAATATTTGGCCTTAATGGTTTTCTTTGATTTCACTAGTGCAGAGAGGCCTGTGGAAACTCCTCTTCACCAAGGCAAACAATCATTTTTGGGCATCTGAGAAATTAGGTGAATTGCCCAGTGAACTGATGGTGTATGTGTCAGAGGCGTGTCTTTGAACCCAGCCTTCAAGTCCAAGGTCTGGGCTCTCCTGCTCCAGTCTTTGAATTCTGACTTTAGGGATTGTTAATATGAACCAATAGGGTCAGGTTCAAATGGAAGCTGGGCCACTAAAGCTTCCATGAGGAACCCTGCTAGCCTCATAGTGACTTAGAAAACCACATATTAACATTATCTGTGTTAATTAACATTATCTCATCTGTGTACTTGTGTTTTTATTTCTTTTGTTATGTTTCCCCATTACATATAAATCTGGTTTGGGAGCTGCATGGGGGCCCCATGTTTGACATCTCTGATCTAAGCAGTGACTCTTCTAGGGTGTTCGGCACATGATTGATCTTCCTTCCTTCCTTCCCTCCTTTCCTCCTTCCCTCCCTCCCTCTTCCTTCCCTCCCTCCCTCCTTCCTTCCTTCCTCCCTCCTTCCCTCCCTCTCTCCTTTTAAAATTTAATTTTTTCATTACATTTTAAGCTTTGGACTATCTCCCCCCTTCCTTCCTCACTGTATATACATATATGTGTGTGTGTGTTTATCTATATCTATATAATATTATATATATGTAAAACTATACTGTGCATACTTCTCTTTATGAGTTCTTTCTCCGGAGGTGGAAAGCCTCTTCCTTCATAGGTTCCTTGTAGTCGGATCTGAATATTTATAATGCTCAGAATAGCTTAGCTGTTCATGGTTGTTCTTTGAACAACATTGCTGTTAACCGTATACAACGTTCCGTTTCCCCTCATTTCACTCTTCATTATTTCATACAAGTCTTCCCATGTTTTTCTGCAATCCTCCTGCTCATCTTTTCTTACAGAGCAGCAGTGTTTCAGGTACATGGCCTCAGATACATGATCTTACATTGTTTGGGGATATTTATAGTGACAGAAATAGACTCAGCTGGCATTTGTAGCCTTGGAGGAAGGAAGCCCTGGGTTCAGTTCTGTTTGCTGGCCGTGTGACATTGGGTGAGTCGTTTCCCCAGGTAATGAACTTGATGTTTCCAGGCAGGTATAAATGTGCCCTGGGAGAGGGAGTCTCCTGGCCTGGGGATCCTTCACACTAAGAGATCCCAGGACTAGGCCAACACAAGTTCTAACACCGTTTTATTGCTTGGGTCTATTAAGTTTCATCTGTTTCTGAAGGCTCCTCTGATCTCCAAGCCTATGTGGTCCCTGGATTGACATTGTACTCAAACAAACACCTGGAGGGAGCTGTTACTGTTTCCTTACGAAATCTGAGGTGCACCTTGGTATTGCAGCAAGGAAATCCTCAGAGGAGCCCAGCATGGTGCCTGGCACACAGCAGGTGCTTAATAAGTACTTGTTGCCCCACTGACTGTCCTGATGCCGGCGGCCAGTTGTTCGTCCCACAGAACATGTGCTCTCCCAGCTCACTGCCTGCTCCTGGTCTCTCTGGACGCTGGCCTTACCTGGGCTCCAATCCAGCCTTCCTCAGGAGCTGTTCCTGCTCCCCGAAGTGCTGATGATGCCTCCCTCCGAGATGACGCCCATCTTACCCTGCTTATGCTTTGTCTGAACCATGTTGCTCCCCATTAGAACGTGAGCTTCCCTGAGGGCATGGGGCCCGTTTTTGTCTTTCTTTGTTTCTTCAGCCCTTAGCACAGTGCCTGGGAGACTGTGTGCTTCATCATTATAGGTTGGCCTTAGAAGCCGGCTACTTTTAGCTTACCGTTTTACAGCTGAAGAAATAAGCCCAGAAAAAGCAGAGGCTGGAAGGAGGCCTTGAGCTGGAGGGGCCTTTGGGGAGCCCGTTGTCCAGCCCCCTCATTTCACAGAGGAGGGTGACACAGGGTGTGAGCTTCAGGGGCAGCATTGGAACCCAAAACCTCTGACTCTCGATGGAAGCACCTGCTTGGGTACTGTGCCCTTCCCTGGGTGCTCAGTAACCCTGCTGGGATTTACACCCAAGGAATCTCGACTCCAGGTCCAGGAGTCTTCCTGCTCTCTCATGTCTCCTCAAAGCCCTTTTGGCATTAATGAGACGAGGACTCCCCTTTGTTTTACTCACTGGGTGACTGATAGCAGCAGCTGTAGAAAGGAGGGTCCCCGTGCAGGACCTATGATAGTCTTTCGCTGACTGTGGCTCATTGCAGACCGCGCCATCCACACTGCCCTTCTTCCAAGGCTGGCTATCTCCCAGCAGCCAGCAGTGACCTTACGTGTGACACTAGTTACTTGTGGTCACAGGTGGGGGCTCCTCACTGATGGCCTGTGGGGCAGCGTTCTGGTAGCTTTGTCTTTCTTCAATGAGAGGGATACTTTGTGATGTTTCTAATAAACGGTGTTCTTCTAACTCCTAATGACCCCTGTAGCATGCCAATACTGGCCATGGGGTTTTCTTGAAAAAGATCTTAGAGTAGTTTGCCATTTCCATTTCCAGCTCGTTTTACAGATGAAGAATCTGAGGCAAACGGGGTGAAGTGACTTGCCCAAGGTCATGCAGCCAGCAAGTGCCTAAGGTCAGATTTGAACTCATGAAGATGGGTCTTGCTGACCTCAGTCCTGGACTCTATCCACTGTGCCATCTAGCTGCTCTTCTAATACACAGAGTATATGCCAAATGATTTGCCTTATTCTGGTTTGGTTTTTTTCCTGTGTTGACTATGGGGGTTATTATCAAGAAAAATTGTGTTATTCACCAGGATGGTGGAGCATCTGTGGCAGCAGCTGTAGGCTAAATGCTTGAAGGAGCCAGGGTTGTGTGTCACCAAGTGCGGGGTTAGAATTTCTTATTTAGTCAGTGAAGTTTTTAGGGTCTCTTTAATGGTTTCTCATAAACAATATTAGTCTTTTGTCTTTTTTGTACTTGGAGCAAATTCACCCTCTGCCCCGTGACCAGACCCCCAGATATTGCCCTCTGGCCTGCCACTGGACCTAAGGACCTCCTAGGCCTCTGCCATGTATCCCGCAGTGGGGCCTTCTCTCAGTCCTGCTGCTGAACCCAAGGATGTGTGTCATTTCCCCTAATCGCAGCGCAACCACTTTGAGAACCAGGGCTGAATGGCTTGTTTTACTATTTGTATCCCCAGCCTTTGGCATAGGAAGAGGGCTTAATCAGCCCTTCTTTCTTTTCATTCCTTTCCTTTCCCTCCCTTCCTCCCTCTCTCCCTCCCTTCCTCATTCCCTCCCTCCCTTCCTCTCTCCCTCCTTCCCTCTGTCCCTCCCTCCTTACCTCTCTCCCTTCCTCCCTCTCTCCCTCCCTTCCTCATTCCCTCCCTCCCTTCCTCTCTCCCTCCTTCCCTCTGTCCCTCCCTCCTTACCTCTCTCCCTTCCTTCTTCCCTCCTTTCCTCCCTCCCTTCCTCTCTCCCTCCCTTCCTTCTTCCCTCCTTTCCTCCCTCCCTTCCTTTCTTTCCATTTAAATGACACTTAGAGGTTTGCAAAATGTTTTATATATGTTATCTTTGTTGATCCTCATAACCACCTTGGGAGTCAGCAGCTATTTTCACCCCCATTATACAGGTAGAGTAACTGAGGCCGTGAGAGGCTCTGCTGCCTGTGCCCAGCGTCACACAGCTAGTAAATATTTGAGGCAGAATCCAGCTGAGATCTTCTTTCTCCAGGTCCAAGTCCCTCTTCCCTGGGCTGCCTGGCTGCCTCCCTGATAGGCACTAGATGAGATATTAGGGCTGGATGTATAGATCTAGAGGTCATTTGCATAGAGGTGTTTGGTGTTGATGGGGATCCACCTGTGGTCCTCAGAGAGCCTGGAAAGGTACCTGTGAGTGGGAGTGGAAGAGAAGCAGGCGTGTTTGGTCCCACTGGCCCAGGGAAGGGGAAGGAGTTGCACAGTCCCCTGGCAAATCCAAGACCATGCCCTGTGTCTTCCCACTGAGCTCTCCAGTCCTCCACAGCCGATGGGAGGGGATTTGTAGCCAGCCCTAGGCTAGCTGGGAGACAGCTGGATGCATTGTGGGTGAGCTGATTGGAAAACAGAAAAAGCTATTTTCTCATCACTGCACTGACTCCTTCGATCATCGATGATAGACAGTAATATCCAGGAGGGACCCTGGAAATCAGCTGGTTTCATATGATGTTTTATAGCTGATGACCCTGAGGCTCAGAGAAGCCCACCAGAGGGAGATTTTCTTCCCAATCAGAGGAGGTCCCTGGGAACCAATAAATCCAGAATTTCTGGGGAGGGTCAATGTAATCTCACAAGTAGGTGACTGTAAATTCTTGTTGATAAGAATTTAGTGGCAGAACTGGAAGAGTGGCAGACCCCTCTGCCAAGCATTGGGCTGATTGGTGACAGCAAAATTAAGCGGCAACAGGAAATAGATTCTCTGTCGAATGATACATGTTGGAATGGACCAAAGAGAGGCATTTCTTCTGAGATAGCTCCACTTGGATTGCAGGAAATTAAGTTAAGCAGCTAGGGAGAATGCTGCAAACCTAATTTACTGGCCGAGCCATCACTTAACAGCTTCTGGGCGCATTTGGAAATGTCATTTATATGTCTTTAAGTCCTTTCTTTGATTATACCCAAATAGAGCTATGGATGGTAGAGTCTGAAAGGTCCCCCTCAGGCTTCATCCAGGCTGGTCTCTCCATTTACAGATGGGGAGACTGAGGCTCAGAAAGCCAAAAACCTGCATTTTTCCTGTAGCTGAATAAGAGAGAAACAATGATTTAAGCAAAACCAGCTAACAAAGTGACCCCAGCTGTTGATGCTCTTCGAGGAGGAGGGAGGGGGTGTGATCCCTGATGCTCTGGGGCCACAGTTGGTCATTTGGATTCTCCCAGGCACGGTGACCTCTCAGGGTTGTTTTTCTTTATATTTGGAGTATTTTCTTATCTGCCTTCTTCCCTGTGCCTCATTTTATCAAAGTCTCCCCATATTTCTCTGAATTCCACAAATTCATGTTTAAAAGTCCCTTTTAGGCCATGTTGGGTGGATCATAATTTCTCCTGTTTTCCATAGTATATCATCTGCTTTCTGAAATCAAACCTAATCACGCGACTGTTCCAGTGGAGACAGAGGACTTCTGATCTGAATGGGGCTTTCTTCCTTCCAGACGGTGTGACATATTGGGCTTCACTTACTGGGGCTGCTTTCTCACTTGATTTGAAAAAGAAATTGAGTCCGGAGGCGCATCATTTACTTAAACCTGCTCCGTTGGTCAGGGCCTGCTGGCATGCACAGCGGCCAGGGTATTTCTCTATATCCCACAGGACTGAAACGGAAGCTACCACAATCACCTAATAGACTGCTCCTTCTCCGCTCCATTACTTTAAAATTGATAATTAATCTTTGTTCTGAAACTCCTTTTAAAACAAAGCTGAGAAAGCTCAAATCTGGTCGCTGTTGCTGAATAAGTGGACATTCACTGATCCAGACTAAGCCAAAGGAAAGTGAGTTACCCTGTGCGACCCCCTGATCACCACCAATGCCTTCCTCAACAAACAAAACTTTGAGAATAAGTTTTATTTTCACATCTCAGTTATTTATGGAAATCTGGCCCCTGTTCTCAATTGAACCGCAAAGAATATAGTTATGGGAAAACAATTAATATAGTAACAGCATCTGTCTAGGTAGGTGCCCTTCTTCCCTTGGAGACCACCACCTCTCTGCTGAGAGAGGAGGGTGCTCATAGGCTCATGGATCTGGAGCTTGGACAGTCTGGGCCAGAGCACTCATCCTACACAAGAGAAAACCCAGTCTCAGGGGAGTTAAGTGACTTGTCCAAGGTCACACAGGTGGTCATTTCTAGCTTGGAGTCTCTGTTTTCTGGTACCACAATTGGCCTCCCGAGTTCTGCCTCCATTCTCTTTGGGTGATCTCTCTACATTCCTGGAGTCACCGTATGTATTTTCTCATTTCGGTTTTTATTTCTATGCTAGCTTATGCAAGCCCCTTCTTGTGGGAGGTGTTCTTACCCTGGGGGCTGGGAGCTTGTTTTTTTGGTTTTATGTTTTAATAACTATTTCACAATTGGTTTCCTTTGAAATCCTATGCATTTTATTTTATGCATTTAAAAACATTTTATCTCATTTTAAAATACTTTGGTAAGTATTTTAGTATACTTGGTTTTCTTTGTTATCCCATCATTTGTAAAAAACACCATTTTGAAAAGGGATAGGTTGGCCCCCAGGACACAGCAACAGTCTCTCAAGTTCTGGGCTGTCTTTTGAGTCATCTTTCACTCTGGCTTTCTCCCTTTCTGGACCACCCTCTCCTCTGATTAACTCTTTCCTCTCTACACAAATTTAAACGACATTTATTTATTGTTGATTCTCCTCTGGTCTGACTGATTCCTCTTTTCCCATTGGATCATAGGATATTTAGCTGGCGATGGCATTCGAGGTCACCTAGCCCAACTCCCTAATGTTACAGGTGAGGAAACAGGCCTAGAGAGGGGGAATGGTCACCTGGGAAATAAGTCAGAGAGCTCCTCTTCAAATCCAAGACTTTGGAGTGAAATCCCGAATGTCTTTGTTGTGGGCCAGTGGAGAGAGGGGTGGATTTGTTGTTTGAGGGTGCTGGATCTGTGGTTGTTGAGAAATTACTTTACCTTCAATTTACTGGGCTTCAGTCCCCTCTTTTTTCATAGCAGCGTGTGTTCCTTGTTGTTGTTCAGTTGCTTCTGACGCTTTGTGACCCCATGGACTGTAGCACACCAGGCCCTCCTATCCTCCACCATCTCCCAAAGTCTGTCCAAGCTCATGCCCTTTGCTTTCATGACACCATCTCTCCATCTCAGCCTCTGCCATCCCCTTCTCCTTTGGCCTTCAATCTTTCCCAACATCAGGGTCTTTTCCAAGGAGTTCCATCTTCTCATTGTGTGGCAAAAGTATTTAAGCTTCAGGATTTGACCTTCCACTGAATGGCCTGAATTAATTTCTGTAAGTAATTGACTGATTTGATCTCTTTGCTGTTCAAGGGACTCTGAAAAGTCTTCTCCAGCACCCCAATCCAAAAGCTGCAATTCTGCTCTGATTGTCTTGATCAGAAGCCTCTACAAAGTTCCCAAGTGAGGCCTGAACCAGATGAAAATGTAATTGAGAAATGTTTGCCAAAATAGAAATAAAGTATAAAATCCTTATCCATCTATCTGTGTCTGTCTATCTATCTATCTATCTATCTATCTATCTATCTATCTATCTATCTGCATCTATCTGTCTCTCTCTTCTTCATCCTCCTTTGCCCAGAATTTTTCCCTTCCTCTTTCAGTCATTTCTGAGCTGTGACAGGGGAGTAATTTTGGAAGGTCTGCATCTCCGAATGGTAACATTTTAAGCGTTTGTGGGAGGAGAAGAGTGCATCCTCCGGAATCAATTTGCATGATGCCAGCAAAGCGTGACGGGCGGGCGCCTGCCAGGTGAACACGTTGGCAGTCACGAAACATGGAGGAGAGGGAAGAATCTCCAGATGGAAAAACCCCAGGGGTGATGAGGGCATCTCTGCTCTTGCCAGCTGTCATGCCAACAGCCAGGCAGGCCTAGCTCCTTGGTGGGCTGGTGGGAGCAGGAGACCCAAGGCCTTGGGAAGGGTGGCCCAAAGTTAATGACCTTCCTGTGAAGGTCATGCAGACAGGAGGACCAGAGGAGCATGATTCGCGAGCTGGGAGGAACCTTTCTGATGGGCAGGGAGGTAGAAAGCGGCAGAGGTGGGATTTGATTCCAGGTCATCTGACTATAAACTGATTTATTATTAAGAGTCTGGGGAGAGGGGGAGTTTACATGTTGATATGAACCAAGGTCCTCATAGAATGTAAGTGTCTAGAAGTCAGGGACTTGCTCTGTATTTGAATCCCAGAGGTATCTAGTACCTTGAGTTTTTTTTTTTAAATGGGACTTAAGATGATTTAAATCCTCTTCATGAAGCAACTCCAGTCAAATTAGCCTTGCCTTAATATACTTAATAAATGCCTGTCTAGGACTAGCTTAGACAGGCTGCGTCAGTCAGAGCAGGCAGGGACAAAAGTCCCTCAGGAGGAGAAGGCACTGAAGGGTTTCAATCTGCATGGGGAGAAAAGGAGGCTGCCCAAGGTATTCCTGCCCACCCCGCCCCCCAGCATCAGGAATCTTCCAGAATAGCAAAATAAAATGCAGGGGAGAGGACCTCCATGCCAGGAAAGATTCGAGGATGGGGAGAGAGAGCCCTCACAGTTGGGTAGATCAGGGAAGGCTTCTTGGAGGAGGGGGCCCCTAAACTGGGGTTGAAGGCCAGGAAGAGTGATCACAGCTTTGATTGTCATGACAATCGCCTGAGAGGTAGGGGTGGAGCCCCTTAAGCAGAAGGCCAGTGCCCTGCCTATGCTTTAAGAAAACCACTTGGGTGTGGGCAGAGGATAGATTGAGTGGGGAGGCTTGACTCGAGGTAGGAAGACCAATTGGGAGACTGCTGCATAGGCAAGAGGTGTTGGGGGCTTGCACCATGATGGGGCCTGTGGGAGAGGAGGGAAGGGGACACAGATGCCAGAGACATTGAGGAGATAGGTCAGTCCCCTATTTTGTTCAGTTGTGTCTGACTCTTCATGACCCCATTTGGGGTTTTCTTGGCAGAGATTAGCCATTTCCTTCTCCAGCTCGTTTTACAGGTGAGGAAACTGAGGCAGACAGGGTGAAGTGACTTGCCTAGCTTCATGCAGCTAGTTAGTGTCTGAGGCCAGATTTGAACTCAGGAGGATGAGTTTTCTCAACTCCAGGTCGAGGGCTCTATGCTCTGTGGCTGCCGTTGATTTCCCAGGGCGTCTGATGTCTCGATGAGTGGTCTCGCTGGTGGGTCCAAATCACCAGCTTCTCCCAGTGGGCAGGGGGTCTCCTCTTAAGAGGCATCTTGAAAGATCCCTGCTGGTATATAAATCTCACATTTTTAATCGTATTCTTCACTTCTTTGGGGGAAAAAAATCCTTTTTATTTCAGGGAGAAAAGGGAAAGAATTGACCCTGCCTTGGGCAGTGTCCCAGGCATTTAATGAGCCAAGTCCAGTCACCAGGCATTTATCGAGCTTCTGCAGGTACTGCCCCTGGGAGCCCACAGTCTCATGGAGGAGACCAGACACACCCAAACTACGAACTATGAGCAAGATAAAGATGGGAAAAAACCTGTGACCATGCTGAGCCTCAGAGAGGAGAAGCTTCTCCTCACATGGTAGCTGGGCATCAGAGGCAGGATCTGAACCTGGATCTTGGCAAATCCAGGTTCCACATTCTGCTCACTGTATTTAGTAAATGTAGCCTAAGTGCCTGGGTTTAAGGGTCAGTCAGTCAAATTGTTGAATCAGCAAGCCTTTATTAAATGCCTCCTGTATGCCTGCTGCCAGACTAGGCTCAGGATACAGTTACAGTAAATGAGACAATTCCTACCTTCAAGGAGGTTACATTCTAACATGACCAAGTGCAGGGCGTCCCAAAAGTCTCAGTGCAGGAAGCTTGCAAAAGAAAGGTTTACGACTGCACTGAGACTTTTGGGACACCTGTAGGTACAGAATGAATTTGGATCTTAAAATTTGTTTTTAAGATTCAGTGGAAAAAACATGGACATTTTATTTAGTCTTTAGTCATATAGTCTCCATGATGTCAAAGATATAACCTTGGCAGATAAGCAAAGACATATTGCTGTTTTCTTGAGGTCAGAGACTTTCTTTTTTGGGGGGGGATGTCTTTGCCTCAGTGCTGGGAGCATGGTAGATATTAATAACTACCTGTTGATTGGTTCCTGTACCTTCCCAGCCCCCACAGTGTGCCAAAAACTTGTACACAGTGACCCTTGAAGACCTTCCTGTTATGAATGGTGAGAAGGCCTAAGGTTAGAATGTGCCATCATTATGTATGCCCATATTCTGGATTCCTTAAATTGAATTTGGCTATTCCCTGATTCTTACTGAAAAATATCAGTGTTAAATTAATCCCTTTGTACCATCTGTTGAATAATGGATTTTGTGAGCAGTCTGTGTATGTGGTTGGTGTCTGCTTTCTGGGGCACAGGTCTATGCTTCTAATTGCCTTGTCTGAGCAGGGAGGACTGGGGGCATCCAAGGAGGGAGGCCAAGAGGTTGCGCAGGTTTGGATGAACCTCCAGGGAATTTGGGCCCACGTGCCTCCAAGGGCTGGCCTGCTGCTCCCTGACTAGCTGGGCCATCCCCTGGTTGGTGAATTGACTTTCTTGCCTCTCGCCTTTCTTATTAGGAAGCACGTTTCAAGATCGTCATTTGTATCTCTCTGGCCGTGACCATTTTTCCTTTCTTTTTCTTTCCCCCACCAAGAACGGGTGATTCTGCTCCATCAGTCACGGGCTAGATTTTGAGGTTGTCTTCGTTCTTCCCACTGGCATTGCACCATCTTTGTAGAAAGCATTCCGGTATAACTGTCATCACTCTGACATGAAATACAGGCCAGGGTGGGAATCAGTCACTGAGGGAATCAAGCAGCAGCCGGCGCTTAATCAATCTGACTGTTTGTAGAGCCGGAATGACAGGCTGACCACCTTTCAGCTCGTCCCTGCCTGAGAATGAACCCAGGAGTATTTTACCCTTGTGGCCTGGGCCTCACTGGTGCTCTTCAGAGATCTGTGGACCCTTTCTCAGAATGATGTTGTTAAGTGTATGAAATGAAATGCACAGAATGACGAAGGAAGCCAATGATACTGATAGTTTGCAGACAGGAAGGCTGCAATCATGTGATTTTGAAAGAGTGATGAGTGCCAACCATGTTTTGAGATATCTGCAACAACTGTGATGTGATATGAAAATACTGAGGATTTCTGTTGGTGATAAAGTCAGAGTTAGTATTAATAATATCATTTTGGTTTGTTGCCTACGTTCATTATTTCAGTTAGAGGTTAATGAAAAAAAGACATCTTTTTTTAACCTCTGAAATCTACCATAGGACACCCCATTCTCCCCACCCCCCAAGTTAAGAACTCCGGATAGGTTATTTATAGGCATTGTAACATAATGAGTCAGTGAGGACTTTGAGTCAGGAAGCTTTGAGTTCAAATCTGCCTCAGACACTTCTACCTTGGTGACTTAGGGCAGTTTCATTGGATTTAGCCTCAAAGTCATAGAGAACTCTGTATTGCTGGCAACAATTCTTTTTTTCCTTTTTTATTATTTTTAACATTTATTTTATTTTTAACTTATGGAATAAAACAAGCATTTCCATAGCATAGTACAATAAAAAAGATGATTTCCCATGAAACTGCAACTCTGTTATGTATAACTTGCTATTCCTTTTAATTATATAAAAGTTATATAATTTTCTTTTTTTCCTCTCTTCCCCACCCCACAGATGGCTACCATTAGACACAAAGATATATGTATGTATGTGTGTGTGTAAGTAAAATTATTCTCTCAGTTCTTTCTTTGGATGCAGATAGCATCTTTCTTCATATGTCCTTTATTGTAAATTTAGATATTTATAATAGTCAAAATGACTTATTTCCTCAAAGTCGTTCTTAAAATAATATTGCTATTACTGTATACAGCGTTCTCTTGGTTCTGCTCATTTCACTTTTCGTTATTTCATGCAAGTCTTTCCATGTTTTTCTAAGATTGTCGAGCTCATAGTTTCTGATAGCATAGTAGTATTCCATCACGATCACTTATGCAGCCATTCCTCGATCAATGGGCATCTCTGCCTTTTCTAATTTGTCCCCACAAAGAGAACTGCTATAAACATTCTAGAACATATGGATTCTTTTCCTTTTTCTCTAATCACTTTTGGAAATAGACCAGGTATTGGTAGACCAATATAGACATATGTAGACCAATATCTTACACCATTTACCAAGATAAAGTCAAAATGGATATGTGACCTAGATATAGAGATATTACAAGAAAATTAGAACATGGAATGTTACTTATCAGACTTACAGATAGGCGAACAATTTGTGATAATTTCAATCACACCAAATTAAAAAGGTTTTGTACAAATAAAAAAAATGTTGCCAAGATCAGAAGGAAAGCAGAAAATTACAGGAAAAATTTTATAGGCAGTTTCTCAGAAAAAGGTCTCATATCTCAAATATATAAAGAACTCTGTCAAATCTATAAGACTATGACTCATTCACCACTTGACAAATGGTCAAAGGATATGAATAGGCAATTTTCCAATGAAGAAATCAAAACAATTTGTAGTCATATAAAATGCTCTAAGTCATTATTGATTAGAGAAATGCAAATTAAAACAACCTTGAGATATCATTTTATACCTACTAGGTTGGCTAAAATGATTGAAAGGGAAAGTGACAAATGTTGGAAGGGATGTGGAAAAATTGGGACAGTAATTCACTGTTGGTGGATGCAGCCATTTTGGAGAGCAATCTGGAATTATGCCTAAAGAGTTATTAAACTGACTATACCCTTTGACCCAGCAATAAAACCAAAAGGATATTAACAGTTCTCAGAAGATTTGTCAACATTTAACCACCAGATGTAACAGTGTTCCAAATCACTAATAGTCATTTAAAGATAATAATTTTTGTTATTGAGTCATTTGTCAATTATCTCCAGCTCTTCATGACCCCATTTGGGGTTTTCTGGGCAAAGATACTGGAGTGGTGTGCCATTTCCTTCTCCAGATCATTTTATACATGAGGAAACTGAGACAAACAGGGTAAAGTGACTTGCCCAGGGTCACACAGCTAGTAAGTGTCTGAGGCTGGATTTGAACTCAGGAAGATGAGTCTTCCTGACTCCAGGCCACGCATTTTATCCACTGTGCCACCTAGCTTCGTGGAGGAGGGGGCTAGCAAATATTCTCGATGATGATAGCACAGCTCTTTTGTAGATTCCTTTATATATAAATTATGTAGGTACTATACGTGTACGTGTATATACATGTATATGTATGTATTTAGGTATATATCTGTATAAATATATATGCATATATATGTGTATGTATATATACACGTACATATGTGGGTGTATATACACATACATACATACATGCATGCATGCATGCGTATACACATATAGTATATGGGGCATTCATGGAGGACTAACACCTCTGGTGGGAGGGCTACCCGACCCCTTTTCAGGGCTGCTCCACCTGGCACCCAGCTCTCGCCTATGGCTCCAAGAAGCTGTAGGATAGGCAATGGCCACATACCTGTAAACCATCTCTGCAGAAAGGCTAAACCAAGTTGAGGGTAACCAATGGGTCACAAACCTGTTTGTAGGTTGTGGGGTAGTGCCTACCCTGAGCATATGAAGACTTCCCCTGGAGGAATGAGCAGTTGAGAGAAATTTGTTCCAGTGGCTATGAAGTCAGCTAAAGCAAGCACTGTGGAGCACTTAGAGTTGGTCAGACATCCAGGATGCCAAGGTCACCCGCTGCATCCTGGGCCATTGCCAGTTGTTCTGACTTTTGTCTTGCCACTGGACTTTGATGACTCTGGAAGAAAGAGTGAGGCTGACCACCTGGTACAGCTCTGCCTCACTTAAATCCAATTCATGGGCCAGTTAAGACATCACCCTATGATATCATTGGTTCTCTTTGAAAATAAAGGACAAAAACCACATTGTGTGTGCACGTGTGTACACACACACTCTTACTCTTATTTGGCTAGTTTGGTGATCTTATCAATGTGTTTCATCCCCTCCAGCTGTACCAACTACAGCCCCTTCCTGCTTTCTCATTCCATCCTGTGCAGTTCCAGTCAGTCAGACCAGTCCTTCTTTTTGTAGATTCCAAAAAGGCCCTGGTCAGTTGGCCAGAGAACTTTCTGTAAGAGTTTTACTGCACTTGAGCCTTCTGTTATTCTTCCCCCAGTGTTTGGCCAGGCCACCTTCTTCTTTGGTGGCCTTCCGTGACTTGTAGCCATGCTATACCCTTGGGAGAATATTTGTTCCTAAGAGTTGGACACTTGGCGTAGCGAACTCCTTGGGGTGGTTGAAAACACGGCTCGTTTTCTGACCATGACATTGCCTCTCCTCCTCCCCTGTTTGGTTGCAGGCTCTGGTCATTGTCCATCTGCGGTATTGGTCTCATATTTTCATCAAGGACACCGGTGATAGATGCATAGATCATTCTTGTAATTTATGATAGTGTTAAGAGAATTTGAGCCCCCAGCATGTTGAAGGGAAAGTTCCCTGAAGGATTTAGTGGATGTTGTGGACAAGAATTTCATAGGGTCTGCAGGCATGGATGGATCACTGATATCACCGATACATCAAAGCACTCCACCTCTCATATTTTCTCATATATTCTTTTGTAATGCTCCCCATTTGGGAGGTAACTTGTAAGTTACCTCTAGTATGGACAGTATTTGGTTGGGTCTAGCCATTCTCATTGACTTCACCTTAAATACCATTTGCATTTTCTCCTATAATAGCCAACCTAAAGACTGAGTTCAGGTGTGGCAGTTACATCACTTCCAAGGATAATGAGACTGTATTTCTGGATAAACACTCAATAAACCTATTATACTTTGCATCTGTTTCCTCTAGAAATGCTCTTGGGTTCTGGCTTACGTTCTAGACTCTATACCCATTTTCTGCAGGCCCATTTTCCTCTCTGCATCTTTTAGGTAATTTGTGATTCTGGTCAAAGCCTCCCTGGTGATATTTTACAAATATGCTCACACAGGTGTGGCCCTTGGGTTGGCATTGCAAAGCAGGCTCTTTGGACCTTACTATGCTAACTTTGATGTTGGTTACAACAAAGGGTGCTGGTCAAAGTCAGTGTCTTTTATTCATTTTCTGTTTTTCTGAACTAGCTGCTTACTTCAGGAGGATGGCCTACAGCAGCTGTAACTGCACACAGTGTCTTCCCACCTTTTCCTTTGGATAAGCGGCCACCCCTAATTCTGAAATGTCTCTCTTGTTTGTGACTTGGTTGTGATCTCTCTGTTCAGCCAGCTTCCTTTTCTGGGATGTTCAGTTTTCTGATCATGTGCAGATGAGAGGCCTTGAGTAATTTATGAATCTTTAGCATCTTCCCCCCACCCCCACCCTGAATCTCTGACTATATTTTCCAATTTAGCTTTTCCTTACTTTCTCCTCTCCTGTGTCGACTTTTGCATCAAAGTCACTGACTCTTGTGATATCTTTCCACTTGGTTTGGAGGTTCTGATGAAATTTTCTATCACTGAATCGAGCATGGTGATCTACTTATCTGAATGTTTCAGGTCCTGCAGTGATGGATCCATTTGGTGGGCTTTGGACAAAGATTTACATTTTGAATACCATCTAAAAACAACTGACTTTCAGACCCATCTAACCCTATTTCATTCCACCAGTCGCTGCAGAAGCAAACAAGGTCCCATACAGGACCCAGGGCCATTTTGCATTTTTATACAATTATGTATTTTTACCTATGTTTAGTGACTGGGCACCAAAAAGTTGAGTACTTAGTCACCAATGCAAGCTGAAAACCTCAGGATGTGCAACAGTTAATGCTGTTGCTGCCAAAACTTTTGTCCTACATTTTGATTCCGTCCTTCAAAGGAAGAGGAATGAAAACATCGGGTATTTAAATTCTCCTCATGGGTAGTAGCGCAGTAAGAGTTTACGCTGGGTGAGCAGTGGTCAGGGTTGTTGCATTCATACTCTTGTGGAGAACATAGAGAGATCCAGGAATCACAGATTTAGAGCCACAAGGAACTTGAGAGATCAGCATCCCCTCCCCACCCCAATTAAGACCAAGTCCCAGAGTGTTGACGGGGCATGGGCATGCCCGAGGTCATCCAGTTGGTAAAAGGCAAAGGTGGGATTTGAACTTGGGTTGTCTACTGTCTTCACACCCAAGACCTCTTGTGGGTTTTTGTTTGTTTTGCCAATGGAAGCAGGATATTTCAGCAAGGTAGAGAAAGGGTTATCAGAAAGGATACTATGCTCTGGTTAATAGAGCGTATTAACCACCTACACGTAACAGGCTATTCAGTGATAACTTGGCTTTTTTCCCCTTTGCTCTGTTCATGTCATTTGATAGCATTTTACATTGTCCCTGAGAGAAAGTTAGAAAGAAATGTGGGGCATTTCATTTTTATGTATCATTATGCAAAAAAGACCCTTTCTTCTTCTCCCCCTCCAGGCTGCATGAGTCTCTAGCATCCCAACAGAGTAGTACCAGGGAAACATGGGGAACTGATTGGCTTTGGGGATTGAGGGTGGCCAGGGCTGAACATTACCAGCCTGAAATATGGGTCTCTGTTTGTTGCTGTCTGGATGGAGTGGGCAAGGGTCACTCAAACTTCTGGTCAGATGTCCCGGCAAAGACTGAGTGCTTCTGGGAAATCTTCCAGGAGGGTGGGCATCAAGATGTGGCAGAACGAATCCATTATGTGGCTTTTTACCACCCTAACATTTATCAAGCGCTCACTCTAGGTTTAATAAAACAAATCTCTGTTGCTTTCATATTTGGGCACCAAGAAATGACAATGACAGTAATGCCAGAAAAGGACCCAGACTCCATGCCCTTAGGGACTTGTGGTTGCAGACAGTTTCAGAATGAAGTTTGTGCCCACCACCTATGGACCGCCTTTGGTGAAACACCTGGGAGAATCTTGATTTCTCACTTAATGGATTGTGGAGACTCAATTTCGAGCTAATAGTTGACTTGCTTTTCTGTGTTGCTGAGGCTGTTGCAGGGGTCGGGGGCTTAGCAGTACTCCCCTTTCTTAGGAGAAAACAGTAACACCCTCATGGTCTCTTTCAACAGGTACTTTATGCTGGATTTCGAGTCTGGGATTCTGCAGTATTTTGTGAATGAACAAAGTAAGAGCCAGAAGCCCCGAGGAGCCCTGTCTTTAGCTGGAGCCATAGTGTCCCTGAGTGACGAAGCCCCCCACATGTTGGTAGTATACTCTGCTAATGGAGAGGTGTACAAATTGAGAGGTATGGTCATCTGTCTCCCTGGGACTGTGTGTGTTGGCATTGAAGGCACCTTTGGGATGCTCTCCTCTTCCTGCTCCTGTATTTACCTTGGATTGGCCCAGGGCTGAGGGCTGCAGTCCCAGGCCTCACTGCTCTGCTTTTCCCCACCAGAGTTAGGTGGAGACGTGGGAAGGATGGAGACAGGTGCCCTTGGCTCCCCTGAGGGAGGAAAGACCCTTCCCCTTCTTGAATAACAACATTGTAAAAATGAGCCACTCAGACCCAAGAAATCTGCTCCAGGTCATGGTGAGCCATGGCTCCAGAGGACCAATGATGAGCTGTGCCACCTGCCTAAGCGAGAGAGTGGATGCAGGCAGAGACTACGTTTATAACATTGTGGCACTTTGTTTGACCATGTATATTGGTTACAAAGGTTTTGTTTTTGTTTCCAATGGGGGAAGAGAAACAAGAGGAAGAACAAGTAAATGCCTTATAATTGGGGGGGCGGAGGGCGGCGATAATTAAAATGAAAAAGAGGACTTTCCTCCACCAGAAGTGATCCCAAAGCCTCGTCTTCCCCACAATTTAATCTGTCGTCAACTGTGATTCTTTTGGGTCCCTTCATTTCTGAGGAATCCTTATTTGTTGCATCTTTTAGAGCAGGGGTTCTCACCCTGGAGGTAATGGAACCCCAGAGGTCCTGGGTGTATGGATCTCTGTGAGCTGGGGGGATGATTATGTTTTTATGTTCCCCATCTTCTAACTGAGGTTTAGCATTTCATTTAATTGTGAATCTAAAAACCCCCATTGTCCTGAGAAGAGAGGAAGGGAGGAAATAAGTGTTTCAGTTTCTCCTCCTGTGTGCCCACCCCTGGGCTGAGCCTTCTTTATAAACAACCTTGTGAGCTGGGTGCTGTTACCATCCCCATTTTCCAGGTGAGGAGACTGAGGCCCCAGAGAGGTTAGATAACTCGAGGGTCACTTGTGTAGCAGCTTAATGGCATTAGAACTTGAACTCACGTTGCCCAATTCCAAATCTTGGGTTCTTTCTGCCGTATTGCTCTGTCTGCCAGAAAGTAGTTAATGTCTTTTATTATCTGCTTAAAAATCATATTTCTGGAAGTAGCTCCATAAAGCCATCAAAAACCTATAAAATAAAAATGGGTGCAGTTTCAGAAGCAAGGGTGAAGCCTCTGTTTGGAGGCAAGGCTGGCGAGATGAATACATTTCCTTGAGATTCATGCAGCATCCCCTCTGGCTGCCGAGATTTATGTGGTCCCGGGCAGTACCAGCTGGTTTATTGCTAAATAAATTGTCAGAGCAGAAACAATAGGTGGGAAAACTTGCCGGCACTTATTCCTGCCTGCGGTTTATAAAACTGAAATGATAAAAACCACACGGGAGAAAAACCCAATGAGTCTGGCCAGAGAACGGGCATGGTCTTGCCTCTGGTGATTAAGAGAACAGCGATGACTACAGCAGCGACATGAAATAATCACAGGGCTGAATTAAGCTGCGGCCACGTGGACTTTGGTGTTCCTTTGTGGTCAGCCCCTCTGCAGCGTGGCTTTGGGATCACAATCCGGCACAATCGTAAGCAATCCCCTGCCACACGTGAGGGATTTGTTGTTGTTTGGTTGTTTTGCAGTCGTGGCTAACTCTTTGTGACCCCGTTTGGGGTTATATTGGCACCGGAGTAGTTTGCCATTTCCTTCTTCGGCCCATTTTAAAGATGAGGAAACGGAGGCAAACAGGGTGAAGTCACTTACCCAGGGCCACACGGTAACTGTCTGAGGCTAGATTTGAACTCAGGTCTTCCTGACTCCGGGCACCATTGTGCCAGCGAGCTAGGGATACATAGCCAAAAAGGGAAACAGCCCCTGCTCTCAAGGAGCTTATACTCCATGAGGAGAAATCCCATGTAGTATATCAGTGTGAGCAGAGTAATCCAAGATAACTTTTGGTGGGGGGATGCTAGACAGGGTGGGAAACCTGTGGCTTATAAAACGTTGAAGTTTGGATTCAGTCAAAGGGCCACACTTGAGGATATAGGGGGTTACATGGGGCCTTGAGGCCTCAGATCCCCCAGCCCTGTTCTAGGAAGTGGGAGGGTCAGGAAAGGGCTGGGCTGGAAGGAATGCAGGTTTTCTGAGCTGCAGAGGGAAGGAGGTCGTCCCTTCCTGGGCACACGCGTTGCATTTGGATTTCCTAGATCCTTGAAAGAAAGATGGCTAGGCAAGGTGGGCTGGACTTTTCCCCATTCCCCCTTCCCTGTATTTGGCTGCTGCTGCCACTTTGGGGATTTGCAGGCATAGGGGATGGATTTCGGTGTTTGAAGCGACCTCAGAGGCTCTCAGGTCCAACCTGCTTCACCCTCTGGCAGCTTACACAGCCTTCTCTGTTGACTGTGTTTGCTTCTGCTTCCCCTGGGTTCAGTGCCTGGCCTTGGGCGTGAGAGTTATGGGATATTATTCTAGGACCAGGGGCATTCTCATGTCACAGATGCTCAGTAGTGGGTCCATAGCTCATAGTTTCCAGATGATCTTTTGAGAATTTCAGATAATTTGGTAATCCTACCACCTCTGAGCACAAAATGGGAAAATGATATGAGAATTCCCAGCCTTCTCCTTCTGGATGTTAATAATGTCAGGAATAATAGTCCGTGTTTATATGGCGCCCTGAGGTCTGCAAAGCACATAATGTAGGTTGGCTTCTTTGAATGTTCATTTATCTGAAGGCCCCACTTTGAGGGTCAAGAGGCCTGAGGTCCAATCCCATCTCTCCTGCTTATTAGCTGTGTGACCTTGGGCAAGTCACAGAGTCAAGGCCTCAGTTTCCTTATTTGTAAGATGAGAAGGCTGGACCAGATATCCTTCCAGTTCTAAATCTGTGGGGGGATGTCCTCTAGACACTCTTACATTCCTCAATCTGTGTTCCTATGATCCCGTTATGTTCCTATGATTTCTAAATGTCCATTCTGGCTCTAGATCTTAGGTTCTGCGAAGGTCTCATTTAATGATAACGATAATAATACTTACATGCGTTATTTTGAGTAATAGTAGTTCAGACGGATTTTATCTGGGCTGTGTTGTTAACTGTTGACCTGCAGGTAATATCTCCTGATGTGATCTACAGTGTCCACACTTTAGGTACGAGATGTTTCCGACTCCGTATATTTAGGGGCTGGAGGAGAACCTGCCAATGGGCAAAAAAACCCCAAGAAATTTGCGATTGGTTTGAACTTTTAATGGCCTTTTGCAATCATTTTGGGTTCTCTGAGGTTTTCTTCTGTACTTTGTCCTTTCCCATCTTAATGAAAACCCCAAAGAATACATATTAAAATGGTAATTCAGCCATAAGCTTATTGTGAAATGTTAATAATCCCCCTGTATACTGGGTGTTAGATTGTGAAGCTGGGCTTTAAGGCCTCTATTAGCCACATGTGGTGAAGAAACATTTTAAACTAAGTGCTTTTTTTTTCTTCTGTCTTGCATTTTTAAAGGAGCAAAAGTGACTCTTGGAAGGCAAGAAAAAGGTCAATTTTTCTTCCCCCTCTATGTGAGATGTTTGAGGATGCATTCTTAATGCTTCCTTTGGGAGTTGTCTGTGAGTTCTCAGCCTGCTGGGTTGGGGGTTTTGACACCACTCGCTGAGGAGTTTTGTTCATATTTCTGATGGCCTTCCCTGATCTCCTCCATGCCTCAGGTGCTCTGGTCCTCACCAACCGTATCTTTCCCTGTCCCTCTTTCAGCTGCTGATGCTAAAGAAAAGCAGTGTTGGGTGACTCAGCTCCAGAACTGTGCCAAGTACCACATGGAAGCTCATTCTAAGGTAGGTGCCTATGGGCAAGGTAAACGGGGTTCTTATCTGGGTTAAAAAGAGGGCAGAAGAACCCAATGGGATTAGCTGAGAGGGGTGGTTGTATCATTCCCCCAAGGCATCTGCATTCACACATGGAGGCCGCACATCCACAGAGATTTAAGGAGGGAAGGAGAGAACTTTATATTCTCCACAGGGGTGAGGAGCAGACTGAAGGGAGACCCAACTCTCCTTCAGGATTCTGGGAGGCAGACGGCCTCTGGGGACCCAACAGCCCCTTTCCTAGGCTGTCAATTTGAGGAAGTGTTAATTGCCCTGTGAGGGGGATGACTTTCCCATTGACGTCTGCTAGTCAAGACCAGATGCCACTATCATGGGGTCTGAAGTATAGTCTATTCCAAACCTGATGAGTATGATCTTGCAGGTGGTTTACATTTTAAATCTATATTTCTCCCTTTCCTTTTTTTTTTAATGGTGGTGTCTTTGAGTTAGAAACCTGGGTTTAGGTACATGACTGGCATTCCCAAGTTTGTGGTGAAAAGGAGTCTGGGAATGACTTTAGAACAATTTAAATGATTTGAAAGTGAAGTCAGTTATGGGATCTGTGTGTACTGGTTGAAGGATGGGTTAATGAAGCCCGGGTCACTTCCCTTGAGGCTGCTGGTTCAAAGCTGGCTGCATTAGATGCCAGCTGATGGATCTGATAACCCACCAGGGCAGGTTTCTGTTCTTTCTTTGCTTTGAAAACAGATGTAGCCCCTGTGGAAAGGTCACTCCCCGCTCCAGCTGGCTCGCCGTTGCTCCCTTTCTCTCTTCTCCTGCCAAGGGCCGTGTGAAACGTTACTTCAGTGTATTCCCTAGCCTGGGCGGGTTTACTTCTGAACACAGTACTACATTTGACCTTCCCAGGAAGCCTGGTGATTTTTGCTTCTTGTCTCTGAGGGTTTTTTTGGTCTGTCAGACCAATTTCATTCATGTGAAATTAGGGGGGGAAATCAGAGATCATCTGCAGCTTGTGAAGCGTTTCTTCCTCTTTCCTTTTCCCCATTTGTCCCCCTCCCCCTCTTTTATCTCTATCTTTCCACGTCCAGACTTAGAAGTTGCACAGGTGGGCTTGATGGGACTTGACAGATGATTAAACATAAGGCAAAGGTGGAAGATGAGTGGTTTCTGCCTGGGTTACTGGGAGCCCTGTCCATCTCACTAAGGAAATTGGGGGGTGGAGGGTGGCTGTTTTAATGTACAGATAGTTCAGTTTTAGACGGCTTATGTTTGAGGTCCAGATGGAAATGTTTTACAGGGAGCTAGAGATTGGCAACTGGAAGCCAAGAGAAATAGGGCAGGGCTGGATATATAGACTTAGCATTGGCATCAAGGTGATAATTGAAGCAATAAAAGTGGGGTGGGGGAGAGGGGGAGAGACAGACACACTTGAGGACAGAGTCTTTAGGCTCTGTGGATACACGGGAAGAGGAAGATGAACAAGGAAAGAAGCATGGATGAAGAAGGATCAGACAGGTAAAAGGAGCATCAGGGAAGCCAAGAATGCAATTGTATTTATTAGACAGTATTCATCCGTGTCAAATGCTGCATAGACGTAGAAATCCTTGGTGACCCTGGAGACAGCATTCTCAGCATACCAGAGGAATTGGAAGCCCCATTTGGGAGGTGCAGTAAACATGAGGCATCTGTTTAGGAATGGTCCTTCTCCATGGTTGGAAGATTAGGGTGATTGAAAAACGATCAAATCCGACTTGTTTTTAAAGGACAATTAGACAGGCACCCAAGTTACTTCTGATTGGAAGGTCAAGGTAGGAGGACACGAATCCTCATGAAGTACTTGCTGGCCATTCAGGGTTTTGGAGCTTTGCTTTGGTCACATCAACAAGCATTTATTAAGCACTTATTGTGCTAAGCATTGGGAAACAAACAAAAACATAAAGGCAGGGAGGGACCCATGGCTATCCTGAAGGAACCCACAGTCTGATGGAGGAGACATTATGCAAACAGTCCTGTACCTAGGAGCACTAGAAGGGATGAAGGAAGCCTCCAGCATGAAGGGGATGGGACTCACAAGTCTCCTTCTTGTCTAATCAGAGGTTATGTGCCTTGTGCCTTTGGAGGAATTTAAATTCTTCTGCTATCAGCCGGAATAATCTGAATATCTCTGAATAAGAACAGCCACCCACATTTATGCTTATGGTGCTTCCAGGTTCGCCAGATACATTTGTTATCTCCTATGATCATCCCAGTGACCTGACCTACTGGAGGTTTGGTGCTGGACTTGGAATCCGGAAGGCCTGGGTTCACTTTTTTCCTTGAGGCTTTCTGGCAGTGAGACCCTGGCAAGTCACTTAATTGACCTGTGCCTTAGTTTCCATAGCTGTAAAATGTGTGTGTCCAAGATTTGGGGTGCAGGTGGGTTGGATTTAATGTCATCTAAAGTTCCTTCCAACTCTTAATCTGTGATCCTATACTAAAAGTGTCATCCCCAGTTTCTCAGAAAGCTTGAGTCTTGCACCGCCAGGTGTTGGTAGTGAAATTCAGACTCAGCTCTTACCACTAGAGCCCATCATGGACATCTTTTTGGTCATACCTTTTCTGGAAGATATGTGTCTAATTTATTCTGTCTGTATCTTGTTAGGACACAGTTGTTTGCTTGTCTCCCCCATTAGACGGTGAGCCCTAGTGGGGCAGGGCCTGTCTTTTGCCTTTCCCCAGGGCTTTGCATAGTGTCTGGCACATAGTAGGTGCTTAAGAAATGTTTGTTGACTTGACTTGAGGGTAGTACTGGGTGTTAGTAGAAGGGGTGGAATAGTGTGGCTGGGAAGTCAACAGGCACATGAAGGAATTGTTGTAGAGAAGGGAAGCAATATGGTAGACCATTGGCTGGGACTTTTGGATTATAGACCCTGTTGTCCTCAGATTCCTTGTCCTTGAGTCAGACGATTCTAGATTAAGGTTTGTATTGGTGGATCACTAGCAGTGTGTCCCTATTGTGAAGCAGACTAATTAGTGTGGGACTTGACCCACAGTGTAAATCTTAATTCTAATGGGAATAAATGAAAGACAGTGCATTTAGGTCTTCTTGCTAGAGCGGCTTCATCCTAATCATTTCCTCCTCCATTTTCCTCGCCCTGCTTAAACACTTCCATATGCAGGAGCTTGTTGGCCCCTCACAACCAACAAGTTCATGTGGTAACAGAGGAAAAGACCCTGGGAGTTGAAGGATTTCCCAGGTTCATACAACTAGTTTATGACCGCTGAGACCTGAACTCAGACTTACTGAACGTTTGTTATTTCAGCTTTTTTTAGAAATTGATTTCTGTTTTTTCCCCCTTGACATTGCTGTAAACTGCTCAGTGCCCCCTTTCTTGCCTGCCCCTCAACCCCTAACAGAACCTTTCCTTTTAACCAGGGATGTGCCCAGTTTTGGTATTTCAGGGTCAAAGGGTATGATGAGAAACAGTTTAATGACATACTTAGTTCCAAGTTGTTTTCCGTGATGATGGGGCCAGTTTGAGGCTCTGCTAACAGTATAATCAACGTCCTTGTCTTCCCACAACCCTTCCAACATTCTCTACTTAAATTTTTTGTCACCGTTGCCAAGAGGATTGGTGTGAGGTGAAATCTCAGAGTTGTTTTCATTTGTCCATCCTGTCCTCTTCTGACCGGGTGAACTCTTTCATATGGTTATTGATGGTAAACATATCTTCTTTTCTGAAAATTGACTATTCTTTCTATATGTTGCCAAAATATTTCCCCAAAATATGTTTTGTATGATTGCACATGTACAATATACTTCAAATTTCTTCCCATCTCAGGGAAGGGGAGGGAGGGAGAGAATTTGGGACTCAAAATTTAAAAAAAAGAATGTTAATAGTTTTTACACACAATTGGAAAATAGTAAAATATTATTTAAAAAATACCTCCCAGAGGTAACATTTTCAGCTAGTAAAGTTATGGTTATTTGATAGAGAGAAATAAGGACTCAGAACAGCAGAATGGGCTGTCCTGTTTGTCCAGTGACCTTAGCACTTCAATGAATCTTTTCTGGATGCTTGTTAGGCTGATTGAGAACTGTCTTTGATTTGTTAGAGCTAGGACCCCTCTCTGTTCAGCAAGGACTGAAGTGTTGAGCCATCTTGTCTAACCCCCTTTCAGGCGCTCCGGACTATTGAAAGTATTAAAATTACACTTTGGGGGCCTGTGTTCTCTAATTCTAGACTTATCCCTAACTTGGTCATAAGTTTGAATGCATTAGATTTTGCTATGTGTCCGCTTTGAAGGGCCTGAAAAGATGCTGAGGCAGTGGAATTGGCTTGCAAGGGTAACAGGTATCTTCCATGGAATTTCCCATGGTGCTTTGTGTGGTAACCCCATCCTCAGGGGCTCCTGTTTCAGGTTACGCTAAAGAACATATTTATAATACCCATTGTCCTGGACAGAAAGTCTTTAGAGTAGAACAGATGGGCCTGGGCTTAATGACATTTCCTATCAGTCTAGTTAGCTTTATTGGAGGATGCTAGTGTTCCCTCTCCTGCAACCTCTGAGTTTTCTGATACTGGGCAATTTCGCTTTCCTATTATACTAAATTCAATGTCATCTTTCTTGTGGTATTTTTACCGATAATTACCTTTTTGGTATTAAAAGCTGAGTGTAAAACATTGCCATCCAATGACCTAAATAAAATGCAATTCAAGAAAGGCTTTGAATAAGCTTTTATTAAAATGATAAAGTTAGAGATTTTTATTGTCTTCGTAAAGCAGTGCTGGGTCGTATGCTTTCTCAAGCTCCCTTCAAATGGAAATCTTGGTGGAGTCCAGGAAGACTGTCCACAGGTCTTTGGAATACACTGAAAGAGGCTGCCTCTAGCTTGAGGAACATAGATTAGGAGTAAGGGGAGCAGAGTTAGAGGCCTGCCCCTGTCACTTATTAGCTGTGACATCTCAAGCAAATACTTTTTCCTGTTGGGGCCTTCCCCCCCACCCCAATCTTGTAAAGTGGAGAATTTTGCTTGTTCTCTAATGAGATAATTTTTGTAAGGTGTGTGGTTTGCAGTAGGTGCTCAATAAATGCCTGCCTCTCCTCCGAGCCAGGCTGAATTCCAAAAGGATATCCTTTGTGAGAAAAGCTGAGCCTTGTGTGAAGCAGGTACAGCAGCATCTCAGCCTCAGACTAGGTTGGGAGGGGCACAGGGAAGTGTCAGAAACAACCAGAAATCTCCGTTCTCTGCCAGAACCATGGATTTAAGAGCCGGTGTTGCCTAGGAATTCATGCTCTCCTTTTCCCTGAACAGAAGGCTCCTTCCTTGCATTCTCCTCCCAGGTTGCATGTAAGCGCGCATCTCCTGTGGCCGCAAGCTCTGGCTGCAAGCTGACATTGCCTTTATTCAGCGGTCAACCCCCTGCGATGCCATCAGGATGACACTTTGTTCTCAGGTTGTTCAGGAACACTCTTCAGCTCCTCATTTCAGTCACCCGAGCATCGTTATGGGGTTCCACCTCCAGAGAGAAGTCACCTAACTTCACTTGTGAGAAGGTCATCGATCTTTTAGAAATGGACTAACACATGGCCACTGGAGGGACCAGGCCTGAAGTTGTTGTCATGTCTGACCCTTTGTGGCCCTGTTGACCACACCGCCCATGAGCTTTTCTGGGCCAAGATACTGGAGTGGTTCGCCATTTCCTTCTCCAGTGGATTAAGGCAAACAGAGGTTAAGTGACTTGCCCAGGGTCACACAGATACTAAGTGTCTGAGGCTGGACTTGAACTCGGGTCTTTCTGACTCCAGGCCTAGTACCCTGTCCACTGAACCAGCTAGCAGTGGGAATTTCTCAAGTTCTCCCCTCCATTTCTCTTGTCTGTCCGTCCTTCTCTGCAGAACAGAAGATTCCAGAAGAAGAGGGGATGGAAGCTCTTGAGAGGTCAGTTTAGGCTCAATGAAAGGAGACGTTTCCTTATAATCAGAGCAAGTGTAATAGACTCTCTTCAGTGACTGGTAATAATAGCGATGATGACAGCAGAAATAATAATAATAAAAACCGCTTTCACACAAGGCTTTACATACATTATCTCGTTTGATCCTCACGACAACCCTGGGAGGTAGGTGCCATTTTATTGATGAGGAAACTGAAGCAGGTGGCTCAATGGTTAGAGCACTGGGCTTGGAATCAGGAAGACTCACCTTTGTGAGTTCAAATCTGGCCTTGGACACTTAGTATCTGTGTGACCCTGGGCAAGTCACTTACCTTTGTTTCCCTCAGCTCCTCATTTATAAAATGAGCTGGAGAAGGAAATCGCAGACCATTCCAGTATCCTTGCCAAGGACTGCAGGCGCCCCCCTCACCCCCCAATTACAAAGAGCTGGATGGGACAACAAAACTAAAGCATGGAGAGGTTAGTTGACTTGCCCAGAGTCACACATCTAGTAAGTATGTGAGGCCACCTTTGATTTCTGGTCTTCCTGACTTCAAATCCTGTGCTTTACCTACCTAGCTAGGTGTCTCTGCCCTGGACCTCTTCAAGTGCAGTCTGGCTCCCTACCTATAAGGAATAATATAGAGAGGGAATTCCTGCACAGATAAAGATAAAATTCCTTTCATTTCACTGACTCACAGATAAAGTTTCTGTGCAGATAATCATTCTGGTAGGTAATCTTTCATCTGTGATTTTTCCAAACTAAAGATTCATTCGGATTAACTACTTAAAAAAGTACCCATTAGAAGGTTTAAATGTAGAGGCATACCCCAGTCTTTCACACCTCGGCACGAATCATCCTTAACCTGATTATTTCTGTTCTCCTGCTTGAGATTATCTGTATATATTATCATCCTATAATATAAACTGCTTGAAGCTTTTTTCCTTTGTACCTCTGGTATCAGTATCTAGCACTGTGCTTTGAATGAATAGATGCTTAATAAATGTTTGTCAAATAGAAGAACCCGCCATTCAAAGCTAATGGGGCCATGGCAGGGACAGTTTTAGAGCTCAGAATTTATGGGCTTGCTGGGGGTTGCTACAGGGCAGCTGCGTGGGCTGTGGATAAAACGCCAGGCCTCAAGTCAGGAAGACTCATGCTTCTGAGTTCAAATCTGGCTTCAGACACTACTTAGCTGTGTGACCCTGGCCAAGTCACTTAACCCTCTCTGCCTCAGTTTCCTCATCTGTGAAATGAGTTGGAGAAGGAAATGGCCAACCACTCTAATATCTTTACCAAGAAAACCCCAAATGGGGTCACAATGAAAAGGGGGTGCTGTGGGTAAAGGGCTATACTTGGCATTGGAAAGAGAAGAGCTCAAATCTTGCATCAGTCATTTACTTTCTGTGTGGCTCTGAGTAGTTCACTTAATCTCTGTGTCACTAAGCTTTCCCATTTGTCAAATGAGGAAGTGGAACTTGATGGTGGCCCCTCTGCTCCTTTCTAGCTCCAAACTGGTGGTGCTTTAATTCTCTGGGATGAGACAGTCCTGGGCAGGCCATCAAACTGAAGAAACAGAAACGGGTTTAAATATGGAAGCCCCCCAGGTACATGAGGCAGCCGGAGCTGGGTCTGAGGGCATCAGTCCCTGAGTGCTGAGTACCGGTACCAGAGTCTGAAGCACAAACTTGGCTTCCTTGATGGTTTTCCGTGGCCTGAGTTCCCGTTCCACACTCCTGAAATATAACAGGAGGAGGTGGGCTCCAGCAGCCTCCGAGCCCCTCTCCAGCTTGACCTGGGCTTCTGTGGCCAGTCTTTCTGGTTCGAAAAGAAGTGCGAAATCTGACTCATGTCCATGGACGGGGGTCTCTCCCATGGAGGCAGAGAAGGGGAGGAGGTCTCTGTAGGTGGACAAGATATGGTGGGTAATGAGATATTGGGGTGAAGGTTAGAGGGGGTCATCGTTGTTTGGTTGTTTCAGTAGTGTCCGACTCTCTGTGACCCCATCTGGGGTGTTCTTGGCAAAGGCATTGGAGTGGTTTGCCATTTCCTTCTCCAGCTCATTTTACAGTTGAGGAAACTGAAGCAGACAGTGTTAGGTGACTCGCCCAGGGTCACACAGCTAGTAAGAGTCTGAGATGGGATTTGAACTTGGGAATATGTGTCTTCCTGACTCCACACCTGGTGCTCTGTGCACTGTGGCGCCACCTAGCTGCCCCAAAAGGAGGGTAAGGGTCTGGTTTAGGGTCTCTCAGCTTCAAGCCCTGTTTCTTGATTCCAGAGCTTGGACCCTAGATCCTGTCCACCTTCCTGAGGTTGGGGTCTCTTTAAGGGATGAGTTCTCTTTGCACATTGAGTCCTGGCACATGCTTCTGAGGCTTCTTGCTTCAGCCTGCCTCAGCACTTGGAAACGGACCCTGATGGCTGCATTAGATAATTTCTTTTTTGCTTCAACTGCCTGGCAACAGATCCTGGAGGCATCTCCCCTCCGCCCCCCTGCCCCCCGCAAGAGGCAGCGCCACAGTTTCTCTGTGTGAATGGGGCTTCAAGAGCAGGAGGGGCTTCTTAACTTGGGCTCCACAGACCTGTGGACAGATTCCAGGGCGGGGGCTGTGAACCTGGATGGGAAAAATCAGTTACAGCTTTATTCCGTGTAATTGGTTTTCTTCATAACCTATGTATTTTATTTTGGGCATTTAAAACCATTATTCTGAGAAGAGATATGTAGGCTTCACAGATTGTGAAAGGGGTCCATCACCTAAAACAGGTTAGGAACTTTAGATCCAAAAGGCCAGTGGTGTACATTCCATTTGATGACGATGACTCGAGTCATCTATATCATGCCGTGAAGTATCAAGAGTACTTTGGTACGCTATTTCATTTGAGCCTCACAAATAGCTGTTACGGGTATTAATGGTTTCATTTTAAAGATGAGGGAAGTGAGTCTCAGAGGAGTGAGGGGACTTGGGCAGGGCCATCCAGCAAGTTGACGTCTTGACTAGGATTTGGAATGAGGCCTTCACACTTCTGAGTTGAGGCTGTTCACTTGTCCTGCCACATTATTCTGAGTCCTTGGGGTGGCCAGAAGACTGCGTGTATATGTGTGCGTGTGTATGTGCGTGTGTGCGTGTGTCCATCTGTCCATCCATGTCCCTGTGCCCCCTCGCTCTGGCAGCTTTGTCTGAGACTAGACAGAGGCAGTGAGCCTTGGGACTGGTCCTTGCTGGCCCCTCTGTCCAGGCGGGTGACAGCCCCATCTGTCAAGCTGCTTGGCCCACGTTCACCTGTCTCCCAATCAGAGTTATAAGTAGAAGCAGAGAGAATGTTTCCCTGATGATGCTGGTGGGAGGCCATTAGCCCAGATGGATCTTCTCCACCTGGACGGGAGGTGTGTGTTCGGCAACGTGATGGATAGAGGCCTCCTGTCCTCGCCCCCCAGACCCGCTCCCCCTCTGTACCTTGCCTTCTAATCATGACTTTGCAAAGACCCAGGCGCTGCTCTAATGCATGTTCCAGCCCTCATTTCTGCTGAAGAAGCTAGTTCTGCCTTTACTTGAAGGTTCCCTGCCCCTCCCCCTTTTCCATATGCCTGCCTGCCTGCCTGCCATCTCTGAGAAGGGATGAGTTTGTTGCTGTTGCCTGTACCTTGACTGCCTGGTAAGTGGCTTCCCTCCCTGCCAGCTTGTGGGGCAGGGCTGGGCAGGACCAGTTGCCTTGCTTGCCGTTGCTGGCCCTGCCGGATCCCGGTCCCTCCCAATGGGCTGCAGTGACTCATCCCTGGTGAGGACCGACAGCTGCTCTTCAGGGCTTTCGTCCCCGGAGCCTCAGCGGCGGCACAGTGGCTCCTGCCACCTGCCTTATTCCAGGGCATGTAAGGTAAATGCCGGGGACAGGGGACTTCTCTTGGTGACTGGCAGCTCCTCCCTGGTGAACGGGCTCCTTGTTTTGGGAGGCTCAGGCCCCCGAATCCCCCTCAGACAAAGGCTGAAGAAACAGAGGGTGGAAGGCTTCTCAGTGTCTGCCTGACTGCTCCACTTCTCTGCTGAAAAACCTTATCTCGGTTTTGATGTAGAATTTTATAACTGCTTTCAATTTAAATGGACTTGGACTGAATCATAACATTAGCGTTTACAATTATCTTTAATATGTTGATAAGTGTTTTAGGAAGTAACCTAAGAGGGCAGGCAGCATGGGCCAGATGAGAGTCATAGATTGAGCAGCTAGCTCTAATTTTACAGATGAGGCCACTGAGGCACATGGAGAGTCAAAGTGATTTGCCCAGGTTTACACAGCTTGAGTATAAACTGCCTGAGGCAGGAATTGAACCCAGGTCTTTGGCTCTCAAAACTGGGGCTCTCTACTTGTTGACACTGAGCATGTGGCTTTTAAGTGACCCCTTTAGTTGGCACTTTGCCTCTGCTTCTCAGTTTGGAAAACATGAATAAGCTTGGCCCCTCTGTCTCTGTGGGTGTGGGGAGAGAGGGAGGGAGATGGGATTTGCATCCATGAGATATTTAAAGTTCCCCATCGTCTTTTTTCTCCAGATTGAGGCAGATGAATGGCAAGGATGGCCTTTGTATTTTTTAAAACACAGGTAGACCAGGCGTCTTCCAATGTCATCACACTTCCCAGAAGCTCAAGAATAACATGGGGACAGTGTGATGTTGTTTTCCCATTTAATCGTGGGAAGTATTGGTGCCTGAAATAAAATTCAAGGTGTAACTGAAAATGCTGGGGAATAAATCCAGTGCTCCCTGCTGTGGACAGAGGATTCAGGGGAGTCACAATTGCAAGGGAACTCCCTAAAGTTGGGGTAAGGAGACTTGGAGAGTTTCCTAGCGGTCGTGAGCACACTAGAAGTGAATTGGTGGAACCCATCGGTCTGCCTGCGGGTATTTATTAAGCACCTGCTGTGGTCTGTGCCCAGCCCTGGGCTAGATGCTCGGGGTGTAGGAGTGAGAATGCAAGCGCCTCCCCTCGAGGGGCTCACCACATTACACATTGCATAGATGTACGTTGAATTAATGGGAAACATGCACAAAGTGGTTCCAGGAAGGAGGGTACCAACAGCTGGGGGACTCAAGAATGACTTCAGAGAGAATCACATAACGCAGTGGAGGAGTAATCGATGACAGGCAGCCCAGGAGTCAGGATCTTTTCCCCCAAACCCTTCCCTCTCTCCAGTTTCCCTGTTACTGTTGAGTATGCCACCAAGTCTCCCAGGAATGAAACCTTGGGGTCCTCCTCCATAGCCCCATATACAATGCTGTGCCAAATCTCACCATCCCTACGTTCACAACATCTCTCATACAGCCACCAATTCAGCCTCTTTTCTCTCAGCTGGAGCCTTGCAGATGCCTGCTCATTGGTGTCCTGCCTTGCACCTCTCCCTGCTCTAATTCATCCTCCACAGAGCTTTCAAGTGCTCTTCCTAAAGTGCAGGTCTGACCATGCTGGCTGCCTCCCCCTCAATAAGCATCAATGGCTCCCCATGCCTCTAGGATCAGATACTGTATAAAATCCCACCTGGCAATACTGACCTCTTCCTACTTTTCTAGTCTTTTTATACTTTACTTCCCTCTCCATACTCTGATCCAGCAACACTGGCTTTCTTGCTGACTCTTGAATATAATACTTTGTCTCCCGTCTGCAGGCTTCTGCCCGGGCTGTGCCTCATGCCTGGAATGCTCTGTCCCCTTACCTCCATCTCTTAGATTCTCTGGCTTCCATCAGGACTCTGCTTACATCTTACCTTCTGTGGGAGGCTCTCTCCAGTCACTCCTACTGCTAATGACTTCCCTTCTCAGATTGCCTCTCTATCTATACCTGGTGGTTTGAGGGGAGGCACTTTGTTTTTTGTCCTGTCAATCTCCACCTCTTAGCACAGTGGCTGGCCACTGGCAAATGCCTGTAGATAATTACTAATTGATCAACTGATGGAGGAGAATTCATAGAATCCAGAATGTTGGGTCGAAAGGGGTCCTAGAGGTCATCTACTCCTCCTCATTTTACAGACGAAGAAACTGAAGCCCAGGGATATTAAGTGAATCATCCAGAATTACATGAGTAGAACCAAGCCCAGGGAGCTCTGACTCAAACTTCTCAGAGGGTGGTACTGGCCTCATTCTAGTTCATTCTGGTGTGAATTCAAACATTTAAGACATTATTGAGGTTTGTTTGGGCTTTGGAGTAAAATCATGCTGGGTCTTTTTTGAAAAGTAGTTTGGACTTGTTTTTTTTTTTCAGTCTAATTGGATATGTGAAGTGGGAGAATTTGGATTTAAAAGGCTGAAGAACGGCCATTGTCTGGTATGTCGGCTGTGCTGAAGGTTCTTCACATTTGAAATGAGAGACTTTAAATATTTTTAGTAGTAGATTTTTCTGCCTATCTTTTGTTTTTGCATCTCCTAGACTTTGTCCTGTATCTCTCACTCTCCCAGAGAGCCATCCCTTAGAGCAAAGAAATTTTATTTAATATTTTATTTTTTCCCAATTACATGTAAAAACCATTTTAACATTCATTCTTTTTTTCAAATTTTAAGTTCCAAATTCTCTCTGCCCCCACCATTTGACATAGGTTACTCATATACAGTCATGCAAAACTCATTTCCATGTAAGTCATTCTGTGAAAGAAAACAGACAAAAAAAACCCAAGAAAAATAAAGAAAAAGTATCTTTAATCTGCATTCAGGCATTCATTCTTTCTCTGGAGATGGACAACACCTCTCATCATAAGTCCAACAGAACTGTCTTGGATCATTGTATTGCTGAGAATAGCTAAGTTAATCACAGTAGATCATCATACAATATTGCTGCTACTGTGTACAGTGTTCTCCTGGTTCTGCTCATTTCACTTTGTATCGGTTCATGTAAGTCTTTCCAGGTTTTTCTGAAATCTGCCTGCTCATTATTTCTTATGGAACAATAGTATTCCATCACAATCATATGCCATAACTTGTTCAGCCTTTCCCCAATTGATGGGCATCCCCTCAATTTCCAATTCTTTGCTACCACAGAAAGAGCTGCTATAAATATTTTTGTTCACATAGGTCCTTTTCCTTTTTTTTTTTTTTTTTTTACCTCTTTGGGATACAGACCTAGTAGTGGTATTGTTAGGTCAAAGGGAATGTGTGGTTTTATAGCCCTTGGAGCATAGCTCCAAATTGGTGGAATCAGTATACAGCTTCACCAGTGGCACATTAATGTTTTAATTTTCCTACATCCCCTCTAACATTTGTCATTTTCTGTTTCTGTCATATTAACCCATCTCACAGGTGTGAGGTAGTCACTCAGAGTTGTTTTAATTTGCATTTCTCTCATCAATAATGATTTAGAATATTTTTATATGACTATAGATAGCTTTGATTACTTTGAAAACTTCCTGTTCCTGGCTATCGTTGACCATTTAGCAATTGAAGAAGGGCTCTTATTTCTATAATTTGACTCAGTTTTCTGTATGTTTGAGAAACGAAATCTTTATCAGAGAAACTCAATGTGAAAACTTTTTTCACAGTAATGATTACCAACTGTGTATTTCCCCCATCTGTTTTCCTTCTGTTTATCCTACTTTCTCTCTCCTCTTCCATGTCCATTCTCAAAAGTGTTTTGGTTTTGACTTTTACTTCCCCCAAACTACCCTCCCTTCTATCAGCCCCCCTCCCACTTCTCTTATCCCCTTCCTTTCCTTCTTTCCTGTAGGGTAAGATAGATTTCTACACCCAACTGAGTGTGTATATTATTCTCTTTTTGAGCCAGTTCCGATGAGAGCAAGGTTCATGTGCTCCCCTCCGTGCTTCCCCCTTTTCCCTTCCTCTGTAGAATCCCTTTCAGGCCTCTTTTATATCTGATAATTTATCCCATTCTACCTCTCCCTTTCCCCTTCTCACAGTACATTCTTCTTTCTCATCCTTTAATTTTATATTTTTTAGATAATCTTACCATCACATTCAACTCAGACCTTTGCTTTCTGTCTATGTATCCTCCTTCTAACTGCCCAATAATGCAAAAATTTTTAGGAGTTAAAAATATAATTTTCCCATGTAGGAATAGAAACAGTTTAACCTTATCAATCCCTGATGATTTCCCTTTCCTGTTTACCTTTTCATGCTTCTCTCGAGTCTTGTATTTGAAAGTCAAATTTTCTATTCAGTTCTGGTCTTTTCATCAGGAATGCTTGAAAGTCCTTTATGTCTTCGAATGTCCCCAAAGAATTTTTTTAAAAGAGGAAGAAGAGAAAAAACCAAGTCAGTAAAACCAATCACCATATTTTTAATCATAATCTTTCATCTGCCACATGATCAGTGTTGAAGACTTTGTGGGGGACAGATAGGACATTCTGTCAATTTGAGCATTTGGGACAGGGAAGAATAAGGAACTGCATATCTGTTGTTGGAGAAGAATCAACAAGCCCAAGCATTTATTAAGTACTGTGCATTTGTATCTAGGTACTGAGTACAAAGACAATGGAGCAGCTAGAGAGCACCATAGCACACAGAGTGCTGGGCCTTGAGTCAGGAAGACCTGAGTTCAAATCCAGCCTCAGATACTTACTACCTATTTGATCCTGGTCGAGTCACCTAACTTCTGTTTGCCTCATTTTCGTCAGGTATAAAAATGTCCTACTTTCCAGGGTTGTTCTGAGGATCAAATGAGAGAACATGTATTTTGTAAACCTTCATTTGCTGTATAAATGTTACCTATTGTGGCAAAATCTTTACATTCTATGTAGAAGTGCCTTCTAGTCCTGTGTGTGGAAAAGAGCTGGAGGGAAGGAGAGTGAGAGGAGAGTATGTTTCTTGGCCAAGAAGCCAATATTTATTTTATGTTTATTTTCACACGTGCTGAGAATTGAACCTCAGTTTAGAACATCACAGCTAATGGGAAACAGGATGGTAAAACGCCAGATCTTGTCGCTGTACCGGCAACACAGGGTGTTTGGGAAAGGTTCTGGAGGCGTTGCTTCCTTGACATGGGCCGTGCTTTGCCTGATGATATTAGCGCGTTTAAGTTGGAAAGCCTTTTACAAACATCATCTCCTCTGAGTCTCTCACCTGCCCTCGGCACAGGTGCTATGGGTATTGTCGATCTCACTTTACAGTTGAGGAAACTGAGGCTTATCACACCACAGCTAAGTAAATGCCGGGGAAGGAGGCTTTGCACATGGGTGTCTCTGACTCCACATTGATTTTTCAGAACTGTAGAATTGTAGAAAAAATCCCACTGGGGCTCAGACAGGTGGCAGCTGAGAGAAGACCTTTGGATTTGGCCGCAGGTCTCATCGGACACTCTGGAGCACGCAGTTTTACTTGTTAACTTGGCCACTGGCACCAGTTGTTTTTTTCCCCAAATAATTTTTTAAAAAATTAATTAAGATGGGAAAATCATTGAGGTTCAACCATGGGTACAGAGGAGAGATCTGTGCAGGGGATCAGTCTGTCAAGAAAGTACAGAAGGATCAATTCATAAGATGTCTGAAGGTGGAGAAGATACCAAGGCTTGGAAAAAAATCTTAGACCTTATTAGTGCCAGAAAAGGGTGATGGGGAGATCCTTAATTAATCTGGATCTATTTACCTTCTTTCCCATTTTACAGCATTTTTATGTGAATCCTCCATCTGCACAGTGCACCAATGTGGAACTTCTTGGAAGAGATCTTGAGTGACTCGAGAGTTTGACTAAGCCATCCACACAGGACAAATCAAGTGGATGAAGAATTGCTCTGATTTTGACATCAGCACAATTGGGTGGACAAACAGAGCTTGTTCATCTGTGAAAGTATCTTCCCTATTCCTAGCCCAGCACTCTGTGCACTATGGCGCCACCTAGCGACCCTATTATACCTGATCATGAAGCGCCTGTACAAAATGCTCCGTAATTAGTCCTTGGCCCTCGGCTTGAAGACCTCCTGGGGAGGAGGGGCTGTGACCTCCTAGACCAGGGAAGTTTTCCCCAATATCGCGCCTCAGTTGGCTTCTCTCCTAGTTGTGCCCACTGAGGCCAAGCAGAATACATCTCCTTCCCTTTCCTGGTCTTTTGAATGTGACCATCATGAACTCCCGAAGGCTTCACTAACACTCCTTTGTTTCCTCTTGGGTGAAGTGGGGAATGTTACATTTGTACCTTGACTGTGATGTAGGGAACTCCCAGTGAGGAAACGCCCTCCACCAGTGCAGATTTCCCCCCTCTCTGCAGCTGAGCATCCTGCAGAGCTGAGGGAGGGGCACTGAGAGGCTACCCAGGGTCCCCCAGCACCTCTTCGCTCTGAGGCCAATTCTCGGCTACTATTCCATGCTGCCGATGCCAATCCCAGCACCAAGGGGCTTCTCTTAGAATCGTAAAAGATCTTGATGTCACCTGCCCAGAAGGAGAAGGTGGTCTGTGACCTTTTAATGGGAAGACAGCATCTGCTTCCATCAGCCTCTTTGCAGAATAGCTGCACTCACAGTCTTACTTTAATTTTTTTGTAGATCCAAGTCAGCGTGGCCCACCACAGTGGGAAGGGCCCTAAACGCGGGGCTGGGGAATTTGTCTTCCTCTCTTAGCCCTGCTTCTTTGTTTACTATTGTCTATGACCTCTCAGGCAAGACCCTTGACCTCTAAGAAAACAGATTCTTATGTCCTTATCAGTAAAATGAAAGGGTTGGCCTCCATTTTTTTTTAATGTTTTGATATCTTTATTCACATATCTAACAGTATTTCTCAGAATTTTTTTGGTTAAACCCCTTAAAACTCTGTCTTAAAACTTAACTGCAAATATTTTACAACTTATTTCTAAAGAATGGCTTGTTTCTCACATAGTGAAAACTGAGGGTTGGCCTCCATTGATCAGGGAATCAGCCCTTTGGGCCCTTTGTCAGTCTGGGGAGGCCTCCTGTAGGCGGTAGTGCTTGAGGTCAGCTTTGAAGAGGTTGATGGTCCTGGAGGTGGGAGGCCCAGCATTCCAGGTGTGGTGGACCCATGTTGACGCCTGGAGGTAAAGTGCCTTTACCTGACCTGTTCTCAGTGGGGTATTGAAACCCCAAATACCCCCTGCCCCTCTCCCCATTTGAGAAATAAAACTGGCAAATACAAACTTGACTCAGTTTGCCTTACAGTGTATCCTGCTTTTGACTGAAGTGCATGAGAGTAAAAAGAATGGAAGGGGTGTGTGTGCGTGTGTGTGCATGCGCCCTTCCATGCACATGTGTGCAGTCAGTTAAAAGAAATGTGCCATGAAAGTACCAGAGAAGCCCAGCTGCTCACAGGTACTTGGTGGCATAATGCGCCCGCTAATGAGACCTCCCTCCCTCTGGACCTGCCTTCTCTGGTGCTCACACGGCATCATATACTGGCTATTCTTCTCCATGGGCCACTTACAAACCTCTGCCTCTCTTTCCTGACCGCTATCAACTTCGCAAGGCTCAGGGGGATCATTAGTGGGATTTGTTTCACAAATCCTAGAGTCTGATACTTGGCGCCACTGACAAAAGGGTGCCCCTCCCTAGCTTGAAATGATCCAAAGAAGGAACCTTAAACTCCCATGGCCCAACACATGGGAAGGACAGCCTCTGCTGTGGCGGGATCAATGCTTCTGGGAGATGGGTTATTGATTATCCTCGAGTCACATTGGCTGCTGGTAATTATAGCAGGCTTTTTACTGCATAGCCAGCTTCACTGAGGATCAGGCTACAAAAATTTTTTTTCTATAAAACAGGAAACATTTATGCCCCTGTTAACTTTAATACTCCTGTGGTTTGAATGGGAGCAGAATTACCTTGGCCAAATGGGTTGTTTTCCTACCCTGTATTTCTGATGGAAATAATCTGGGTTTGTCCTTGTCTACAAGAGAGAGTAGAAGTGAGTGGAGAAGAAATTCCAACCAGAAATGACCATCCCCAGGGTGGCAGTAACAGAATTTCACCTTGGAAATCACCTAGAGTCCAGATACACAAGGAAATAGAGTTTTTGGACATGATTAATGCAGGATTTTTTCCCCCAGTGGATGGAGGAAGGTGGGAGGGAGTGAAAATAGATTTCTGTTCATTGGAAAAAAATGAAGTAAAGCTTTAAAAAGAGATCACCTGGGGATGATCAGGCGTGTAAAGATTGCCCATAGATACACCTAGGAAGCACCTTCCTTGTCTGGTAAAATCCTCTTGTACTTCATGCATGTTGGGAGTGGGGTGGGAGGGTGGAGGTGTGTGCTTGAAGGTCATGCCAATAGACTGTAAACCTGCATAGGTCCTGCAAAGGGCGTTGACCACCCGCAGACCCAGAGATCAAGACTCGTCACCAGTTTGGCTGAGGAGTGGCAGATATTTCTGAGAGCATAGGGAATGGAGAGCTGGAAGGGATATTAGAAGTCTGTCAAGAATGCAGCCTCCTCATTTTAGAGATAAGGAAAACATCTCAGAGAGGGTGAGTGACTTACCCAACCTCTCACAGCCAGTAAGCAGCAGAGGCTGAATTTGAACTCAGGTTTTTCTGACTCCAGGCCTAGTGTTCTCCCCACTGCACCACCTCAGTCAGGCCCAACACCCTCCTGCCTCCCCCTCCTTCCCTAGTACCGTGTCCGGCACAGAACAGCCCGTTTTATGTACTTGTTGGTTGGGTGATTTTGAGTCAGTTTTGCTTTTTTTGAAACCCCGTCAGCTACTAGGGTCTCAGGAGGAAAAATAGACAAGAAAGGTGTTGTGCCTGCCCTCAAGGACCGTGCAGTCTGTTAGGAGAGAGAAGACTTGAGATAGTGTGATGTGTGTGGAGTCGGAGAGGCTTGAGTGGTGTGCTCTGGGGTCCTTGGCGGAGATTCTCTTTGTTACCTTCTGTTATTGGCAATAATTCAGTTTGTTACTTTGGTGATCCATGTTTTTATTGGTAAGGTGCGCATGTGTGTGTGTGGAATGTGACCACTCCAAACCCTTAAAGAAGTGAGTCATTCTGTCCTTAAATTCATCCCTCAGAAGAGAGACCACACTGTCTATCCCTGGGCAGGGCACTGAGTCTCCAGCTTGTGGGAGGGATAACGCATTGGACCTTATGCTTTGTGAGCCCAGCCTTCAGGACCTTAGGGTCCCCTCCCCACAATTAGGCATTGGAGAAGCACATTAGTGGAAGAATATAGTTAAGTGCATTTAAAATAAAAGATTGAATGCTTTAAAAATTATCTATGTATTTCAAAGTGGGCAGCATATGGCTCCCCCACCTCATCTCCTCTTCCTCCCTTTTTCTAGCTCCCTGTTCTATTGTCTTCCCCCATTGGCGTGTAGCTCCATGAGGCCAGGAACTCTTGGCTTAGCATGCTGCCTGGTCCACGGTCTGTGCTTCGTACAGTGCTAGTTGACTTGACTTGGTTCAATTTTCCATCTCTCCCATGACTGTGGCTTTAATCTGTCCTGGGACAGAGCATTCTCTGAGGCTCATCTGGGGCCCTCTTCCCCCTCCTCTTTTCTTGTTAGGACTCTCTTCCCCCTCTGATCTCTATGTGATGTACTGCCCCTAAGTTCCTTGGGCTCCAGGGACTGTTTTCCTCTTGATCCTTCTGTATTTAGAGCCTAGCTCAGTGCCCTAGATCAAATCAGTGCTAAATAAATGTTTGGTGCATTGAGTTGACTCTGTGAACCCGATGAGAACTGCTAGGGGACTAAGTAGAGAAATAAGGTGGCTATGGATACAGAGTATGGCATACACTTGTTGGGTCTGATCTGCGTCTGTTGGTTCCGTTTTAATGCTTTTCTTTTTATAAAGAGAATTTGGTGATAGTGGGGATGTTATGGAGAAAAAACTTGTAAGGAAGACATTAGTGAAATGTTTCAAAAATTGCTGATGACATAGGAGAAGAGTTTCAAAAAAACTGTATTTTGTCCGGAAGGGAGCTGAGCACGAGACCCTGGCCAAGTGGCCCAGATGTGATGGAAGCTGGGTGCGGGCCGGTTCTTCATTTTAGAAAGAATCTTTCCCAGAATCCTCCTCTTCACTGTTTCCAGCCTTCATCATGGCGGATGGTGTGGCCCTGTTCCCCCGGCTCTCATCTCACTGAGCTTTCACAGGTGCTTGCTAAATTGTTGAGCATAGAAACACTGGGGGTCTTGTGAGCCCCTTGGGTTTTTCATCTTCAACTGGTCTATCCACATGCAGGGAATATAATTAAAGAAAACAAACCATTTGTGGACCTACCAAGGGTCACATAGGGTAGAGGTGGGGTTTGAGCCCAGGCCTTCTCATTCCAAATATGGTAGCCTTCCTGTCACCTTGAATTGCCTTGTGTGAGCCATGATGTCCCAGCATGCTGTGCCTATACAGTTCCCTTATGGTCCCATGGGAAGGAGGGCTAGGTTTGGAATCTAAGGACCTGGGTTCAAATCACAGCCCTACCACTAGCTGCCTATGGTATCTTGGGCAATCCTTTTCCTGTTTCTGAGATACAGTTTCCACAGCTGTAAAATGAGGGGCTTGGACGAAATGACCTCTGAAGTCATTCAGGCTGTCAGTACATTGTCCTTCTTAGAGGTCTTCGGGCAGAGGCTGGATGACGCTTGTCGATGGGAATCTTCTTTGGTTGCTCCTCCTCCTCTCAGGTCCCTTCTGTTGCTTCTGGATGTTTTGACGTCATGGTGTCCACATGTTTAGAAATGGTACATTGATCTTCTTGGAGAACAGAAGATGAGCAAGGTACGGATCCTGGATGGGTAGGTTTAAAAAGCCAAGCAAACCATACAACTCGACTGATCTTGGCTGTTGCTTTTGAAATGTCATAAAGATGTTTCTTGGGAGGCTTCAAGAAAATGGAGCAAAAAAATTTAATGTCCTTTAAGGTCTATTTTAAAATCAGTCTGCTGAATTTTAGACATGGAAGTCTCAGTCATTTAATTCTAGAGTGGAAGTAGCCATCATTCGTAGAAGTTAAATGTCAACAGGCATTTATTAAGTACTTGCTATGTATTGAACCTTCCTTTTTAACAATAATCTTTATTAATGCCTTTTGTTTTTACATTGTAGTCCTTTATGGATCCTTCATCCATCCATCCACTCATCCATCCATCCATCCATCCATCCATCCATCCATCCAGTGAGCCCTCCCTTGTAAGCCAATAAAACGGCTAAGTAAAACCAGTTGACGCACTGTGATAGTTTGTGACAGCATGTGCGCCAATTGGCACCAGCAGGCCCCCACCTCTTTTGTAGAAGGAGGGAGGTACATTTCCTCCTCTCTCTTCTAGCATCAAAATTGGTTTCTTTTCATTTGCATGATTGAAATCATTATTTATGTTCTGATTCTGCTTATATTAGTTGGCATCAAGCTGACTTTCAAAGTGTTCTCATTTATCCTTTCCTCCGGGACAGCACCATTTTCCATTCAGTTTTATCTGCCTGCCCCTGTTTTTTCAGCCCTTTTTCTCCCAGATGCACCCTGGATTTCTACCCTACCCCAGCACTTCTTCCCAAAGCCTCACTCCAGTCCTAGAAACCCCCTGTTGGATGTGTCTTCCATCTTTTTGTCCTCCTAGACCTGCCATGGAAGGGGAGCATGCAGGCCCACCGTGCCTCCTCTTCTTCTCCCTGGCTGTCATGTTGGATGCCCTTGTCTCACCAGACTCATCCCCTCCCACCTTTTACCTTCCATTGGAATGGAAGCTTCCTGAGGGCAGGGACTATCTTTTCTTCTAGTTATGCACTCCCATGCATATTAAGCACTTAATCAGTGCTTGTTGACTAATGGCTATGGACTTTATTGGCAGTTCTTTGCCACCGCTGGGTAGAGGCAGGGCCTTTCTTTCTGCTTTTGACTTGTCCTCCAGGTTAAAGGGGAAGACTGTCCTTGCCCTGAGCCCTCCTTTGGAGCTGTCCTATACCTCCTTCCTTCTGTCCTTCCAATCCCAGGAAGTCTTGACAAGTAACAGGACTAGTCTGTCAGTCCATGGTCAGCTCAATTTGTACCTTGATTTTTTATCTCAGAAGATTGATTGAAAGCACTTTGAAGACATTAAATGCCCTGTAAACATGTGCTCTCATGATCATCATCTTTGTCATTATTATTGCTTGTAATTCATAGAATCTAATGCATTTCCTCTGCCCAGCAGAAAACTCGCCACACCTGCTATGGCCTCCTGCAAACTTGTTTACAAATGGTACCTCATTTAATATGTATGAGCCAAGCTTAATATTTTAAGGAGCCTTGCAGTGAGATTTTCTGTAAAATGGGTCCATTGCTAATTAAAATATGAAGATGCACAGCTTTTGCTTCTGGCCTTGGCTCCAGCGACCTGGTTCTCGGTGTCCCAGCCTCTGACCCCACTTCTCTCTTTAAATTGCCGCTTTTCCCGTTATTATTTTCCTTGTCTGGGAGAGCCAGTCACTGACGTGAGGAGACACAAAAGCACATTTTGTGCTTGGGATCCTGATACCTGCGAGTCACCTGGAAGCAAGCAGTCTGAGGCCGGATATGAACTCAGGAAGATGAATCTTCCTGACTCTAATTCTGGTGCTCTATTCATTGCACTCACTGGCTGTGTGTATTCCCTTTCAATACTAAAGTAGTCTCTAAAACAAAATCTAGGCAGTGCAAAGGGAAAAGGTTTACGCCGCCCTTTGGTGGGAGTTTAAACAGCATCTGTCTTATCCTAGACTTGTCTATGGCCCACACCTGGTGGTCTGCCATTGTCCTGAGAGTCAGATGAGATGCACTCTGAGTTTGCCTTGGATTTCTCCTTCCGTGATTGCTTCTTTGTGACATCAGCCATGTGATTCCCACTGCTAAAGGGATGCTGAGTGGATTTAGACGGCATCCCTTAAGCCGTTTGCCATCAGACTTATGGTTTGTCACTGCAGACTTGAGATAGTGGCCAGTGACAATTTTCACTCTGGGTACTGGAGGTTGACCTTTTGTCTATCACGCATTTAGCAGGTGATTCTGAAGCCCTAAATTTTGGCTTTAGCGCTAGCAGGGCACCATGCGGGGCATGTAGGGAGTCAGTGTTTCTCCTTGCCCATTGATGATTTTCTTTCTCCCAGCTTTCATGTGGCTGGTGACTCCTAGATGAAGATCTCTCCATTTGTTCTGTCTGTTTCATACAGATCTAGTGATCGACATGGCATCGCCCCGTTAGTCTATGAGCCCTCTGAGGGTAGGAACTGGGTTGGCCTTATATCTTCAGAAGTCAACACAAGACCTGGCACATAGTAAGCTTATTTATGGTATCAGTGGAGGTTTTTAACTAAATTTGTTTCAAGTGAATTTAAATTTATTTTAGAAAGCTTTATGGTCCTATGTGGATGCCATGCAGTGTGTGGTATTTGGACTCGAATCCAATGCAGCAGTCCTCAATGGAGTGCATGCTAGGTACAGTGTGCTGGGTAAAGAAGGACTGTTCCTGCCCTCCAAGAGCTTACAGTTCATTGTCTGAGCAGGAATAGATGCATATGATAGTTTGTGGTAGGTTGCTGACAACTAGAGTGGAGACAGAAAGGTTTCTGGGAGATGAACGGCTCCTAGGAAGAATGCGTGTTTATGCTGATAAAGCCAAGACCCTCAAATTCCTTAGGGCGTGATATGAAATAACTTTAGAACTCAGCTCCTGAGGTTAGGGCTGTTCTTATGCCCATTTTACAGACGAGGAACCTGAGACAGACAGTAATTAAATGACTTGCCCAGGACAAATGTTGGAAGCTGGATTTGAACTCTGTCTTCCACTTTCTAGGGCCAATGCGCTATCCGCTAGGCCACCTTGCTGAGGGATTAAGTATTTTTCCCAAGGAACAGCAGGTGGAAGTGGCAGAGCGGCCTCTGTGTGTATATGCATTTATTTATTAGCGTTTTATTAATGCTCCTTCTTTGATCTACCATTCCTTGGCTGCATCTGGTGGCAGCTCCCTCTGTTCAGCACCTCCCCCCCCCCCCCCAGTCTGCTATCTCTCTACCCAGAGGCTGGAGAAGACATACACCCTCCTCAGTCATCCTTCTGAGTCTTCTTTGGTGCTGCGTTGGGAGGTGTTCTGGTTGATGTTGCTTTCTTGTGCGTTATTGTGGCCACTGTATACGACTTGCTCTTGGTTCTGCCCGCTTTTCTCTGCACCAACTCGTCAGTCTTCCCAAGTTTCTCTGAGTTCTTTAAATGCATTTCTTAACAGTGCAATGATACTGTGTTGTATTCATATGTTATATACAATGTTGGTCTAAGCGTAATTTCTGTCAGACTACAAAATAGTTTATTTAGTCTTTTGTTGTTGTTGTTGAGTTGTTCCAGTCATGTCTGACTCTTCATGACCCCATTCGGGGTTTTCTTGGCAAAGGTACTGGAGTGGCTTGCCATTTCCTTCTCCAGCTCATTTTTCAGATAAGGAAACTGAGGCAAACAGGGTGAAGCAACTTGCCCAGGGTCATACAACTACTAAGTCTCTGAGGCCAAATTTGAACTCAGATCTTCCCCAGGCACCTTATCTACTGCGTCACCTAGCTGCCCTATTAGAATTGTACAAAAAACATGGAGAAGGCTGACTTGGGAAGAGTAATTGAAGGTGTTTAAGCAAAGGCTAGCAGTCCATTTCTAGGGTGATGCATAGAGAATTCCGGTCAGGGTTGGGTTGGATCAGATGACCACTGAGGTCTCTTCTACTTCAGATCTGGCGGTCCAGCATTTTAGTGGCAGAGGCAAGACATAGGCTCAGGTTTGTAGTTCAGCACCCTGTCCCTATGGACAGCTCTAAGTTGTTATGGAGTTTTGTCTTGCGTGGATTTCAAACCTGCCTCCCCTTCCACTGCTTGGTGCTCCCAGTTGTGCCCTCCACATGATGGCCCTTGAAGCTCGAATAATGGCGTAATTGTGATACGTGTTTGCTGAATTGTGTTGAGCTGAATTTGAGCAGACCATCTGCCCTCGGGGAGCTAAGAAGCCTTGGGGTGACCTTCCATCTAGTCTATATTTCTCATGTATTCTCAATTTTGATATTTTCAACCCTCATTATCATGTCCACTTTTTGAAGGTGGGTATTGTTTTTGCTTTTTCTTTGTATTCCCAGCATATAGGACAGTGATTGTCAATTTAGGTCGATTTCCGTAAATATTTTTTGGACATTGAATGTGTGCTAAACTCTGGGGACACAAATAAGAAAAAGGCAGCCCTTGTCCTCAAGAATCTTCCTCCTAATGGAGCAGACATCACACAGAAAGAAGCTGGAAAATGTGGGGAGGGGATAGCAGGTGGGGGGTACTTGGTATGGGGCCACCTAGTTCTGTGGAGTTGAAACCAAGTAGAGCTGCGGATGGACAGTCCTTGAACTAGACATCCACTTTCTGCCCTCTAACGGGGGAATGCTCTGGGAGGAGCTTGGTGCTTTATATCCTCCAGCCCTCCAACCAGAGGGGAGAAGAGGCTGAGAGAGGGAGTGATATCCAAGGAGGTGGTGAGATTACAAGTGGTCAGTTTATCCTGGGAGAGGTTAATCACATAGCAAGTACTTTAAAAATACTTCTTGATGGTTAACAATGGCTAGCATTTCTATGTGTTTTAAGGTTCACAAAAAACTTTTACAGTGTCTCATTTGATTTTTCCCTGGGAGGTAAGTGCTGTTATTATCCGCATTTTATAGATGAGTGAATTCAGGCAGACAGGTTAAGTGACTTGCCCAGGGTCACACAGCTAGTAAGTGTCTGAGGCAGGATTTGAATTCTTATGTTCCCGATTAAGAATGCAGGGCTCTATCCACTTCACCATCTAGCTGCCTAGACATTAATTAATGCATAGGCTGGTTCACTCACCTAGAGCTATTAAAGAGATTAGAGTAGCTCCCACTCATCATCTCCCTCCTTGTTCACTAACAGGCCCATGTTTGCTTGTACCCCCACACCAAGTCAAAACATGTCCCTCCAGATGCTGGGGAGCTGTGTCCTGCTCCCTTGTGCCGGTCTCTTAAAAGATTTCTATTCTACTTATTCTAGAGCCCTCCAAGCTCACGGAGCCGAAGCCTGACTTTGCTCCCCCATGGAACATCTAACTCGTCATCCCCCAGTAGCCAGAGACATCTCACCCCCGCAACCCCCTCCGTGGTCACCGTCACCCACCACAAGTCACCCGCTGCTGCCCGAAGATCAAAGAGTCAGTATTCCGCCCAGCTCCATGACGTCCGAGAGGTAGGCCATGCCCTCACTCCGTGGTTGGGGATCCACTTTCGAGGGCTCTTGGAAGAATGAGCAGCCTCTGGCTGCTTCTGGAAGACCTTCTCCTGTTGATTGATTGGGACACGCAATCACATAGGGATAGAGATTCTGGCCCTTAGACAAGCAAAATCTTTAATCTTGAAATTTGTTTCTTATTTTGTTTTGTGAATGACTTGTGGTCTGCCTTTTCTTTTACATCATGTGTGTGGAGTCACACGGTAAAAATAGGAGGGGAAGGAGAACTATGATCACTTGGTCCTGGGCCTCAGTTTCCTCTGTTGTGAGAATGGGAGGGTTGGAGTATGTGACCGCTGAGGTGTCTTTTCCTTCTACGCTGTTGTCTCATGCACCTCCTCACCAGGCTCCATAGACCCTTGTTGAGCAGGGTTAGGGTTCATGGACGGGTTGGACTTGGTGGCCTCTGAGATTTTGGTGTTTAGAAGGATAGTCTGCAAAATTACCCCAGCTCATGGTGTGAGTGGAGGTGTGGCAGATAAGAAAAGCAGATCATGCAAAAACAACACCTTATCCCAAACCCCCTTTTGGCTTGGTGGGGGCAGTCTTTATTTCAGCCTGATGTCTGTATTTCAGACTCAGAGAGGATTGGTCTCGGGCACCCAGTGCTTATTCCTCAGTCTCTCTCTGCTGTTCTTCCTCCTCCAAGCTTAAACCTACTATTGGTGGACTGAATGCTGCTGGCCTGGGCAGGACTGGGTGGGTGGGTGGGGGGGAGGGGTAGGTGCCCAGCCCTGTCCCGATGTTTGAGAACTGAGAACTAAAATGGGAATCGTGATTCAATCTTGAAATTGTTGCATTAATGGTATCAACTGGATGTTTTTAGAGAAGGGATGTGAATGCTCTAAGCATTTTTTCCCTGAAATTAACTGTGGCTGTCACTCGGTGTGTGTGTGTGTGTGTGTGTGCGCGCGCGCACGTGTGTGCGTGCACGCATGTGATTTGTTGTGGTGAGATTTTGTGGATTTATTTTGAAGGCTTTTACTGCTGTATATAGAGACTCTCTTGTTTTTTGCTTTGTATTCACAGCACTTCACACATATCCCCAGTGTTTCATACATGCTGAGTGCCTAATAATTGCCTTTTCATTCATTTGTTTCTTCGAACGTTCATGTTGACTAGAGAGGTATTATCCCCATTTTATAGACGTGCACGCCGATGCCCAGCACCATGAAGTGATTCAAGCAGACAGTTAGTAACCTGTGGAGTCTAACCCTGGTCTCCTGATTGTCAGTGCTGTCCAACAGTGTATAATGCTTTTTCCCTTTTGTTCTGCTTTTAAATAGATAATACTTATTTTCTCTTTGATGTAGCCTGGAAAAAATGGAAATATTATAGGGCTCTTCATATCTCTTTTATAATTTTTAAATGAGCCTCTGTGGTCAAAACCACTATTAAGAGTGTGTTTTCAAGTCAACCCAATAATTCTTAAGCTTTTACTGTGTTCCAGGACACTGAGACCCCCAAATAGAAGTTTTCCTACCCTCCAGAAGTTGATCTTCCACTGAGGAAATGTTTGCAATGACTGTTCTGAGTGACATTTTCAGATGGTGCTGTACAAAGAGAAATATGAAATAAGAAGAAAGACTAGGGAGAGGAGCATCATAACTGGCTTGAAGGATTTGAAACGCCTTTTTTCTCTTAGGCCCCAAAAGACCTCAGTGGAAGTTACAAAGGCAGATTTTGGTTTGATGGCAGGAAAACCTTCCCAACCACGAGTGCCGTCCAGCAGTGAAATGAGCTGGTGAGGAGGGGTGTCCCCCTTCCCTGGAGGCATTCTGGCAGAGGTCGGATGACCACTTGTCAGGTGTGTTGTCCACTGTGGACTGGACTAGAGGTCCCTTCTACCATGCAGATTTTGTGACTGATTGTGCCCTGTGGCTTCTGCCTCAGGGAGATGCCCCTTTTAACTGGAGTTCAAAGGCGTAAGCCTGAGGCTTGGTAGCAGGATTTGGGAGAGGAAATGAGCTAACTTTCCCATTTCAATGATTCCTTAATCCCCGGCTTACCATCGGAAATAATAAAAAAAATGCAGAAAGCTTGTGATACTGCTAGCTCTCGAGCCTCAGGCATGTTAGAACAATTAATTAGGAGACATGCCTCCCTGGTTGCTCTAATTTGGTTTCTGAACTCTTCCCAGGACTTTGCGGGTGATCTCTCCCCCATATGCATTGGTTGCCCTTCATGTTGATAAATACCTTTCAAAATGAGGTAAAATTTTTAAAAAATCTCATGGATTTGGCAAAGTGTGCACAGCGTCTAATGCAATTCAGCCAACCTTTACTGAGGACTTACTCTGTGCAAAGAAAGTGTGCGTGTGGGGAAGGTGAAGGCAGATTTCCTGTTGGCTTTCGCATCCAGCTGTGTGAAGGCTCTAACTTCTGATCCTAAGGAGTTTCTCTGTGGACTTGGGATCGACAGTTGGATTAGAACCTTAGAGGAGGAAAGGGCCTCAGCCACCATCTAGTCCAGGGGCCCTTAATCATGTTTGTGTCATGCACCACTTTGGCAGTCTGATGGAGGCTCTGAACCCTTTCTGAAAAAATAAAAGTTTTTAAATGAATAATATATAATTGCAAAGAATCCAATTACATGGAAATCCAGTTATTAAGAGATGAAAAGGAAAGTTCATGGACCCCAGGTTAAGAACCCCTGATGTAGTCCAACCCATGGCCAAAATGGAGCCTCACTTCAACCTCCCAGACAAACCTCAGTCTTAATTGCATCAAGTATTCTGTTGTATTAATGTGCCACAACTTGTTTGACCTCTCTTGTTGTTGGACTCCAGTTTAGAAAACAATTATATTTAGATGGGACTCTGAAAAAAAGTTTAGACATCGTATCATCTTCATGATTTCTATAAAAAGATGATTTATGAAGAATATATTTAAACAGCGGACTGATGTGGTGATGAATAAAATATTTTAAATTCAGAAGGCAACGTATGTTTATGACAACAACGTCAGTGGAAAGGACAAAACAAAACTTAACTCTGGGTAGTCGTGATGATCAAGCTAGTCCGGGAGTGTGTTGGGCTCATTTTTGGGCCCTCTTCTCTTTACACTCTTTGACTTGGTGAACTCATCAGCTCCCATTTAGCCATCTCTGTGGGAGATTCGCAGATCTACTTATCCAGCCCTAACCTCTCTCTCAACCTCCCGTCTTGCATCTCCAGCTGCCTATTGAATGTTGGATTTCCTATTATTTTTCTCCTAAATCCTCATCTTCCCCTCCTACCTTCTCTATTACTATAGAGGGCACCACCATTCTCCTGATCCCTCAGGTCCCAACCCAGGCATCATGTTGGGCTCTTCACTGTCTCTTACTTCCCATATCCAATATGGTGCCAAGGCCTGTCAATTTCACCTCTGCAGAATCTCTCATTGATTTCACCTCTGCAACATCTCCTAATATGCCTCCTTCTCTCCTCTGACATGGCCCCCACTTTGGTGCAGACCCTCCTAAAGTGCAGATCTAACCAAAAATCCCCAGTGACTTCTTGTTGCGTCCAGGTTCAAATACAAAATGCTCTGTTTGGTATTCAAAGCCTTTCGTAACCAGCTCCCTCCTTACACCAGTCTCCTTACACCTTTTTCCTCTCCACCTTCTCTTAAAAAGCTTATTGTTTTTAATAACAGTTATCTCTTCTTGGCGCTTCCATCCCCATCATTGAGCCCTTCCTTATAAGAAATTAAAACAGTCAAGTGAAATCAGTGGATAGAGCTCAGCAGCATAGATCAGGTCTTGTCCTCATGGTGTGCACCTCTCTGCCTCGAGGTGGCAACAGGCATTTAATGAAGCACGAACATGCTAGGCCATGGCGATGCAGGGACAGAAATGAATCAGTCTTTGCCCTCAGGAAGCTCACATTCTATCATGGAAGTTACTTGACTATAAACCTGAAAAGCATCTCAGAGTCTTCCTCAAAAATATTCATTGAACCTCTCTCTGTATGTGCCCCTGTCACTAGTGGGAAAAATGCAGAGTGAAACTTTCCAACGTATCTGCTGATTACAACAATGAACCTTGATAAATGAGAATCAGAATTTATTTAGGTTATTGACCAGTGTGGCTGGTGCTCATCGACTGAATATTGATTTGTAGGAGGAGTGAGGAGTAGTTGTGTGGCCCTTTCGATGTATCTTCAAAATTATTCTGTAAATCAGTGAAAAAATTGGAGTCGCTTTATAGGAATTCAGTTTACACTCTGCTTTTCAGATTTTTATCAATACCTTTTGTTTTTACATCCCCTGGATGTCCTCTGTCTCTCTGTCTTTCTCATCCTAGAAAACTGTTCTTTATAGCAAAGAATTTTTTTTGAAAAGAGGAAGAAAAGAAAAAAAATAGCAAAACTGAGCAATAGATTGGAAAACATCCAGTCGATGCCACGATCCACACCCCTGGACACTGCTGCTCCTTCCCCTCCTCCCCCTCTGCCAAGGAGGTGCTGCAGGTGGGTGTCCTCTCGTGTCTCTCCTTTGGTGCCAAGCTCCAGCATCCGCCATTTTCCCATGTTTCATGGTTATCGTCCTTTCTGTTTATGTTGTCCTAGTCATTGTGTGCATTGTTTTCTTGGCCCTGTGTTGCATCAGAGCCCTGTGCTGCTGTACTTATATTTGTAACACATAGACTTGGCAGGCTTTCCATTATTAAATGTCCAGCGGTCTTTTAAAATGAGGAGCTATTCAATTAGCAGACCCAGCAAGAGGCAATTAAATTAAACCATGTATCCTTTCTTGGATTAGTCAACAAAACAATCTGTAAGTAGAGGGCCCAGACCCGCCCTTTAAATCCAAACATGCTAGTTAGGGGAGTGAGTAATGACTGCCTGAGATCCAGGGTCTTTTTTTGCATTTGGTTGAAAGCTTTCTCTCTATTTCAGGCCCGGCTCAGCTTCAGAAACTCATTGAGGCTCATGCATGTGTGATTTCAAATCCAGCCTTGGATACTTATTAGCTGTGTGACCCTGGGCAAGTCACTTAACCTCTGCCTGCCTTGGTTTCCTCATCTGTCAAAGGAGGGGTTGGCCTAGATAGCCCCTGAGGTTGCTTCCAGTTTCATATCTAGGATGCTTCGGTCCTAAATTCTTCTACCAAAAATGCCACCTTTGCTAGAGGAATCTCTCTCATGCACCTGGTTTATATGAGATGACCAGTGTAGAACCTGGGGAATCCAGTAGGACTTTAAATAGACCTTTGTTTTGTGCTTTGGGAGGATGGAGGGCAAGGGGTCTTATTTTGCCTTTTGATGTTAAACCTATGCCTCTGTGTGTGCAAGGGGCAGCTAGATGATACAGTGGATAGAGTGCTGGGCCTGCAATCAGGAGGACCTGAGTTCAAATCCTGCTTACTTGCTATATGACCCTGGGCAAGTCACTGAACCCTGTTTGCCTTAGTTTCCTCATCTGTAAAAAGAATTGGAGAAGAAACGGTAAACTACTCCATTATCTTTGCTAAGAAAACCCTAGTTGGGGTCATGGGGAGTAGGATACAACTGAAAATGAATGAGCACACATCCTGTAGAGGTCATAGTTGACCTTGAGAGTGGCCTATGAAATGTCAACGCCGGAAGGGCCTTCAGAAGTCATCTAGGCCGACCCCTTCATTTTACACTTGAGGAAGCTGAAGTCCATAGCGATGAAGCAGCTTGTCCATAAAGGTAGGAAGGATCAGATCCGGGATTCCAACCCACGTCTTCTGACTCCAGGTCTGATGCTTCTGCTGCCCCCTCAGATTCCTGCTGCAACATTTCTAAGAAGAAGTCATCCATCCCTGCTGCAGCATGGAGACCTCCGGCTGATGGGGACCCTGCTTCTTTCAGAGGCTGCCCGGTTTGGGAGCCGTATTACCTTGAGCACTCATCTGCTTCTTTGGTGCTGCCCGCATTGTGCCTAGCTGTCCCCTCTGTGGCCATGGAGGTATCATAGGGCAAAAGTGAACAAGGAAGACTCAGATGACATCCATAGCCAGCAGAGAGGAGGAGGAGCAGCAGCATTATTGAGGAAACACCCATTCTGCTGCTTAATGCTCTTGTTTCCAGAGAGCAGAGTGGGAGTAGGCCAGTCTCAGGTTTTAGGTACAGCAATCTATGTGGGCTGAACTTGTGCCTCACTGTACCATTTCTGGTGAGGATTCTGAGAATCCTGCTTGAAAGATGGTCTTCTGTTGTGGATCATTTCTGTTGTGTTTCTCCTGTCTCAGACCCAAGGAGAGCTCAGGGTTTAGCTTCATAAGCATCTTGGCTCCAGGAGAAGGTGCTAAGTGACAGATTCCTTTATGGCCTAGCCCTGGAAGTTTATCCCAGCCGTTTGAGGTTCATGGAGGTAATTGATTCAAAGCAAGGCCTCTAAATGTTGGTAGTCCCAGTGGTTAATGGAACTCTTTGGAAGGCTTAAGTGAAGGATTACACAGTGGGAGGGACTGGGTGACTCTCCCTTGGCACTTATACCATCTGAGATAAATAGACATGGGCTTCCTGGTCCTGGAGATCTCTGCAGAAGGGGCTTCTGCTTGGGCTTTCTTCTCTTTTCTTTTTTAAAGCAAATTTATTTGACTATTTGAAAGCCTTTAGGTGCAGGAATCTTTCTTTACAGCTGAGAGGAATTCCACATCTCGATTTTAGAAACCTTCGTTGCTGTCCTGTTTTATCTGTTCAGGTGTTCATTCTTCAGCTCCAAGAGCTTCATACTCTTCTTCCTAACTTTCCCCCAAGGGTCCATCCTTCATCGTATTTTGTGCTCTCACACTCATCTGAATCTTTTTGGAGTTTCTTTCTTTTCAGATGAAAAACCTCAAAGTATAGATGTTGGAGGCTAGCCTGATTCCTCACACACCCAGGTGTGGGTAGATGGGCTGGAGCTGGCCAAGGTAGGTGGGGGGCTGCCCAGAGTGTGATTTCCCAAGCTCCTCTGACACCTCTGAGTCTTGGGGATGGGGCTAGAAAACAGGAGAAATTGAGGTTTGGAGTGGAAATGAAGCCCCTCCCAACTGTGTCCAGATTGGCACTGACCGTTCCGTCACTAACCCCAGGCTGCTTTGGTCAAGCTTATTCTTTCTCTCTTGACCTCAGTTTCATTATCTGTAAAAAACAACAGCTAGGTGACTTCTAAAGACGTTGAGTTTAAGATTTCAGAAGGCCAGATTTGTGGTCAGAGGATCTGGCTTCAGATTCTATGTGACCTTGTATAAGCTCGTATAACTTGCGGAATTCTTGAGAAGTTGGCCTTCTTTGTCTCCCAGTCCCCAGACACACACACACACACACACACACACACACACACACACACATGACTGTCACAGAAGAATATCAGTGGACTGTGATGTACAACTTATATTGGCCTGAAGTGATTTGCCCCTATGTCCTCCTCTTACCCCCAGCCCCCTTCAGCAGATGGTGCAGTGTGTGGACCTGGAGTCTGAAAGACCCGAGTCTGTCTCAGACATGTCACCTGTCTTCCCTCCATTCCCTTATCTGTGAAATGGGAATATTTCTGCTGGATTTCACTATTATGTCTGAGCTCCTGCCCTCATAAGTACTCAGTTGTAATGCAAGTCTGTGAAGAGGAGGATTTGGCTTTTTATTTGAGGGAAGACATCTTTTATTTTTAGCATTATCCATCCACATTGTCTCGCCCTCTGCAGTATAAGCTGCATGAACCCCAGTGCCTGGCGTAATGCTGAGCACACTTAATGATTGTTGGTTCACAAAAGGAGGAGACTCCTAAGGAAACAATGTTTGCTTGGATTTTGGGGTGGACAAAGAACTGCTGTCCCCATTGTTTTTATAAAGCTTCACCTCCCACCAAATGGTGAGTGGGCATTTGAAGCACTTGTGGCCCCTCAGTCAGGAGGCTTCAGCAGAGCCTTGAAGTCAAGCTGTGACGGGCAGCTCACTTCTGCCTCCTGAGAGAGGAGGGGGAAGTGAATGAGGTGTGAGCTACCTTCTGGCAGAGAAGGGATGGTCTCCTTGTGGATTTAGTCACCTGTGAGGACATCCATCATGACCGCCACACTTTCTAATTACCTTGTGAGGTGCTCATGGCGATTTATGGGCTGGCTTGTTGGATGTGCTTGAAGTATTCGGCCAGGCACTGTTGGGTTGGGAGTGGGCAGAGCTCACAGGCGATGAATGCCATCTCTGCCCCAGCCTCGTGTGTTTGGGCATTCACTTGGTGCTGTACGGTCTCTCTAATTATAACCTAGCCTCAGTCAATCTGGAGATATTTCTCTGCTCTCTCCTTAGAAGGAGAAACTTTGCTGCTGGCTGTGTGCCCCATGCCAGTGTTTCCTTCCACGGCCGGACCCCACTGGCCTCGATCCATTGTCTGGTGTTTGCTTTGCTGCAGGGGATGGGGGAGCTCTTACCATTTAGGAAGGAGCTGGGTTTGTGCTTCTTTGCCACGCTTGTTACTTAGTGAGCAGGGTAACTTCATTACCTCGGTTGGGAGATCTGGTTACTAAGGCAACTGGTTACTGGGTTGGATCCAGGAGAAGTAAACTGGAAACCTGATAAGATCTCAAATCCTTAGAAACACCCCCTGGTGCACCCCCACGCAGCTCCCTGGCTGCTGGCCACCTCCACCACCAGCCTCTCCCATCTCTGTATCTCTCATTTCCCCTGCCCATCTAAAGCCTCTATCCTTGATCTCCTTCCGCCTCTGATTTTTAATCTTTTAAGAAGTTTTATTAACATCTTTTGTTTCATGCCACAGTAATTTCCTGGTGCGTGTGTGTGTGTGTGTGTGTGTGTGTGTCTCCATCTCCCCACAACCTTATCTTACAGCAAAGAGAAACAATTAGGCAAGTGTGACTATGTCAGGTGACATCATGAGCGCCATTAGCCGCATCTCTTTAGGAAGAAATTGTGCTTCAGCCTCTGCTTTTTGAGACCAAGATGTCTCGGAGCCTGGCCTCTTTGGGATTCATCCATCAACAAGCGTTTTGTATGAAACATTCCTACGTACCAGGCATTGTGTGTTTATTGAGGGCCTACCATGGGCCGGAGCTCACAGTGTGATGAGACAACAATTACGCAACTGTATACACACTATATCTGTATGGTCTCATGAGATAACAGTCAGATGACTATGCAGACGGGATGCATATATAAATGGGAGGCGCCTCCCCACTGCAGGGTGGAAGGAAGGAACATGGGAAAGGCACTAGGCTTACAAACACCGAGATGGAAACATTCCCTGCTTAGCTTATGTCCCGGTGTTATTTCCCAGGTGCCTCCTGTGTGCCAGGCTGGGTACCAGGTGCTGGAGATGTACAGAGGCAAAAATAAGATCCCTGTCCTCAGAGAGCTTATATAACAGGATAGGGACAGATCTGGTCATTAGAGTCCCCTGTGTGTGAGGAGGGCAGTGGGGGAATGCAGACATTTTGTGGGTGTGTATGTTCATTTGGTTCTCAGGTTACTGATCCTGCCTGAGACCTGGGGACAGTGTGGCCAGAGGCTCCAAGAGTCACGTGTTGCTAGATGTGGAGATGCAGCTCATTCTCATCTCTTGATGTAAAGATAAGGTGATTATGCCTTGCCACGGCCGGGCTTTCCTTTTCCTCCCAAGTGTGTCATCAGACTGTTCCATTCTACAGAAGCAGCCCTAAGAAACTTTATATTACACCAAAGTCCTTTCTCCGCCAGAGGAAGAAATGGGCAGTTTGTCCTTCCTTCTTGGAGGAGAGAAGCGGCCCCCCGCATTTCTCTTTGGCTCATCCACATCTGTCCTGAGAAGTTTTTTCCAGAAGGGGGTGGAGAGACTTTTACTCCCTGTTTGGAAGGACTGTGTTTGAATTCATTTGGTGTCCTGGGCTGTGAGGTCTCAGCGTATGAATGCACCACACGGGTTTGATCTGAAAGAAACACAGAGGTGTGAAATTCAGCCAGTGGGGGAGACTGGTATGAACTGATTCCAAGGGAAGGAAGAAGGACTGAAGATGCCAGTGAGAAGAACGCTGGGATCAGACTGAATGTTGTCTTATTCTGGCCCCCCAGAAGAAAGGAGGGAACGGATCTTACTCATTTCCCTGGAGAGAGGGGGGCGCTGGGGACCAAGAGCTACCTTCTCTGACGTGACATATCTAGAAATAAGACATAAATCTTGAAGGTGTCAATAAAACTCTTAAAAAAAGAGCCAGAAAAGGCCTTTTAGTTCAGGAATTTTTCTTCTTTTTCTTCTTTTCTTTTCTGCACAACGAAGGATGAACAAATTTCCCATCCAAGTTCATGGATGTCTGGGATCTTTGATACAGCACAACTGTTCATTTTACAGATGAGGAGATAGAACTAGAGAGGGAAAGTTACTTATCCAGGATCATATGGTGGTGTCAGAGGCAGGATTTGAACCCAGGACCTATGACTAAGATCCTGGACACTGCTATGCAGGCCCTCGCATGTCCTCTGCTGCCCTTCAGTATTGTTATTTATATTAACTGTGGTCATTGTGTAAATTATTCTCTTGATTCTGTTTATTTCTCTCTACAGCAGTTCCAAGAAGTAGAATCAAGTTGCTCTGAATTGCTTGTGTGTGTTGTTTTCTGTGGCGCACTATGATTTCTTGATGTTGACACCCTACAGTTTGGGCAGCCATTTCTCCCATTGATGGGTGTCCCACTTTGTTTCCGGTTAGAAATGATGTTTTAAAAAGCAATCCAGAAAACCTAATGAGATTCCAGATGTTTTTACTGATTGCCTTTGGGTGTTCTAGGCTCGTGCCTGGGTAATACTGCCCTGAGTTGTCCAGATATACCTTTATTTAGTAAAGAAGAGGAGAATGACCCGTGACTTGAAGGCTCGATGTGGGGACTTGACCGCGTCCATGAGTGAACAACTCTGCACGTTGTGTCCCAGATCCATACCCTCTGCCCCTTCTGTCCTGGAACATGCTCACCCGGCTAGTACAATGTTGCAGGAAATAACAGGTGCTCTCTGATGGCTTCAACTGATTGAAAAAACGTGACCGACTCTGCTTCTTCCAAGTCCAGGCCCTCCGCTCTGCCCTTTCTGTCCTGTTACACACTCAATGGGCTGCTGCAGTATTACAGGAAGCGATCTGTGCTCTCTGCCTCTCTGTCTCTCCTTTCCTCTCTTCCTCCTTCCTTCCCTTTTTCTCACTCGTCTTCCGGAAGAGGCATTCGCCTTTTTCTGCTTCATCACAGGGGGTGAAAAGAGGAGCTATGGGTGGAAGTTACCAAGGAGCAAGTTTGGGCTGGATACCAGGAGAAAGTTCCTAGCAAGGAGTGCCATTCCCAGGTGCAGCAGGCACCTCTAGAGGTGGTGAGCCCCACCTTGTGAAAGACTTCCAGAAGAGGCTGGTCCCTCCCCCAGACCCTGAGATCCTGGCACTCCTTTTCAGGAGATTTCTGTTCTGCCAGTTCTGGGAGGGGCTGCTGTGATTGGCAGTGCTGGGCGACTTGTCCATTGGCTGTGGCTGTGATACCCCTCTAGCCCATTTTGAGAATTTAAGAAAAATGAGAGAATCCAAAGCATCCCAGACCTAGAGCTGGAAGGGGCCTTGGAGGCCATCTGTCCCATTCTCATTGTTTTATACAGGATGAAACTGAGTCATGGGGAAGTTTAAATGCCTGGCCCAGAGTCACATCAGAAGTAAACGCTAGAGCTGGGGTTTGAACCCAAAGAAGTATATGCTTGTAAGGTACCATGCCTGGCATACAGTAGGTGCTTAAAAAATGCTTGTTCCCTCTCCCTATTCACCATTATTGGGAGAAGAACCCCTGAATGTATGCATCCTCTGTTATGGGAGTTGCTTGCCCTCTCTTGCTATGCGGGGAGCAGCCATGCTTTTGGCAGGCTCCCTCTTCTTAGAGAGTGAAGAATGCAAACCCAGAAGACAATTGGAACCCAAAGTTTGTCCTCCATGGTAGCCTAGGCAAGCCACGTTCTCACAGGGAAAGAGGGGGGAAAACCTGAGAGACAGCACCTTTCAGGCGGAGCTTTTCTTATTAAAGACTCACGTGCTTATGATGTGTTCTCAGCTCTTACCAGGAAACCTTTCTGAAAGATAAAAATTTAGTGTCTGCTGTCAGTTTTTGTGACCTGGGGAATTTTCATTTAGAAAGGGTTGGTTGGGGATCTTGCCTTCCTCACTCGGATGTAGGATGCCATTTGGTTCTTCAAGGCAGGCCAAATGCCAGCCCTCCTTCATCTAGAAGCAAGTTGGCTTACACCCATTTTTATAGCTTTCAGAGCTGGTCCCAGTGCCTCCTGCCAGGCAATCCTAGGGGTGCTCATCTGGCCTGGTCTTGCTGTGTCTGGGGGAGTTTGGTTCCCACTTCCAGGTGTGTGTGTATGTGTGTGTGTCTCTTGGGATGCTCTCTCTGTGGGGTAGATAGCCCAAAGACTCTTGGAGGCTTATCCCTCTGAGAGTTCACCAGCTCCAGTGGGTTCAGTTATCATTCCTGTGCAGTGATTCCCATCCCTACATATTTAGTCCTCATCCTTGTCTTGGGTTCCTGTCCCTCTTCCTTGGCTCCCTACAGGATGTGTCCCCCTGGATGTCCCCAAAGCATCTCAAACCAATGAGTCCAAAGCACAAATCTGTTACCTTCTCCAACAAAATTTAGCACACAGTTTCTGAGGTTAAGAAACGTACTATCCTCTCTTTTTTATTAGGAAAGAAATTTTAATTTTTTTGGGTTTGGTATAAGAGCCGACCTCATAGGAACAGATTGTTCTAGTGTTAGAAATTACACATTTATTTTCAAGCAAAAATGTTTTGTCATACAATAAGGTCATGATGGTATTTTTGTAAAAGTATGTTCATATTTGTGCTTTAAATGGAAGCTAATTGGCTTCTTTCCCTCCCTCGCTCCCTTCTCCTTGAAATGTTACAGTGCCTTTGTATCTAAAACAGCTGGTTCATCTCACCAGCCATCTAGGGAATCCTTCACCATATGGCTTAGGTTTCAAGGATAAAGCAAATTCCAGCCAACCCATCTCTTGCCTCACAGATCTGTTCTTTGTACCATATGGCTTCCAGATACATGGAGTCACTGGATGAGGTTGGGATTGGCTAATCTGATTTAAAGGTGGTAAGCCTATTACCCTGAAAAGACTGTTTATGTAGCATTCATTTAATAGGTGACTTTTTAGTTCTTTGTCAAGCAAGGATTTGCACTTGGTCTTCGAGACCTTCAGCCTTCTGAAATTGAGGGTTGGCTGCTAGGAGTTACACTAGAAGTAATATTGAGTATTAATCCTAGAAGAGTTCAGGATGGGTCTTAGGACCCACTAACCATTTACCTACTTCTGTTTTTTGGTCCCCAGACCTTTTCCCTACCTCTCTTGGGTACTGATTCATCCTTGCTGACATTTACAGATTACATGTGTAGTCCTATGTTCTGGGGTTTTGTATATATGTGTATAGAATCTACAATTTGATGCTTGATTTTTGTTATTACTGTTAATTAACATTTTTGATGATTTTTTAAGGTTACTACCCTTTCTACAATTTCATCCCCCAATAAAGGGATCCCTTTGTCCATCTGGTAAATGAAATCTGTGATCCTTTCTCCAAATCACTTTTTAAAATACACAAAATAAAGTATATAGGATTACATAGGAAGCCAGTTAAATTGAAATGTAGTTCTCAAAATCAGTCAAACATTTATTAAGTGACTACTATGTGCCAGGCACTGGGCACTGTTAAAAAAAGCAAGCTTGCATTAACAATACCTGCTCCAATACAACCCAGCCTTGTAACAACAAGTTAGTGTTAACAGATGAATCCAGAACATGGACTGAGTTTAACAGCATGTGCTGCATTCCTTCTTAGAAGCCTGCCATCTCTCCACCAAGGAAGAGAAGGGCATGTTTCACCCTCAGTGAATTTTCTGGAATTGAGATTGGTCATTGAGTTGTGTCATTTTCCTCAGACATTGTGGATCATTTTCCTGGTTCAACTTATTTTCCTTTTCATAATTTCATGCAAATCTTCCAAAGCATCTCTGGTTAAGTGTCTGAGGCCATGTTGGAATTCAGATCCTCTTGACTCCTTTACTGTATTATAAGCTCCTTGAGGGCAGGGACTGTCTTGCTTTTTTTTGTTTTTTATTTTTGTTTTGTTGTTGTAGCCCCAGTGCTTTAGAATGGGTACAAAAGGTAGGTACCTAATAAATACTCATTCAGTCATGATTCCACTGTCTGACTGGCCTTTTCAGGGTCTGTGTCTTCATTCTTCATTTGGATGGAAATCAAAATGAGATATTAGAGTAGAAGGTTTAGTTAAAGCCAGAAAAACCAGGTTCAAATCCTCCCTCTGGCACTTACCATCTCTGTGTCCTTGGGTAAATCACTTAACTTCTAGGACCTCACTTTACTCAGTTATAAAATCAAGGAGTTGGGCCATTTGGGCTCTGAGGTCCCTTTCCATCTATGATCCCTCCTTTTTGGGGCAGCTGAGTGGTGCCATGGATAGAATGCTGGACCTGGAATCATGAAGACCTGAGTTCAAACCTAAACTCAAAAACTTACTAGCTGTGTGATTCTGGACAAGTTTTTTTAACCTCTTTCTGCCTTGGTTTCAAAATGGCACCCACCTCCCAAGGTTGTTAAGAGTATCAAATGAGATAATATCTGTAAAGTGCTTAGTACAGAGCTTGGCATGTAGTAGGCACTTAATAAATGCTTATTCTCTTTCCCCCAATTCCAGGCTATACACAGAGATCACCTAACAGACACACATTGTCTCCCTTAAATATTCCTGCTTTGTGGATTTCAGAAAAACCTGCAAAGACTTACATGAACTGATGCAGTCCAGGTAGCAGAACCAGGAGAACATGGTACACAGTAACAGCAACATTGTACAACAATCAACTATGAATGACTTAGTTGTTCTCAGCAATATGATGATCCAAGGCAATTCCAATGGAGTCGTGATGAAAAATGCTATCCACCTCCAGAGAAAGAACTAATGAAGTCTAAGTGCAGATCAAAGTATACTATTTTTCACTTTCTTTATTTTTCAAGGTTTTTTTTTCTTTTAGTCTGCTTCTTTTTTCACAACATGACTAATATGGGGGGAAAAAAGAACATTCCTGTTTATTGTCTTTTCCAAGCTTTCAAGGAATATTCCTCCCCAACCCCCACCTTGTTTCTGTATCCAAACCTCAGTTATCGTGTCACTGTGGATAAATGAACTCCATAGAAGTCTCCAAAGCCTCATTTTGGTCTCCATTTTGGTTTTCTGCTAGAGGGATGAAAAAAAATCCAATTTGAAATTTTATCATTTCTGCTCTTGTTCTGCTCTAATGATTGAATGTAGAATGATTGAAAGGTGCACAGAGGGAGGCAAGAAGAGTCTGGGTCAGCTGCTAAATAAGGAAGGGTTAGCTGTACTGCCAACCCTGCCTATATCTGTGTCAATATCATGTCTTGATAATGGTCTTCAGTGGGAAATCTCTTTGGTCTCCCTCCTTCTGTTGTGTGTTGTGAGCAACATATGAATGCATATAAATGTATGTCTACATATGAATCCTGGGTCCTGGGGTTACCCGCCATTAATGGAGTGTCATAAAGGAAAATCACACTGGTCAAGGACCATTGCACGGGACAAGATAAATTGCTCCTCAAAAGGGCATTTTTGCACAGAGATGGGAAAATGGACTGCATGAATGAGTGCATCTGGCTGGGATATTTATGGAAGCATTTATATGCAGCATGGCTAATTTTAGGATTGTTTATTTATACCCTGGCTTAGGAATTCTAAATATGAGAGGTCTATTTATTTTGCATTTTAAAAGCATTTCCATTGACATCAGAGGCAGCCAGGTGGCGCACTGGACAGAGTCTTGGGCTTGGAGTCCGGAAGACCTGAGGTGAGATCTAACATCAGACACTTACTAGCTGTGTGACCTTGGGCAAATCACATAACCTTGGTCTGCCTGATAACACCTGCCTCCTCCCAGAGTTGTTGTCAGGATCAGAATTTTGTAAAGCAGTAACTTTATAGCCCAGTGTGAATGTGAGCTGTTATTAAGTTGTAGAGACTGTGTGACATAGTTGAGTGCTGAGCTAAGCATCAAGGAGGCCTGCATTTGATCCTTACCTTGGCCCTTTTGGGACAGGTGGGTGGTGATATTTCTACAGATTGGTTTGCTGACCATGTTTTATATGCATCCTCGAGCTATTTGACCTGGTACGAGGCACGTACTGTCTTTAGCCGCCCCCCAAAACAGCATTTGCCCCCTAGACTAAGTCAGAGATGGTGGTCAGTGGTCAGAGATGGAAGCCTAGAGCCACGGGGACCAGAGAGAGAGGGAGGAGGAGGGATGTTGTTTGCTGATGGAGTCACTACAGGTGAGCAGGGATCATTTTATTCTTGTACTTATATTGTATGGGCCAAACACTGGACCTGGCACCATAGTAGGAGCTGAGTAAACACTTGTTGGTTGATGATTAAATCAGTCACAGAAAGACTTGGTTTTTCCCTTACACTTTTTGATTATTGTTGCTTACGTTTCTAAATCATTAAAAAAATTTCAGTAGCCTTCAGTAAATTGAAGCCATTATCACCACCATCATCATAGCATTTATGTGTTGCCTTAAAGTTTGCAAAGCACTTTACAAATATTAGCTCACTTGAGCCTCATAACAGCTCTGGGAGGTAAGTACAATTTTAAAACCTCATTTTTCAGTAGAGGAAAGTGAATCAGACAGCCATTAAGTGACTTGCTCAGAGTCACACAACTAGTAAATGTGTAAGGCTGATGTTGAAATCTGGCCTTCCTGACTCCAGAGCATCACATGAGGGGTGATCTCATGAGAGCCCGTCTTATCCAGGACCCTTTTTTGTGGGGCGCTGGAGGTGGCTGAAGAGAGTTGGAATTGGAAACAGGCATTTGATTGTTAGCAGTCAGAATAAATAAATTTTTTTTGTTTGACAGCTATGTGTAAGGCACTGTAGCAGAGGAGGATGGCTGGATACTCTTGGCCTTAACCAGCAAAGTTGTGCCAGAACTTTATGGCCACCTGGAGTAGTAGATGGGACCTCATTTATGCTTAATTCTTTATATCCTTAAAATATGATGAAGACCTCTGACGCTAAAGACAAGGGCATACCTCCAGCTGTGAGGAGATTCTGTGTCCCTTGGGACCATCCTCCAGGAGGAGGAGACTTTTCTGCTCAGCCCTTTGAAGGTGGAACTTAGAACAATGACGGGGAGCTCCAGAGGGGCAGATTTAGGCTTTATAGCAGGAAGACCTTGCCGTCAATTAGAGCTTCCCAGACGAGGAATAGACATCTAAGGCAGGTAATGAGGTCTCCATCACTGAAAGCCTGCAAGCAGTGGCTGGATAAACATTTTCTGGGATTCAGATTCCATTATGAATGGGGGAGATGCTGTTGGGGAATCCTTCCGGGGCAAGGTCTGTGATCCTACAAGCTCTAAAATGACAAACTTCACTAAATCTTTGGTCGTGTTGACCCTTAGTTGGAGATCCTACAGCCTGAAGCCATGGGGAAGGAAACCAGACTCTTGCCCATGGCAGGCTGAAGCCGTCTCTGTCATTGGCTTCTCCTCCTTAGTGTTCTAATTGGATGTTGACTTGGACCTTTTCTCTCGTCACATATTTGAAAGAAAAAGGTAAATTTCCTAAGTTAAATCAATTCTCCAGTGCTTAGCACAGTGCCTGGCATATAGTAGACACTTATGAAATGTTTATTGAATGAATATTGAATGAATGAAATTCTCAGATCCATCACACAGTTAGAACAACTGTTATAGCCAAAATGTAAAATATCAGCCCAGAATCTGCCTTCCCTTGGGGTCTCTTGGGTCCATTTCTCTCCCAAGGTCAATATTACCTTTTAACATCTCTCCCTTTCTCTGGAGGGGGTTCAGCTCTTGTGGTCCCTTTGAATGGTTCTGTTTCTGACCCTGGTTGGTGTCATTAGTGACTGTTGACTCATACCTATTATGACTGTTGGACAGTCACTCAACAAGCATTTATTAACCCATAGTTTGTACCAGGCGATCATGCCAAGTTAAGGTACTGTGTGCCTTCTGTATGCCTGGAGTGGCTGGTGTTGTTGATTATTACGAACTCTGGTACAGCTGAGAAGCACTTTGCAAACTATAAATGTTAATTCTAATTACTACTGTTGGAAAGGATTATTTTTGTCATTTATTCTTACTGTAAAAGCATAAATTTCTGCAAAAACAAAAATACATTTCCTTTAGGGGAATGGGAGGCTGTTTTAAAACATTTTTTCTGCATGATTTTGGTCCTTAGCAAGTTAAACGGCTGTGTTGCCCTAATACAGAATTTGTGCATGCCCTGGCTTTGGAAGCTTTCTCTCTCTCACAGGCATTACATAGTGAACCCTGGTATATTTGCCTTTTAAAGTCCATCAGCCACCAGAACTGTGGCCAGTGATTTCTGTGCCTGGGGCAGGTCAGAAGGCAGATGGCTTGGAGGCTCCATTCCCCAGAAGTGGGGAGCAGAGAGGTGGCACGTTTTGCCCGATAGTTGTGAATGTGTTCCCTGGTCATCTTATGCCCTTGCTGTGGGCTCCCTAAAGTAGTCGGGAGGGTCAGGCCCCATCTCTGCCCCATTCCCACCATGATGGCAGCTTCTTCTTCCTAAGAGTTCCTTGACGAGGGAGATGACCTGGAGTTCTTGGGACTTGGTAATTGGATGGCGTGCTGAGCTCAGCTTTGGGAAGCCTTTGTGACTCCGAGCCGCTCGATTTCTGAACCTCACTTTCTTTATCTGTAAAGTGGGTTTAAGGCCTCTAGTGCTCGCAGCGTTTGTTGTGAAGCTTGTCTGAGGTGACACCTGTATCATCATTAAAAATGCTGCAGAAATGTCAGTTATCCTGCTTTGGACATATTTGGGGTGGGAGCAGATTTAGGATTTCGTAGGCGTCGGACACCAGGAGGCTTAAATCTGAGACAGCTGCTGTGGGACACCAAGGTTAAGATGGCCGTTACTAGCTACCAACGATGTTCATGGTCATCTCTGAGGTCATGAATCTTGCCTTACTGATACCCTGCCTTTCTTTCCTCCCTCCCTTTCTCTCTCCTTCCTTCTCTCTCCTTCCTTCCCTCCCTTCCTCCCTCCCTCTCCCTTTTCCTTCCTTCCTCTCTTCGTTTCCTCACCAAGGTCCTTTCCAACTCTGCAGTCTTGTGAATGTTTTAGCTAGAAGGATCCTTATGGATCATCTCCAACCACCTTTGCTTTACAGATGAGGAAACTGAGACCCAAGGGCTAAGAGCACCTGAAGTCCTATGCAGTAAGTAGTAGCCACAGGGCCCCAGATTTGGCTCATTCTCCACAATGCAAAGCTGCCTCTGGTTACAGAAATCAGTGGTCACCCACTTGTCCCAAGCCTGGACAAACCAGAGTGTTGTGCATTGTTGAAATTTTAAACCAGCTGTTGGGAGACTCTGTTGCTGTCAAAGTAAGGCAGCCAGCAGCCCCCTCTGGTGCCTCCCCACCCCGAACTTGACCTGCTACCCAAGAGCACTGTCATCAGAACCGGCTCGTGTTGGGAATCTCTTTGTTAATTGTTTCTCTCTTTTTGATTGTAAAGAGACTTCAGAAAGAAGGCCCAGCTCTGATGTTCAGTGGCGGGTTAGCTTGTTCATCCAGACAGGTGGAAAGTAAATTGGGTACACAGTATTCATTGAGTTAGAAGATATAATGAGCATTACTTAGTATGTAATTCATCCTCCTCTTCCATCTCCCTGAAAAATAAACCACTTCCTAAATCTGTTCCAATCCTGGCTTCTGCTACTTTTTTTAAGTGAGTGCTGGCCTTCTGTGCTTTTTCAGAGCTGCCTCCTCAATCTGTGTGTGACCTGGTAGAAAGGTCAGAGGCATCTGGGTTTGAGTTCCACCTCTGACCCTTCTTGCTGGGTGACCCCGTAGAATGAGGGGGTTCAGGGAGGTGTTCTTGGAGGGCCCTTCCGGTGCAAAATCTTGGCTCCAGATTTGGCTCCCCCCCATTCCTGTCACTCGATATCATCCTTGCTGCCTGTGTCCAACTCATTTCTGTTCCTACTGCTTATGTGCCCCTTTAAACCTTCATGAAGATTGTAAGCTCTGTGAGGGCCCAGCCCACATCTAAATTATCTCTGTGTGTTCCCCTGAGCCTAGTATGGTGCTTTGTGAGTGAACAAAAGAGTTGGGGAATTGAACTGAATTTAAGTTTTGGAATTTTGATCATCTCCTCCAGTGGTCTCTTTGCCTTCAGTCTCTCCCCCCTGCCGTCCATCCTTTCCATTCCTGTCACAATTACATACCAAAACCACTCTTTGGGTGGGTCACTGGCATGGTCACTAGCCTGTTTGGCTCCCTATTGCTACCAGTGAAACCCTACCTTGGTCCCTTTTGTTGTTGTTTGGTTGTGACCAACTCTTCATGACTGCATTTGGCATATTCTGGGCAGAGATCCTGGAGTGGTTTTTGCCATTTCCTCCTCCAGCTCATTTTACAGATGAAGAAACTGAGGCAAACAGGGTGAAGTGACTTGCTCAGGGTCACACAGCTAGGAAGTGAAGTCCAATGTGAACTCGGGTCTTCCTGACTCTCTATCCATTGTGCCACCCCAGCTTCCCCTTCATTGGTCCCTTCCCCTTTTGTAGTCTGATCACTCTGTTAATAATAACAATTAGCATTTACAGTTTCTCCAACCCTTTGTATATGTCAGTTTCTTGAGCCCTTTGAATAATGCTCTCAACAAGTCTGGGAGGTAAATGCTGCTATTATCCCCAGTTTATGGAGGAGGAAGCTGAGGCCAAGGTTGGGTGACCCGGCTGGTCAGGATCTGAGGCAGGATTTGAACTCTGGTTTCCTTGACTCCTCTGTCTGTGACATCCCCTGCCGCTATCTGGCCAAGCTGAGTGACAGTGTTTTGTACCTTCCATGCCTTGTATCTGGTCCACTCCTTCCTCACTGGCAGGCTGGGTAGGGAGAGCCCCTGGACCGGCCTCCCGGCACCTTGGCCCCATGCCGTCCCCCAGAGGACTGCACATCCTGGGCTGGGCCCTGCTCTTTGTCTTGTCCTCTTGGCTTCTCCATCTGTAAAATTAGGACTTAGGGAGACGTCCAGCAGTGGAGGGCTGGGTGAATGGTTACATTAGTGGAACAGAATACTGTAATGCCATTACAGGCAATGGCTCTGTGCAGACGAGGAGACTGGAGGCGTTGGTCTCCAGGCCCTCCCTCCAGATCCCTCCACGAGTTCTTCTTCTGTTCATTCTCCTTGTAGGGAATGAATGGGCAAAATATTCTGATGAGAGCTGGGATGCCAGGATGGTGCAAGGCTGAAATGGACTAATTGAAATATTCAGTATTCAATTCAGTTGACATTGATTAGGCGGTTCTCGCGTGCCAAGCCCTGTGCTAAGCACTGGGGGTACAAAAAAAGGCAAAAGGCAATCCCTGCCCTCAGAGAGCTTAGTCTAATAGGGGAGACATCATGCAAACAAATAGGTGCCTAGCCAGCTATACTCAGGATAAATAGGACATGATTAACAGAGGGAAGGAGCAGGAATTCAGAGGGCTTAGGGAAGGCTTCCTGTAGGAGGTGGGATTTTAGCTGAGACATAAAGGAACCTGGGGAGGTCAATGGTCAGAGCAGAGGAAGGTGAGCTTTCCAGGCCTGGGGGGCAGCCAGAATGAGGCCTAGAGCCCGGTCACTAAACACCGACTTGTTCTGGAATAGACTCTCCCCACTGCTGCTTCTCAGAATCCTTGGCTTCCTTTGAAGGTTTACTCGAGTACCAAGTACCATTTCTTCCTTGGGCCCTTCCCTGATTTCCTACCCCCTCCCCCACCCCCCACCGCTGCATAGGATTCCTGGGAAATAACTCAATCTACTTTGTATCTGTGTGTACATTTTGTGTCCCTCATTGGAACATAAGCTTCTTGAGGGCAGAGCAGGGTTTGTTTCTGTATCCCTAGTGCCTGGCACGTGGGATCTTCCATTGTTACTGATGTCTACTGGTAAGTTTCTTAAACATCTTATTTGTTTCCATGGTGTGTCACTCTCATTGGGCTGTAAGCTCCTTGAGGGCAGGGGCTGTTTCTTCCCTGTTCGAAGGACATTTCTGTTGTTTACTACCTGTGTGACCTTGGGCAAGTCACTTCACTTTTCTGAGTTTCAGCTTTCCCATCTGTAAAGTGAGTGGGTTGGTCCAAATGGCCTGTAGGGTCCCCTGGACTGTGATAACTGAGCTCCAGACCATGAAATCCATTTTCCAGTTATTAATATGCCCAGTGTAAAACACACTTGGCCCATCCTTTCTCTTGTTAGTGCATTTATCCTTATGTTAGCTGCTTCTTGTTGAGTTGGGTTTGTGTTTTCAACACATTTTAAACAACTTTTTCAAGGAAGATACTTTAGAAGAAAAAAACACATTGGGTCTTAAAACACTTTTAAAAACCTAGAATTCTGAATGATAGAAAAAAGACCTATCTCAAGGGAAATATATATACATATATATATATATATGTGTGTGTGTTTGTGGGTGTGTGTGTATAGATATGAGAAAAGTGGGCATTCATTTCTGTTATCTTGCCACATAATTGTGGCTTTCTCTCATTATAGAGGGAAAATAAAATCCCTCGCTGATGCTTGGTTCTTGCTGCTTCTAAACCCCAGCTTAACTTGACTCAATTATTTTAAAGTTCTGTGCTGATGAACAAATTGAAACCGTCTTAAGCATTACCGTTATTAAGGCTTAGGAAAATGTACTCCCAGATTGCCACGGAAGCTTTAAATGCATTGATTTGGATGTCAAAGAAGACTTTTCAAATAGCATTTTTGGGGGGCTCAGTCATTCTCCAGCAGCCTTTCTGCATGGGTTTTTTTTGAACCCCAAGTCCCACCACTCAGTGATGATGCGGATGGATTGCATTGCACTCCTCTGAACTGAGGTTTTCTCTTTCATGCAGGAAGGCTTTTTTTTTTCTTTTCTGTTAAGCTATTTTAAGCTGCTGGGAACATCTTTGGCCCAGGTATTACAGGAATGCATTTTGGGTGTTTTCCAGCTATAAAAGCATAAGGCTCTTCTTATTCACAGCACTCAAGTTTTTTTTTTTTTCAGCATGAGGTTGCTCTTTAAAAGCCTGGTGGACACAAGTGAGGGTGGTCACATGCCTAACTTAACCAACTAGTTTATTATAAGTTAGAAATTTTCCATATTGGGGTAAAAAAAACCCTGTCGTTGCTTCACTAAAAATATATTTCATGGATTTGGACTTCAGAGTCGGTCGACAAGCAGCTATTAAGCACCTACTGTGTGCCAGATGTTGTGCTAAGTGCCTGGGATGCAGAGATAAAAGTGAAGCAACCGCGGCCCTCAAGAAGTTTACATTCTAATAGGGAGAGATACCATATAGAAGATGAATGAGTAAGGTCATTTCGGGGAGCTGGTGCCCTAGAGCAGCTTTGGATTCACAGCCTGCCTCTGACTCATCCTGGCTTTGGGGCCCTGGGTCAGTTGCCCTCCCTGAGACCAGGTTCCAGAGGAGCCGCTGGCCTGCATCCCGGGGAGGAGTTTCCTCTGTGTTAGTTGGTCACATCAGCTTTTTGGTTAGTGTTCTAGACCTATTCCACCCCCAACGAAACAAACCAAACCCACCAAAAATTAAAATCTGATTTTTATTCAGTGTATGAATTTTCCATAATGAATGAACTTTGGGGTGGACCCAAAGGAAAGAGGCCTCTGTCACAGTGTCCAAATTATTCCCTGAAGACAATGTACCTGCTCATTTATGACTGGGCAGAACAGAGGAAAGTTAAAGCTTCAGGTGGGAGCGAATCTTGCTTTGCTGGTTACTCCACGAAACATGCCAGTGGAGGCAGGGGCTGCTCTCCCAAGGCCAAGCCTGAGGCCCAAGGACAGGGTCTGCGGGACCAGCTGCCGATGTTGGGGGTGGGCAGGGATTGTCTAGGAGGCCGATTTGGGGTGCAGGGGAGAGGAAGGAAGGAATCCATTAAAGTGCAGTCTTCTAGGGGATCTGAATGAGACGGTGAATGAAAACGCACCTACTAAGGGATTATTACAAGCCAAGTACTCTCCCCTAGTCCTCTGGTCTCTTAAATATTGCTTCCTTTCAGTCCCAGTGGTCTCCCCCCAACTCCGTGAGGGCTTTCCAGGTTACTCCAGCCCTCACTGGTCCTTTTCGGTATCAGGAACCATCCAGAGCAGGGACTCTTAACTTCTTTATATGGTGGACTCATTTGCCAGGCTGGTGATGTGATGCCTAGGGATCCTTCCCAGAATATGGCTTTTAAAAAAATTATTAATTGAAGGAAACACTAAATTTTAGATAGAGGTTAGGGAAAATAAAGATACAGTTGTTTTTCTGCCATCCAAATTCAGGGATTCCTAGGAATCCATCCTGAGGCCATTTGGAGAGTGTGCAGGGATTCCTTCTGAGCAGTCCCCTTAGTGCTAGGGGACATACCCAGTTCTAATAAATATTTAATTGTTCTTTTTAACAGTCAATACTGACATCTCTCTTCTTTCTTTCTCTTTTAAATAGGATTTTGTTTTTTCCATTTACATGTAAAGATAGTTTTCAACATTCATTTTTTTAAATAAGATTTCGAGTTTTAAATTTTTTCTCCCTCTGGTCCCCCCTCCCCAAGACAGCCAGCAATCTGATATAGGTTGTACATGTGTAGTCTTGTAAACATATTTCCACATTAGTCATGTTGTGAAAGAAGAAACAGAACGAAAGGGAAAAACCACAAAAAAAAGAAGTGAAAATAGTATGCTTCAATCTGCATTCAGACTTCATAGCTCTTTCTCTGGATGTGGACAGCATTTTCCATCATGAGATTTTTGGAATTGTCTTGGAATGTTGCATTGCTGAGAAGAGCTAAGTCTATCAAAGTTAGCTGTTCCTGTGTACAATGTTTTCCTGGTTCTGCTCACTTCACTCAGCATCAGTTCATCTAAGTCTTTCCAGGTTTTTCTGAAGTCTGCTTGCTCATCATTTCTTACAGCACAATCCATTACATCCATGTACCATAACTTGTTCACCCATTCTCCAATTGATGGGCATCCCCTCAATTTCCAATTCTTTCCCATCACAAAAAGAGCTGCTCTAAATATTTTTGTATATGTGAGTCCTTGTCCCTTTTTTATGATCTCTTTGGGATACAGACCTAGTAGTGGTATTGCTGGATCAAAGGGTAGTCATAGTTTTATAGCATTTTGCTCATAGTTCCAAATTGCTCTCCAGAACTATTGATCAGTTCACAACTCCACCAACAATGCATTAGTGTCCCAATTTTCCCACATCTTCTCCAACATTTATCATTTTCCTTTTTTGTCATATTAGCCAATCTGATAAGTGTGTGAGATAGTACCTCAGAATTGTTTTAGTTTGAATTTCTTTAATCAATGGTGAATTTTCTCATATGGCTATAGATAGCTTTAATTTCTTCATCTGAAAAGTGCCTGTTCGTATCTTTTGACCATTTATCACTTGGGGAATGACTTGTATCTTTAAAAATTTCACTCGATGCTCTATATATTTGAGAAATGAGGCCTCTATCAGAAACATGTGAAAATTGTTTCCCAGATTTCTGGTTTCCTTGTAATCTTGGTTGGATTGGCTTTGTTTGTGCAAAAACTTTTTAATTTAATATAATCAAAATTATCCATTTTGCGTTTCATAATGTTCTCTATCCTTTGTTCGATCATAAATTCTTCCCTTCTCCATAGTTCTGACAAGTAAACTATTCCTTGCTCTCCTAATTTGCTAATGGTATCATCCTTTATGTCTAAATTGTGTGCGTTTTTTGACCTAATCTTGGTATATGGTATCTATGCCTAGTTTCTGCCATAGAATTTTTCAGTTTTCCCAGCAATTTTTGTCAAATAGTGAGTTTTTATCCCAGAAGCTGGAGTCTTTGGGACCATGAAACAGTCAATTACTATAATAATTTACTACTGTGTCTTGTATACCTAATCTATTCCACTGACTTACCACTCTATTTCTTATCCAGTAGCAAATAGTTTTCATGATTGCTGCTTTATAATATAGCATTAGATCTGGCACAGCTGGGTCACCTTCCTTTGCTTTTTTTTTCCTTTTCATTAATTCCCATCATATTCTTGACCTTTTGTTCTTCCAGATGAATTTTATTATTTTTTCCAGCACTATAAAATAAGTTTTGGTAGTTTGATTGGTATGGCACTGAATAAGGAAGTCAATTTAGGTAGATTTGTCATTTTCATTGTATTAATTCAGCCTACACATGAGCAACTGATATTTTTTCAAGTATTTAGATCTGACTTTATTTGTGTGAAAAGTATTTTATAATTATGTTCATATAGTTCCTGGGTTTGTCTTGGCAAGTAGACTCCCAAATATTTTATATTGTCTACTGTTATTTTAAATGGAATTTCTCTTTCTACCTCTTCTTGCTGAGCTTTATTGGTAATAGGTGATTTATGTGAATTTATTTTATATACTGCATCTTTGCTAAAGTTGTTAATTATTCCAAGTAGTTTCATGTCTCTAAGTATACCATCATATCATCTGCGAAGAGTGATAGCTTTGTTTCCTCGTTGCCTATTCTAATTTCTTCAATTTCTTTTTCTTCTCTTATTACTAAAGCTAACATTTCTAGTACATGGTTGAATAATAGTGTTGATAATGGGCATCCTTGTTTCACTCCTGATCTTATTGGGAATGCCTCTAGCTTATCCTTATTACGTATAATGCTTGCTGATGGGTTTAGATAGATACTGCTTATTATTTTATGGAAAATGCCATTTATTTCTGTGCTCTCTAGTGTTTTAATAGACATGCATGCTGTATCTTGTCAAAAGCTTTTTCTGCATCTACTGAGATAATCATATGATTTCTGTTGCCTTTGTTATTGATATGATCAATTATGTTGATAGTTTTCCTAATATTGAACAAGCCCTGCATTCCTGATATAAATTCCACATGGTCATAGTGTACTATCTTTGTGATAAATTGCTGTAATCTCTTTGCTAATATTTTATTTAAATTTTTTTTGCATCAATATTCTTTAGGGAAATTGGCCTATAATTTTCTTTCTCTGTTTTGACTCTTCCTGGTTTAGGTATCAGTACCATATTTGTGTCATAAAGTGAATTTGGTAAACTCTTTCTTTGCCTGTTTTTCCAAATAACTTATGTAGTACTGGAATTAATTGTTCTTTAAATGTTTGGTAGAATTCACTCATAAATCCATCTGGTGCTGGAGATCTTTTCTTAGGGATTTTATTGATGGCTTGTTCAATTTCTTTGTCTAAAATGGGGTTATTTAGCTATTTTATTTCCTTTTTTGTTAATCTTGGCAATTTATGTTTTTGTAAATATTCATCCATTTCACTAAGATTGCCAGATTTATTGGCATACAGTTGAGCAAAATAGCTCCTAATTATTGCTTTAATTTCCTCTTCATTGTTGGTGAATTCACCCTTTTCATTTTTGATACTGGTGATTTGGTTGTCTTTTTCCTTTTTTAAAAATCAAATTAACTGAAAGTTTATGTATTTTAGTGTTGTTTTTTTCCACTAAACCAGCTCTTAGTTTTATTTATTAGTTCAAAAGTTTTCTTTCAATTTTATTAATGTCTCCTTTGATTTTCAAAATTTCTAATTTGGTATTTAATTGGAAATTTTAAATATTTTTCTTTTTCTAGCTTTTTAAATTGCATGGCCAGTTCATCGATCTGCTGTTTATTTCATTCATGTAAGCATTTAGAGATATAAAATTTCCTGTAAGTACTGCTTTGGCTGCATTCCATAAATTTTGCTATGTTTTCTCATTATTGTCATTCTCTTTGATGAAATTCTTGATTGTTTTTATGATTTGTTGTTTGACCCACTCGTTCATTAGGATTCGAATATTTAGTTTCCAATTAATTTTTAATCTATTTTTTCCATGACCCTTTATTACATGTAATTTTTATTGCATCGTGATCTGAAAAGGATGCATTTAATATTTCTGTCTTTCTGCTTTTGAGTATGAAGTTTTTAATTCCTTAATACATGATTAGTTTTTGTGTAGGTGCCATGTACCACTGAGAAAAAGATATATTCCTTTCTATCCTCATTCAGTTTTCTCCAGAGGTCTATCATATCTAATTTTTCTAAAATTCTATTCACCTCCTTAACTTCTTGTTTATTTTGTGGTAGATTTATCCAGTTCTGAGAAGCAGAGGCTGAGGTCCCCCACTAGTATAGTTTTGCTGTTGATTTCTTCCTGTAACTCACTTAACTTCTCTAAAACTTTGGATGCTATCCCACTTGGTGCATATATGTTAAGTAATGCTATTATTTCATTGTCTATGGTGCCTTCTAGAAAGATGTAGTTTTCTTCCTTGTCTCTTTTAATTAGATCTGTTTTTGCTTTTGCTTTGTCTGAGATCAGGATTGCTCCCCCTGCTTTTTATTTATTTATTTTTTTACCTCAGCTGAAGCATCTTTAGATTCTGCTCCAGCCTTTTACTTTTATTCTGTGTATGTCTCTTTGCCTTAAGTGTGTTTCTTGTAAACAACATATTGTAGGACCCTGGTTTCTAATCCCCTCTGCTGTTTGCTTTTGTTTTTTGGGAGAGGTTCTGTTCTTTCTGTTCTCTGTTCTTTCACCCTGTCCCTCCTCACCAGTGTTTTGCTTAGGTTTACCATGTCCCCCAATCTGCCCTTCCTTTTCTCAGACCCTCCCTGCTTTTCTTTTCCCTCCTTCTTCCCTATAGGGTAAGATAGATTTCTCTGCCCAACTGAGTGTGTGTATGTTATTCCCTCTTTGAGCCAAATCTGATGAGAGTAAGGTTCAAACAGTGCCTACCCCCTCCCTCCCTTCATTCCCTCTGCTATAATAGGTCTTTCATGCCTCTTCATGTGATATAATTTACCCCATTCTACCCCACTCTATCCTCATTTCCCAGTAGAATCTTTTTTTTCACCCCTTAATTTTTTTTATGATCACATCGAAGTCACCTAATGCCCACAACCTTTAAGTATACTCTTTCTAACTGCCCTAATAGGGATACAGTTCCTAAGAGTTACAAGTATCATCTTCCTGTGTAGGGATGTAAACAGTTTAACCTGAATACCATTTTTTTTCTTTCCTGTTTACCTTTTTATGTTTCTCTTAAGTCTTGTATTTGAAGATCAAATTTTCGGTTTAGCTCTCATCTTTTCATCAGGAAAGTTTGAAAGTCCTCTATTTCATTGAATATCCATCTTTCCCCCTGAAAGATTATGCTCAATTTCACTGGATAGTTGATTTTTGGTTGCAATCCAAGCTCTTTTTCCTTCCAGAATATCATATTCAAAGCCCTTCAAACCTTTAATGTAGAAACTGCTAAGTCCTGTGTGATCCTGACTGTGACTCCTTGATATTTGGATTGTTTCTTTCTGGCTGCTTGCAGTGTTTTCTCCTTGACTTGATAGTTCTGGAATTTGAATACAATATTCCTTGGAGTTTTCATCTTGAGATCTCTCTCAGGTGATTGGTGGATTCTTTCAATGACTCATTTACCATCTGGTTCTCGGATATCAGGGCAGTTTTCCTTGATAATTTCTTGAAAGATGCTGTGAACACTACAGCTTTCAGATAGTTCAATGATTCTTAAATTATTTCTCCTGGATCTGTTTTCCAGGTCAGTTGGGTTTTTCAATGAGGTGTTTTGTATTTTCTTCTATTTTTTTCATTATTTTGATTTTGTTTGACTGATTCTTAATGTCTCATAGAGTCGTTAGCTTCCATATGACCAATTCTAGTTTTTAAGGAATTGTTTTCTTCAGTAAGCTTTTGTACCTCCTTTTCCATTTGGTCAATTCTACTTTTAAAGGTGTTGTTTTCTTCAGTGGATTTTTTTTCTATTTTGCCAATTCTATTTTTTAAGGAGTTGCTTTCTTTAGTCAATTTTTGTGCTTCCTTTCCCAAGCTGTTGACTCTTTTTTTTGTAATTCTCTTGCATAACTCTCATTTCTTCCCCTACTTTTTCTTCTACCACTCTTACTTGATTTTTAAAATCAAGTTGATTTTAAGAACTCAGCTCAAGTTGAGACCAATTCATCTTCCCCTTTGAAGCTTCACATGTAGGCATTTTGACATTGTTTTCCTCTTCTGAGTTTTTGTTTTGATCTCCTCTGTTGCCCTAGTAGTTTTTTGTGGTCAGGGCTCTTTTTTGCTTTTTGCTAATTTTTAAAAGTTGAGTTCTGCTCCTGGGGCACAGTGAGCACCGTCCCAAGCTTCTTGCACTGGGGACCAGGGGCTGATCTCCGGCTTTCTGTGCTGGTGCCTCTGGGGCTGGCGGCTTGCCCGCTGTGCTAGGCGGCCCAGCCTAGTTACCCCTCTTGTGTTCTGGGTTCCAGGACTGGTGGTCTGCCTGATTCCCTGGGACTGGAGGCTTCACAGCTGGCCTGCTGAGCCAGAGCCACAGGGCCTCAGTCGCTGATCTGTGCCATGGCTAAGAGCTTCCCGCTGGCTTGCCGGACACGCCTGTGCTGGGCTGCACTCCCCTTTACCCAAGTGAGGCAGACGTTTCCTGAAGTCCTTCCAAGTTGTCTTGGGCTACAAAATTGTTTCACCCCATCTTTCTGTGGATTTAGTAGCTCCCGCATTCTCTTAGAGGCTTGATTTAACGTTGTTCCCAAGGGAAACTGGGGAGAGTTCAGGCAACTTCCTGCCTTCTCTCCACCATCTTTGTTCTGCCCCTCTGTCTCCTTCCTTCCAAGGAGAGAGGACAGAGGCCAGCCCCATTTAAATTTTTGTTATGCCATGAGGGGGAAGCAAGAATGGATGGCAAAAATTGTCAATGTAGTGACTTCTCTCACACTAGTCTTCCCTTCCCTGCTTCCGAGACGTGCATGCTCTTTCTATATATGCAGATTGCAGCGCCTCTGTGAGGTAGGAGATGGTCTTTGAGAGAAGCTGTGGCTGAAACACACATCACCCTGGAGCCAGTTTGGAGGTGACTTCTGCTGACTCAGATGGCAGCTACTCACATTTACACACATACCACACTTAAACTCACACCTCCACATGTAACTCACACACGTGCACACACTCAGACACATGTACACACATACACACTCACATGCACACACATCACACACTCACATGTGCACACTGAGCCTCCAGCTTTATGTACAATCTGAGTGGTCATGCACAAACCCAGGAGTGGCCTCTTTGCTACTGGGAATCTTCGGGGGGTCATGGAATTAGAGCTGGATGGAATCTTCGAGGTCATCCAGGCTGACCTGCTCATTTTACAGATGGAGAAACTGAGGCTCGGATTTGCAGAGCAACCCAGTAAGTAGGACTTTAGTAGTGGATGAAACACTACCGGCCTCTTGAAAATCCACTAGTGTCTGGGAACTAAACCTGAAATCTGCGAGTGGCCTCTTTTCTTGCTTCCGTGGGCCATGTGAGACCCTGCAGGGAGGGCCGGGATTATTTACACTGATAACTCTTTGAATTCTGTTTTATTTATTCATGCTTGGATTGCACTGTGAGTTTATCTTCCCAAACTCTCTGCTAAATATACATGAAAAAGAAATGAAATTTATCCCCAGAGAACTCTGTATTCATGTTGTAGTGAAGGAATGAATTAGAGCGTGTGTTTATTTTGCAGTTGGGAGACATGAGAAAAATATATGGAAGAGCTGCTGATGTAGGCATAGACACTCTAAAAGTCTTAGCAGGAAGATTGGGATTTGACAGGATGCAGAAAACTCAGGAAGGTGATAATTGGATTTTAGACATTTGCTCAGGAGAAGATTGGGTTCTCCTATAAAGACCTGCACTAGCCCAATGGGGCTGCCTCAGTCCGGGGTCGAGGATGAAAGTCTAACCCAATGTGCCATGAAATGCATGGTTTTTTAAAATGTTTTTAGGGTTTGAGGTAGGTTTGGAACTCAGATCTTCCTGACTCCAGCTGACTTAGAAGGAAGTGATTAATGTCCCTGTGAGGGCTTCTACTTAGGATGAAAGGTGTCACCCCAAGTTAACATTCACATAACTGTCCCCATGCCTCATTCGCCTAAGTGAAGACCGTGGGGTTGTTTGAGAGCTGGAAGGGAGCCTCAAGGCCATCTCGTCCAACCCTGTGGCTGTGCTGGGGTTTGACTCCTAATCCAGTGGTCCTTCCTCTGGACTGTGAAAACACACTTAAAAAGGATTTCCATGTTTTCTTTCTCCTCTCAGCATGGCGGACTTGTTTGGGCAAGGACAGTGTCTTCTCTCAGGCCTGGGCATCCGGTGGGGGCGCTGTGAGGACCTGCCCAGTCAGCCCTCCCTCACTGATAAGTTGGTATAATGGCAAAAGCTCTGGATTTGGGATGAGAGGCCCGTCTCTGCCCCTTACTGCATGACATCAGTCACTGTGGGTGTTAGTTTGCTCCTCTGTGAAGTGAGGGGTGTCCTACCAGGCCATTGCCTGGGCTTTCCTCAAGGATGTAGCCTTGATTTGTAGTATTTGCTGATTTCCAAGCTGTAAATGCTCTCACACTGAAAATTTGACAATCGGTTCTCATGAGTTGGTTCAAACTGGCTTCTGTACACTGCTGATATCACCCCAACTTTAACCAGATGTCTTACCCGTGTTTGTTTTTGGTTATAAGGGTGACTGTGTGTCAGTGTGGATGCATAAATAAAGCAGATCCTTCAGTATCACCTCAACAGTCACACCACTGTCCTCGCCTGACCCCAGTGGCTGGGCTGCACCAAGGTCCACGATTGTGTGAAAAATGCCGCCTGTTTTCACAGTCACCCACATTTGAGCACTGCAGCTTCACCCCAAGTACTTTCTGGGCTGTTCTCTGAAATATTCCTAACAATAAAATGTACCCAGCAGGAGTGCCACACACAGTGATTACTGGCAGCTAATCCCCTAATATGATTTCCCCTTTAGATGAAGGAGCGAGGTGCCCAACGGACTCATTCCTATTGTCAGAGCATCATTGGCAAACACTCCAACATTCTTGTTCTCCATATACTCTGTGGGGGGCTTGTCTCCTTCCCCGCTTGTTCCCAAGAAGGGCTGAGTGAGAAAAGAGCCATTTGGGGAGGTGATTTGAGGACATTTAAGTGAATCTGATTGCATTTACAGGTTGATTGGAGATGGTTTATTTTTAAAGGCTTGAATCCTGTAGAAATTAGTTACTATCTAGGAATCTACTGGAATTTCCCTATTGTAGGAGGCCACTGAGAGAGCAAGTGACCCCCATCCCAAACCACAGAAACCTCAATAATAACTAATAACAGTAGCTTACAGGTTTAGTGTTTTTAAAAGTTGGTTTGGCCTTATTAACATTTCCTCCACTTGAGTTAGGTAATGACAAGGCTTACTTGCTGGATGTGTGTTCTTGGCCGGACCATCCTTAGTTTCATTTTCTTTATCTATTAAAAAAAAGCATATTAATAACAGCAGTACTTCCCTCAGAGGAGTTTTGTGAGACTCAGATACATTCAGATACATTGCACACCTGTATAAATACCATTTGTCACTGGGGTAAAGCTCTCTGGATCACAGGGTATGAGAATGTATGAATTTGTTTCTTAGAGTGATGGGCATGGTTTTCACTTCTACCACCAGTAAATGACTGTCCTTGGAACAACTCTGGTCTTTGGGGATCTGCAGCAAATTTAGAAAAGCTGCTGAAGTTTCCTTGGTTCCACAGGTGCCAATTCAGGGCCCTCGGTTGCATGGAGGACTGGCCGTTGTATGCCCTTTGTTGGCCAGGAACCCCAGTGAGAGCCTCCCTCTCTTCACCTGTAGAAAGTCTCTTTTTCCTTCTCCCCCAAAGACTGTCACAAGGTCTGAGCACTGTGCACATTTGGGCTGTTGTGGATGGAGGAGGATGGATCCATCATCGCTGTTAGAGAAACAAATCAGACCAAGTGTTCTTTCTAAATGAATTTATTCGTCCTCTGTGCCCTGCCCCTCGGGTTAGCCGGCACATTAGTATTCAGGACTGGCTCATGGTATTTAAAAAGTGCAGTCATCTCTAGCCGTCATGAGCATCTCCTGTGTGATCGTTCTGGATTCTCGTTCTTGGAGGGAGCCGTCTCAACAGCAGAGGTTAAGTGAGAAGAGGTGACCCCCAATGTGACGTTGACAGTGGCCTCGATCTCAAACCGAGACACACTTTGCACGTGCTTAAAAGCTTTTCAGTGATTGATTCCTAAAGCACAGGATGTTTTATTTCCTCTCCTCTTTTTGTTTTCACCCCATGTGACAAAAGTGTGAGCGATCAGATCACAGAATTGGAAAGAAGATCAGGTCTCTGGCTCTGCCACCTCCCATTCAAGTCAAGACCATCTCCGTGACCTTGGCCACAAGGTCACTTAACTCTTCTGGTTCTCAGTTTCCTTATCATTAAAGTGAAGAGTTCCTTCATCCCTAGTTGTGTGGTCCTGTGATGCCTGTCCTGTCTATACCATCTCTGACCACTGGTCTTCAGGCTCCATTTGCAGATCTCCAGTGACAGGAAGCTCACTCCTTCCTTCAGCTGTATATTCTGTGTTTAGATAGCGGTCACTATTAAGAAGATTCCCCTCAGCTTGAGCTGGACTCTGCATCCCTGTAATTTCTACCCATTTGCCTTTATTCTGCCTCCCTAGGGTCAAGCCGGACAAGGCTCATCTTTCTTCCTTCTTGGTCAAAAAGGCAATTCTCCACGTTGCTTCCGTCACCTCGTAAAAGATGAAATCACTGGCAAAACAAAAAAATAACCTGAAAGCCCTTTGTGCAAACATTTGGAGTTTCAAGATACAATGGATTGAAATTGCCAGTGTCAATGTGGGTAAGGCAGTGGTTAGGATTTAAGGCAGTTGTTTATCATCATCTTCTTCTTCATCATCATCGTTAGGCAAACTACTCCAATATCTTTTTCAAGAAAAGACCAAATGGGGTCTTCAAGAACTGGCCATTACCGAGACAACTCAACAAAACATCGTTATTGTTATTAACCCATAAGCTTTTATTAAGCACCTGCTGTGTATGTGTGTCAGGCACCGTTCTGAGTGCTACAAAGTTCCTTCCCTCCAGGAGTTTGCATTCTCCTGAACACAGGGGGCAGATGTCATCAATGTAGTCAAAGAGCAAAAGCACAGCAGTGGCTTTTTTCCTCTTCCCCAATCAATGTCATGCAAAGAAGGGTGCAGTGTCTTTCCAAACAGCCACCATTTAAACAAGAAAACAAATTCAGGAGCATGTAAATATTTTACCAGGTGAGCGTCTGGGTGAATTGTCTTGGGTAAAGAGGTAGAGATGAAAGAACCACAGTGGAGTTAATTTAAGGAGAAGAGAGGCCCTTATGGCCTGTTTTGCTTTGGTTTTCCATCATTGCTGTCAAAAGTGAGGAGTTTTTAGAAATGTATTTGTGCTTAAATGAGGGAGTCAATGTTTTTTGAACTCTCTGGATACTTGACCTGGAAACGGAAGCTTCCAGCCCGAATGGCTGGGGCATACCTTTGGATATTCCCTGATGTGTGTGTGTGCACACACGATGGCTGAGTTGGGTTTCTAGCGTTTCAGTCTGAGAATGGTGAGGGGAAGAAAAGGAGACTTGGGGAGGGGGTCTAGGCACCTCTCTTGGAGAATCTCGAGGGCCGTCGTGGTAGAAAGAAGGGAGTGGGAGGTGGATGTTGGGAAAAGCTTTCCTGATAGTTGAGCTGCCCCCAGATGGAGTGGGATACTTTGGGGGTGGGGTGGGATGTTCCTCCCTCCCCGTTCCCCCTGCCCCAGCCCTTTGGAGGCCAGAATCATGGCCTTGTTGGACACTTGGTGGGAAAGGTTTTGTGGAGGTGCTGAGGCCCCTTCAGATGGGCCACGGGTTTGCCGAGTGGAGTCAGAGGACGGAGAGGGAGGAGGCTGAATCTTAGCTCTCTCCTCTCTGCCTCTTTCCTGACTGTCCCTGGTGCCAAAGATCTTCTTCTCCTTCTCCATCTCTGTCCCTTGGCTTCCTGACTTCCTTCAGTCCCAGCTTCTCTGGTGATTCCCGTTAATCCTAGTGCCTTCTCTCTGTGATTAGCTCCACATCATCCTGTCTGTCTGTCTATCTGTCTATTGTTTGTGCATAGTTAGTTGCCTCTTCTCTCCCCCATTAGACTGTGAGCTCCTTCACAGTAGGGTTTAATAATGGCTTGTTGGGCCCGCTTGTCTGTAACCTTGGTCAAGTCACTTCACAATTACTTTTTAAAGTGTCAAGTAAGAGTTTGGACTTAGATGTTTTCTGAGGCCCTTCGGGGGTACCTGTGATCATCGATCTAGAGCTGGCAGCTGTGTATGTACCAACTCCCTCATTTTACATCTGTTTTTCTGTCTCTGCTGTTGACTGTTCATGTGACTCTGGGCTTCATTTTCCTGGTCAGGAGTGAGTGTGTGTGTGTGTGTATGTGACTAGAAGGATCTCTGGGATCTCTTCCAGCTCTGGTAGCCAGGATTTTAATCCTCAGCCCCATCCAGTTTCGTTTTTCCCACTCCTTTACTACTGAATGGTGCTGGGGCAAGCCACAGTGAGGAGGAAATGCCCCTTCCCTTTCCGGTCCAGGCCAGGCCTCTCGGTTTGTCCTCGACGCTGTCTCCTCCTGCCTCCTGGGGACTTGCTCCTTCAGCATTCCCTCATATTCCATTCCCTCCCCCTGCTCCTTGCCCCCTGCTCCCTGCCCCAGCTCCTTCTCTACTTTGTCCTCTCCTTAAAAAACTGTTGGTCAGAGCTTGCCTTTACCCTAAACTGTGGTCATCCATCCTCCTGCCCCTGCCCCTTCACACAGACTCACACAGTACATTCTCACTTCCATTTCTTAGAAGCCTTTTACCTCCTTCTGGGCTTAGCTTCAGGGGCTGTCCCTCACGTAGAGTTTCCCCCCTCCCCACATTATTAATGTTTCCTCTTATTCTTCCTCTCCCCCTCCCCCTTCCCTTCTCTTCCTCTCCAGGTTACAACATCTTATCTATTTACATCTGTATCCCCTGGAGTCTGTCACTTCCTTGAGGGCAGGGACTTATACAATTTTGTCTTTGTGCCTTCCCCATCTGGCACAGCACTTGGCCCTTGGTGGGTGCGGAATCATCTTTGGTTGAATTAAGTTGATTTTAATAGACTCTGCCAAAGCTGCTGCTTTATCACTCTGTCCATGGCCTTTAGGCATATGGCTGTGAAGCAGATGTCTCAGACGGCCTGACTTGGGCTGGTACGGTTTCCCCCCGCTCTTCCTATATAACTTGGATCCTTTCTTCTCCCTTGGCCCCCGGGTGTCCCAGACCCTCCTCCCTGATCGCCCAGCAGGGATGTCCATCACCACCGAGGAGCCCTCCCTGCTGCCCCCTCCAGGGCCATCTCAGAACAAAGTTCCACTATGACAGGGTCCTGGGCATCCTCCCCTCTTGCTTCCCACTCCCCTAATTAGCCCAGGACCCTTCCTGACCACTTGACTGCTTGTGGGTATTGGATTGGGAGAGCCCACCAATTCTGTTCCTTCTAGTGAGATGGAGGACCACCCGGCCACTCCATCTGCCCTACTGACCAGACTGACTGATGTCCCCCTGGGATCCAGGCCTTGCCACCCACCCTCTGCTGCACTGCCTTTCCATCCATCCCTGCAGCTGACCCGTCTTTGTGTGTCCTCTTCCACAATTAGAACTTGACTGCCTTGAGAACAGGGACTAATCTCACTTTTAAAATTGACATCTCTAGTGCTTAGCCTGGTGTTTGGCACGCAGTCAGCCCTTAAAAGCTTCATCCATCCCTCCATTCATTCTCTCATTCCATGTACCCCTAGCCCTTTGTATACTTCTCTGATTTTGCTGATATCTGTTGGACAGCCCTGAGGACGCATGGTCTCTGAAGTGATTGGCGCTTGGCTTTGCTTCAGGTCCTGGCTCTTTGGCTTTATAGAGCTTAGTGTGGAGTTCAGGAAATAATTTAGCTGCAAAGGGTTTCATTCTGTCTCCGGGGATTCATGCCCCGTTGGGTGGCTGTTTGCCAGAGAGAGACTGTGGAGGGTGCCATGTTCCACCACATTTGCTGCTGTCTGGCTTTCCCTTTGTTTTGCTCTCTGGGGGGGCTCTCACTTTGGGGTCACGGAAGAGGGGTTAGCCTTTTAAGGCCTGGCCTTAGAGGGCAGAAGTCACAAAGAGACAGATTTAGGCTTGGTTTGGGGAGAAGCATCTCAACAATTACAGCTGCCCAAAGGCGGGATATGGGTTTCCTATCACTGAACATCCTCGAGGGATGGGAGAATGACTGACCACTTGTATCAAGTCTGCCAGGGCATGGACACATTGAGCGCAGTGCCCAGCACATACAATAGGTGCTTAATAAGTGCTTGACTTCTGAGAAATTGTGAGGTGGAATGTGTCCTGGAACTTGGGTCCCTCCGTCCCCAGACAGGGTATTGCTGTGACTCGAAGTCGCCTTGGTTATCAGTCTTCAGGAATCATGGGCAAAGTCATTGTGGTAATTGGGTTCTGATAAGGGCCTTCCTTGGGATGGGTGACTGGGGTGTGGGTGGGCTCTTTGGGAATTAAACCTCACCGGTTTAATTTTCCTTTCGAGAGCTGTATTTCTCCCTAATAGAGAAAAATATTATGTTTCATATTGCTCACCATGAGGGCTTCTTCCTTTTCTAGTGCCTTTTCTACTGAGACAGGTTTTCTTGGGAGGATTTTATAAGAATTTAATGTCCAAGCCGCTTTGTCCATCTTTATTAACACTTCTCCTGTATAATTGAGCTTTTGACAGTAGCATGACCCACAGTGATGCTTCATCTGTGTGTGTGTGTGTGTGTGTGTGTGTGTGTATGTGTGTGTATCTGCCATGTAACTGCTGTAAGTAACAGGCATGCCTCATCTGCGGGCATTGATGGAGCTTCCAGTGTGTGAATTCCCTGCCCCCTGCCTTAGTGAGCTGGGTTGGGTGGTAAGGTCGGCACGCTCTGAATTTTTGACATTCCACATGTGATCTGATGATCTTCGGTGAGATGGGCTTTGTGTCACCTATCCCCACCATGCTGGATGAAATTGGGTTGCTCCATACTTCTAAATGAAGGATCTGTTGATTCATTAATGTGGAGAGCTCCTTTACTCATGCAGATTGGTACCCACCTGTGCCATAGTAGGTAAGTCTGAGGGAATCACTAGCAGCCAGAGAGGTTAATTGATTTGTGTAGAGTCGCACAGCAAGTCAGGATTTGAACTCGTGAATTTCTGACTCCAAATCCAGGGTTCTTTCTGTTGAAACATGTTGCTTTCTGAGCAGGTCTCACATCTTTATCTGAGGGGTCAGGGTGTTCTGAAAGATGGATGGATGCTTGGGACAGTGGAGGACTTGAGGGAGATGGTAGGGGGAGCTGGAGTCAGGAAGGACTGAATTCAAATCCTGCCTCAGACGCTAGCCATGTGTCCTCTCTCAGTCTGTTTCCTCACGTATAAAACCAAGGATGATAATAGGACCCGCCTGGCTGGGCTGGTGTAAAGCTCTTTGCAACCTTAAAACACTCTGTAAATGCCAGCTCTCACTGTTGTGACTATTTTCTTATCCTCTGGCTAGTTACTGGGACTAATGTCCCGTTGCCTTCTCTCGGGTCATGAAGGAATCTGGCAGGCACCCACCTCGGTCCTCCCTGGTTTTGGCTTCTTGATCCCCTGGCTGGAGCAGAGGGAGAAGATTGGTGCCCGCCATCGCCACCACCACCACCATGCTTTCGGGCTGGCTCTGACCTTGTTCTGGTTTTCTCACCTATTGGCAGATGATGAGCCAAGTAGAAGGGCAGCAGAAAACCCTCGTACGTGCCATCGAGGCCTTGCCAGGCTCAGGCCCTCTCACGGCCTTGGACCAGGACCTGCTGCTGCTCAAAGCTACCTCGGCTGCCACCCTCAGCTGCCTCGGAGAGTGCCTGAGCCTGTTACAACAGAGCATACACCAGGTGGGCCAATATAGCCACAGGACGGGGCCTTCAGGTAAGACGGCAGACCCCCTCCTCCTCCTGTAACTGAAGGCCTGTGCCTCAGCTCAGTGCTGTCCACCCTCCCCCTTCATGCTCCCTGCTAGGCTGTGAGCTTCTGGAGGGCAGGGCAGGGCCTGTGTCTCGCATAGAGGGAGCCCTTTGGTCAGTGCTTGGTGACCTGACTTGGGTGATGTCTGAAAATGTGTCGTGTGTGTGTGTGTGTGTGTGTGTGTGTGTGTGTGTGTGTGTGTGACAGAGAGAGAGAGAGAGAGAGAGAGAGAGAGAGAGAGAGAGAGAGAGAGAGAGAGACAGACAGACAAGGAAGGGGTCAGGTCTCAGTGGATCACCTCCCTCTAAATCAATGGCCACTGTGGTCTTGGGGAATTACAGAGCTTTGGAGACATCATTGGGAGGGAACAGATGGTGCTTTGGCCCAGGGCACCAGAATTTAGAGGGTGCCCATATTGGACGCAGGTTTCCCTTCCTCAGCTTAGAAATCCCCAAGCTCAGCTCTAGTTACCTATTTAAAGACGAGTGCCACCATTAGTCACTCACTTTCCCTCTCAGCTTGTGTCAATTGCTTCTTGTATTGATTATGTATCATGATTGACAGAGCTGACCCCAGGGGGCATTTTCAGGATGAGCCCCAGGATCAGTCTCCATTCTGGTCCTGACATGGGGCACAGTGGGACCTTCTAGAGTTTTATCACTCCTTTGGGTCATGAGATCTGAGATGTAGAATGGGAGGGGCCTTGGGGGACCTGGAGGGGGTCTACCCTCCCACTTGACAGATGAGGATACTGAGGCCCAAGGTCACACAGGTGGTAGGTGTCAGAGGCAGGATTTGAACCCGTCTTCCCTCCTCCAAGTTCAGTGCACTGTGCGCTATTCAATACTGTTTTAATAATATATGTTTTTGTTTATTTTGTTAAATATTTCCCACTTACACATAAAATTTTTTTAATTCCTATTTTAAATTTTGAGTTCTACATTCTCTCCTTTTCCCTTGCTTCTCCTCTGTCCCTTGAGAAGGCAAGCAGTGTACTGATTATACACGTGAAGTCATACAAGACACACTTCCGTCTTAGCTGTGTCCATGAAGTCTTGTTTTTCTGCTTATTAGCTGTACGACCTTGAGGAAGGTCATGTCCCTCCCTGGGCTTTGGGCTCCTCACCCACACCAGTGCTGGACTCCTCATGACTCCATTCATCATGAGCCTCCTTAAAGCCTGAGCTCCACGTAAGGCCCCTCTGGTCCAGCCCAGGCGTCCCACATCCAGACTCTGAATAAACTGCAGCCTGGCCCCGCTCTCCTTTGGAGTTCCGCATTCCTCATTTCCCTGCTTTTCCTCTGTACCCTCCTCTTCTCTCATTTTTCTTTTCTCTTTCTTTCTCTTTTGGTTTAAATTGCACCTGGTTATCTTTCCCACTCCCCTTGGTAGGTTTGCAGGAAAACATGGCGCTGCCAAGTGGTCTCTGAGCTCGCTTGGCCTTACAGATGTGCCAATTCCTGGGCTATATTTTCTCTATCTTTTATGAGATGGAAGAAGTGGCTTCAGTGAGAGTGGTACCCTGCCAAGAGGAGTCCAGAACCCAAGTGTGAATCCTGATTCTGACATTTACTCCTTGAGGGACCTTGGCAAATCAGTGAGTAAACATTTATTAAGCACCTACTGCGTGCCAGGCATTGGACTAAACACTGGAAATACAAAAAGGCAAAGGGCAGTCCTCACCCTCAAGGAGCTCACACTTCTCAGGTCTCAGTTTCCTTGTCTGTAAAATGAGAGGGGTGGGGTAAGAGTCAGACTGGATGACCTAGACCTCCCTTTCACCTCTAGATCTAGGTTTTGAATCGTGCCTCTGGTCATTTGGACATAGGCAAGTCATTTATAAGCCTTTCAGGTCCTTGGTTTCCTCACCTGTAAAATGGGGTTAAATGTACCCCTTCCCCCTCCCTCCATGTCTCCCTCTCAACCTTTCCCTCCTTCCTCCCTCTCCAGCCATTATTGTGATAGGAAAAGCAGCCCCCCCCATTTTTGTATGGCTGGTGAACCCCAAAACCAAGACGGCTGTGTAAAGCTGTGGCAGGAGAACCAGAGAACATTCCAGAACAATCTAGAAAGGGCTTCATCTCCAATTTAAGAACTTTGTCATCTAAGATTTGTTATGATTGATTTATCAGCCACAGCATGGCCACTGTTCATATAAACCATAATCTGTGAAAATTGTACATATTAAGTTAAAAAACACCCCCAAACCGTCTTTCCTTGCATGGCCTTTTTCTCCTTTTGTGTACTTGTTGTTGCTAGTGGGGTTCCCCCCCTAGACCACCTGGCTTTGTTCCTGAGGTTCTGATGTCTTCACTGGGGACCAGGTTGTTGTCTTTCCATGGTGTCCTGGGGGCCCAAGTTTATCTGTCACGAGAGAGCTGGGGAGGGAGGCAGGGTGGGCAGAAGCAGGAGAGCTGCCCTTGGTATCCTTGGAGTGCCCTCCCTCCTTCTTGCCCCTGCCTCCAGGCTTTCTTGCCTTCCTTCACCTTCTGCCCTAAGCCTTCCCCCTCCCTCCTGGATCCTGGCGCTGCCCTCTGCTGCCCCCCTGCCCCCACTTCATCCCATCTTCATCTTTTGTTGGGAAGGTGAGCTCTGAAAGGAGCTTTCTTTGCATCCCCAGTGCCTGGCACAGCGCCTGGCACATAGTGGCCACCATGTAAATGTTTATTCTCTTTCTCTAGCTGACTCGAGTGACTCCTTTGAGCTCTCCAATTCACTGGCATACCAGAACTTTCCCACATGTGTTAGACGGTTGGGTCTTTCCTAGTTTTTTGATATCATGAATGAAGTAACTGAACATTTTGGTGTGGACAGGTCTTCCTCTTGCTGCCATCTGTAGGATCTGGTCCTGGTGGTGGCATCAGCAGCCCATGGGGCACCAACAATTGTGCGACTCTAGATGGAAGGGACTAGGCTTGATTTCCAGGCTGCTGCCAGCCTTGAGTTTTGTTGCTTTTAACCATTTTTGCTGATTTAATGGGCGTAAGGGCTGGACACGAGAGCCATTTTCCTTTCATCTAATTATGTGCCATGAAGTTGGAACTATGCTGGCAGAGCCATGGGGGAATCTTCCAGCTCAGTGGATGACAGCCAGAAATGTGTCCATCATACCTTCTCTCCCTCCCGCTCAAGAAGGCCTTTGCTTGGGCAGCTAGCTCCTTCCTTAGCCCGTCCATGGTCTCTCCCTTTTGTTACTCTCATGGCTCTCCTGGGATCTTGCTGGGCTCCTTGGTCCCATCTCTTGACCAGCCTTCTTCAGTTTTCTCATTAAGCATTTATTAAGCTCCTACTGTGTGCTGAGTGCTGTACTAAGGGCTGGGTACAGGTGTGTATTTCCTGGTGCCCTCCTAGCCGGTGCTGGCCTAATCTCCCTATTCCCTGAGCTCTTTTGTGTTGGAGGGAGTCTGATACAATAGAAAGAGCAGTGGCTTTGGAGCCAGAGGATCTGGGTTCAAATCCTCCCCTCTGATGCTTCCTGACTTTGTGAACTGGAGCAGGTTAGCCTCCTGGGACCTTAGTTTCTTAGTTGTAAAACGAGGTATTTAGGTGAAGTCTCTACTAGCCCTAGGTCCTGTGGTCCCATATAATCCTCGGACCTTTGAGCAAGGTGACACGGCACAGCAGGTAGAGTATTTGACCTAGGTGGGATTCTGCCTCACATATTTGTTTGAGCAAGTTGTTCACTTGTCTGAGGCTCAGTTTCCTCACCTGTAAAATGGGCCTAAGAGGACTTGATCAGGCCACAAGGAAAGTGTTTGCTCTCTGTAACAATGTTGCTAGCAGCTGCTGTGGAAGCATGAGACCAACAACACCAGCACACAGGAGGGCTGCCAGCACAGGTTCTTTGATCTGCTTTTCTGAAGGGGTTTACAATCTCACTTTAATTAAACATACATATATCATTCATTTACTTCAGTGGAAAAAGTCAGCACCCTGAACTTCAGAGAAAACACAAACAGAAGTTACAAGCAGAAATTATATAAACAGAGCAGATAACACAGGGCGGCAGACGGGGCTTCTGTCTGTCCGTAGCAATACATACACAGTTACCAGAAAGAAGAGTGCCAACATCTGGGTTTTCAAAGCCGAGGGGCTCCTCAATGGCTACTCAGAGTCTCATCTGGCCAAATCACACCTTCTTCAATACTCTTCCAGTGAGTGACCCCCAAAGCAAAATGCTAACCTCAGAGTATATATACGCTTCTTCAGGGTCAGCCCACAGAGAGTGTCACAACCATGTGACTCAAACTCATGTGACTTAGGCTTTCTTGTGACTTAAGCAGGTCATCAAAGGCTCTTGATTGAGTCAAAGGCCCTTGGTTGCCTTAGTGCTGAGAAGCGCTCCAAAAGAAAAAACAGCAAAAAGTCTCACTGTGCTTGCCATTACACTAACCATGCATGACACATGGATGGAAATGTGAGTCATTCTTCCTTCCCAAGCTCTTCAGAATTGTCCAAGATGCTCCACCTTCCCCCCCTCCCCGCCCCCCAACCATGAGCTGTTGTTTAATTTATCTGTAAGAAGATGATGGGAAAGTCTTGGTGATTTTTCCTGGGAGACACTCATATGGAGGGTTCCTTTTGGGTGGAGGATGGGGAGGGAGGTTTGAGTGCAACACATGCCCCAGGAACGTGTGTGGCCACATCAGGTGACCCAGACATGGCCAGTGTCCTTTGTAGGGTCCTGGCCACTTCTCTCCAGCCCCAGTCTCAAAATTAAGTCTCAAAGCACCTGTTGACACAATCCCACATTTATTAAGTGCCTACTGCATGCTGGACCCTGAAGATACAAAAACAGAAGGTGGAGCCATCCCGGCCCCCTCCCTGCCCCAGGTAACATTTTATTCAACCCCTGGACAAAAATGCTGCTATTACTGCCTGCCTGCTTGCCCCCAGGCAGCATATGCCAAGGCTTAGTAAAGAGCTGGAGAGCCGAGAAAAGAGTGGCAGCCTTGAAAAGGGTTTAAACAAAAACTGGGATACCTATGTTCCAGTCCTGCCTTTGGCACTTATTAGCTGTGTGAACAAGGGCAAGCCGTGTAACTTTCTCCGATCTGCAGTTTTCTTTTTCATAACAGGGGAAATAACCCCTGCAGTGCCCACTCCCCAAATACCGTTTCCCTCCATCTGCCGTAGACAGCGGCCGGCTGCAGAGAGCTGAGTCACAAGAGAGCAGTAGACCCAGCAGCAGCCACCGTGTAGACCAGCTTCACAGTGGGATGAGTTGTGTTGAAAGCATCTAACTGTTACTGTCTTGTCTGTCTGTGCTTCCAGTTTATCACAGAATCCCAGAATCCCAGCATTTCAGAGTTGGAAGGGATCTCAGTGGCCAGCCTGACCAGGAATCCTCCCTTCAGCAGGCCCGACCGGCCCCCCAGCCTGTGCCTGAAGACCTCCTGTGAGGAGGGGCTCCCTGAGACAGCCCAATGCATTCATTCCACTTGGGGACGGCTGGGATTCTTAGGAAGGTTTTTCCTGAACTTGTTTGTGCTTGGATTTGCTTCTTTGCAGCTTCCTTATTGCTCCTAAGTCTGCCCTCCAGGGTGGGTCTGGGGGGGGGGCCCTCTGCTGTGGGATGGCCCTTCGGATACCGGGAGGTTCCTATAGGCTCCCCCACTCCACCCCATCCACTCACCCAGTTTAGGCAGTTGAAAACAGATGGTGGTTTTTTAAGTCAGTCAACAAGTATTTTTGCATCTACTATGACTATTTTCTATGACCTATAAGACTGATGAGTCCTGAGGGCATGCAGGAAAGCAGAAGCCGTACTCCACGTACTCCACATGTCTAGAGGTCTCAGGGGTTAGGGAGACATCATCCATTCCCTTTTTGCTGCCTTAGGAGCCCAGGGCATTGCTGTTGGGAGACTCTGTTACCATCTCCCCTCCTTGCTGGGGCATGGAAAGTGAACAGTCTTCTTCCTCAGCCCAGCACAAGGCACCCTGGTCTCTGCATCCCCCTACTCTGCACCCTTCCTACAACCAGTGCTGAGGTGGACAGAACAAGGAAGTAGCACATGATTTTTAACCCTAACCTCTAACAAAATTAAAGAAAAATTCCTGTTTTTACTTTAAAGCAAATCCTGTTTTTTCTTTTTTTTTTTTTTTCTTAATCCTGTTTTTCCCTTTCAGGAGGCCAAACATACCTAGTGTTTACAGTGATAGTCAAAATGTTCTTAAATAAGTTCCTTCCAGGAGTGCCAGCTTAAGCCCCCTTGCCTTTGAAGGGTCAGTGATGTTGAGGGCTGGCTATTGTGGGCCCCCCACTCCCCAGGCTTTACTTGGCTGCCTTCATCCTGGGGAACCTGGAATTCGCAGCCTGTTTTTGTTGACGAGGAAGCCTCAGTACAGACCTGCTTTCCCTTTGGCATGGAAAGACCAAGAACCTTCTCTGAATCAAGGCAAAAATGACAAATGGCCCTCGTGTCTTTTTTAATCTTTCAATGTGTCCTGGCCCCCTCCTCCTTCACATTGATGTTTGACCTGCCGGACATTTCTAATAATCACCTTAACCCTTCCTGATAATAGCAGTGAATATCTCCCCACACACACACAAAATGGAGGTGGGGGTGGGTAGGAGAACCTTTTATGTACCCACAGTTTTTAAATTTTGACCTGTGGTCCTTTGTCTCGAGACCACTGGGTCCAGTGGCCCTTTGTACAGTCCTCCCAGACCTCTCTCCTCCATCCGCTCTTACCTGCTGCGCTCCTCCTCAGCCTGCTTGGAGCTCTTTCTCTCTGTTCTCGTGACCCATGTTCTGGTTCTTCTCCTTCCTGATCATTCCGCTTTTCTTTCCCTCCCCACATTGGGTATTTCCCAAGGTTCCATGCTTGGCTGCCATATTCCTCCTCCCTCTCTGCCTTCACTGATCATGACCCTGCAAAGGTTCTGGAGCTCCACCTGCTTGCAGGATGGCATGCTTGGTGCCAATGTGCCCAGTGGACCCAATGATGGGAGTGTCCTTCTCCCCTGACCCATCTCTTTTCCTGACTTCCCAGTTTCCGTTCCTGGCACCGTCCTCTCATCCTTCTAGTTAGCTCCCTCATTCTCAGGGTCGTTTCTGGCCAGTCCTTCTCCCTCACCCTTCAGGGCCAGCCTCCACCCATTCAGGCCCTTAGGATGTCAGAGCTGGACCACTGGGACTGGTCTTCTGGTCTTCTGATCCACTGGTACTCAGATACTCTTCCTGACGATGGGTCTGATCATGAGACTTGACATGATTTAAAGTCCTCATTCTCTGTCCTGGCGTTCAAGGCCAACTTCGTCTTGCCGTCTCTATCTCGCTCTTCCCCCTAACAAATTCTCGTGTGACAATCAGGTTGGAAGCACTTGCTGCCCTCCGTCCTCATTCCACCCTCTCTCATTTCTGTGCTTTGCTCATTCTGACTCTTCCCCACCCAACATCTGCCTTCATCTCTGCCTGTTGTAACCTTCCCTTCCTCCTGCTGAAGGCTGCCCTTCCTGCTGGCCTTTCCAGTGGTCATGTAGGGGGAGAGGTGCATAGGCTTTTTACAAGAATGCCAAAGGATTCGGCCACTGGAATCATCTTCAGAGCCGGCCCTCTGTCTGTCCGAGGTAACCATCAAACATTTGGAGCTCTGTGCTGGGGGCCAGAAGCCGGTGGAGGGAGACCCTCTCCCACCCCAGGTCAGGGACTTCTCTGCCAGAACAGACGGCTGCTCAGCCATGTTCCCTTGATGCTCTTGGGACTCCATCTCGTCCAGCCCCTCCCGTCTCCCTTGGGCATCCATGCTTCCCGGGCAGTCTGCTTTTTGGTGTTTTTAGTTAGAACCAAAAGCTCCCAAGCACAGAAATTATTCATGGGATGTTTGGCTCCTATTTGGCTCAAGCCGACGGTCTCCAAAGTATCGTCAATGTATGTGCTTGAATACTCTATGTTAAACGTACACCAGGCCTCTGTTTGTGGAGAGGCAGAAAAAACAAAAATGGACTTCTACCAGGAGTAACTGATCTTATACCCCGTTGGTATTCTGGGCACCACAGTGTGTCTGACTGCCCTTTGTATCCCCAGCACTGGGTTCAGTGCCTTGTAACTAGGAGGCGCTTAATAAATGTTGGTTGACTTGAATTGTGTTTCTGTCTCCTTCCTTGGGGTGATGGCCCTGACTTGGGCTTGGGTTCCCCCATTTCAGTTGAATGATGTAAGCCCCCACCTTGCGGACTCACTTTTCAGCCCTTTCTTTGTTTCCTGGCAGTTTGGGGATTTTCACAGCTGAATTTCTACCAGCCTGGTCACCTCACTGCTGATTTTTCTGTTTGCATCAGTAGAATTTGGTTATTTGCATTTTCCTTTAAAACAATAAACTGTGACAGCTTTTATACAACCTACTAATTCTCTGATAGAACATTGATTTTTAGCTTTCTCTCCTGTGTGCCCCCCTCCCTGCCCCCGCCCTGTGTAGTAGGTTTTGAACTCCTGAGGACAGAGATGATTTTCATTTTTATCTTTTGTTTCTGGGACAGTGCTTAGCACATTAATAAAAGCTTGTCAAATTAAATTGAGTTAAATAGTAATCATTAAAATTAAATAAATATTAAATTAACCTGGATGAAGATGTTAGCCTGGGACAGATGAAAAGGTCTTTCAATTCAGTTCAGATCCTGGCTCCATCATTTACAACCTGTCTGACTATGGGTAAATTACTTTTACCTCCCTGGTTTCCTTATGTGTAAGACAAACCTAATTGGACTACCTCAGGTGAGGTCTAAATCTTTGCATTTCTGATGAAGCTGGGTGTGGAGCTTGTAACTGCACATGGGAGAAGCTGAGGCTGGTGGGGCTTGTGTGGGCTGGGCCAATTGGGTCTCTGCACTAAGTTCATCAATATAGGGAGCCCCTGGGAGCTGGGGTGGGGGGCACCAGCCCAGATCAGATCAGAGCAGGAGGAAGCTTCCCCACACCAGTCCATGGGGTCAGACCCACAAAGAGCCCCCGTTCTTCAGCATGGGTGAGATGGGGAGACCGAGACAAAAAAACAAACCAAAAAGCATAAAGTAACCTTAATTGTTGCACATGGAGCATGGTGTGTGGAGAAAAAACAAATTTAGATATATTTGGGCTTGATATCAGGGAAAAAAAATTGTCAGTTAGAAGTACCCCAAAGTGGAATGAACTGTCTAAGGAGAATATTAGGTGTCTCATTTGTAAGATGAGGGAGTTGGGCCAGACTCCCTGTTACCCTGTGGGCCTGTCTGGACCTTAGTTTCCTCAGTTTACAGTGAGGTGGTGGGCTAGATGGCTTCTGAGATCTCTTCTAGCTCCAGAGTGCTGGTCCGAGGAGCCTAGTTTCTGGCTTCAGCCCCATCCTGTCTGGGGGAGCCCAGGTAAGTCACCTCTGCAGTGCCTTCGGCCAGACTCTCAGCCTCTTAAGGAGCTAAGCAGGTTGAGATCTTCCTAAGTGGGTATGGTTTCCAATAAAATTGAAGGTCCAGTCCCCACCAGAAATAGGACACTTGCATAGAGAAGAATGGACAGTATTTAAGGGCCAAACGGGGTGGCGTGGTCATTTCGTCCGGGATCAGGGAAGTCTTCCTGGAGGAGGAGACGCTTTGGGAAACTCCTAGAAAAAGCTGCTTCCACAGTCCAAGGATTGTGGGGTCATGGGATACTGTAGAACCCCCAGGTAAGAACTGGAAATGCAGATGGTCTGCTTAGAGCGCCTCAAAGCCTGGGACCCTGTTAGAATCTCAGCTCAGCTCCTGCTCCTTGGGTGACCCTAGGCAAATCACCGAGTCTCATTTGTAACATGGTAGACTTTGACTCTATAATCTCAGAAATCCCTTCGGCCTCTGAATCTATGAACCAAGGATCTTAATTCATATTTGTTGAATTGACTGGACCAAAAAGGGAAGGGCCCATAGGTCATTCCAAAGCTCATCTGCAGCTTAGGGACCTTTCTATATGACTTACAGCTCACACCACTTCAGTGTGCTGATTAGAGGGTGGGCTTCCTGAGGGCAGGGAATGGTTTAGTTCACATGTAATAAGTGCTTAATAGATACTTCATTTGTGATACCACCAATTCTGAGAAATAGTATGTTTTCTATATTGTATTACATTATATTCATCTTTTCAGTTGTATCTGACTCTGCTTGATCTCATTTGGGGTTTTCTTGGCAGATACTGGACTGGTTTGCCGTTTCTTCAGCTCATTTTATAGATGAGAAACTGAGGCAAACAAGGTTAAGTGACTTGCCCAGGGTCACAAGGCTAGTAAACGCCTGAAGCCAGATTTGAACTCAGGAAAATGAGTCTTCCCAACTCCAGGCCTGGTGCTGTATCCACTGAGCCACCCTAGCTGCCCTTGTTATGTTTTATATTTATATTACATTATGTTATGTTTCTGTCAGAGCACTGATTCATTAGTTTAGGGAGTTCCAGACCAGCATTTGCAGCTTACATTATGAGTTGTCTGGGCATTGGGAGGGTGACTTGCCCAGGGTCAGAAAGCTGGTATGTGTCCAAGGTGGGATTTGAGTCTGGGTCTTGCTGATTTCTAGGCCTGCTCCCTATTCATTACACCACATACTACTCCTCTTGTGGGAAGGACCAAAGCCAAACAAACTCTTCCTCTTCCTCATTATTTCTAATATTGGAATAGAGCCGTGAAGGCCTCAGAAGTGCTTTCTGATCATCTGATGCTTTGGGCGGGGAGGGGCGAGGGGGAATTTTTGGAAATTAGCAAGTCGTTCAGAAGTGACATATTAGGAAAAAAAAGGTTGTGTGTGTGATCATGTCACTAGGGAGTTGGACTTCACCTAATAGTGTTCTAGAGAAGAGACTGACAGCATCTCAGAGTTGGAAGTTGCACCAGTGGCCCCCCAGAGAATCCCTTCCTTCTCCCGCAGGCAGGGCATCCAGCTTGTGTGTGAAGACCTCCAAGGAGGAGGCTGCCACCGTGGTGGCCATCGGCCCTGAACTGGCTTCTTTGTGACAACCCCCAGGCCTCCATTATTCTTAGTTCTGCTAGTTTGAACTGTATGGCTTCCTCCTTCCATATGGCTTTAGAGCGGGGGCCCCAGGAGAGCGGGCAGCTTCATTTTTTGGTTGGGATTCTCCTGGCCTGGCGGATTTCCTGGTACATAACAGATGCTCCAGAAAGACTTAACTCAAACTCTAGCCCTATAGATACATAAAGGCTACAATTACCTCTCTCTTTCCCTTCAAACCCTCCTACCTCTCCAAGTCTTTTCTCTGTGGTTAACGTCTTTATTTTTTGAGATGATTGGAACTCAGAACCCTTGGGAGTCTTCCTTTGGATTCTCTCCAATTTATCCAAGGCCTCCCTAGAATTTGCTACCTGAAATTCGGCATAATAATCCCAGCAGGTTTTGACTAGCAGGACCCCACCCTCTTTAGTCCTCAACACTACATGGGGGGAGGGGGGAAAGGAAGGAAAGGATTGGGGCAGACCTGTGCTTTCAATGGTATGGTCCAGCAGTTCCCCAATTTTCTGGTCTCAGGACCCCTTGACATTCTTAAAAACTATTGAGGCTCTCTCCAAAGAACATTTGTTTATATAGGTTATACCTATTGATATTTGCCGTATTAGAAATTTAAAATGTCTTAGTGTTATTATGAAAATGGTTTCGACCTTCCAGATCTCCTGAAAGGGTCTCGGAACCCCCCCGGAATTGCTGGGCCGTACTTTGAGAACTACTCACACAAAGAATTCCTGATTTTGTATCCCCAGTGCTTAGCAGAGTTTCTGGCACATAGTAGGCACTTAATAAATGTGTATAGAATGAACCGAATGAATGATGAAGAAACTTCATCTCTGAAAATCCTTATCACCGAATGACTTCCCCAGAGACTGTCCTTGTCAGAGGTGGATTTGAAGGTGGGTCATCTTCGCTCTGAGGCCAGAGCTCTCATTGGCTTTCAGTAACTCTGGCTATCACATATTTGATAGGCAAGGATTGGTTTTACTTTCAAAAACCTTATCCAGATTCACCAGTTGTTGCATAAACATTAAAAAAGAAATTCTGAAGAGCTTGTTTTTATTCTGGTATCTGGTAAAAAATGACCTCTAAGGAAATATATGTTTGAGATGATAATAAAGCTATTTTGTGAGGATGTATAGAGAGATGAGTATCTAACCTAAAGATTTGTAACTGACGTTACTGGTACTTGAATGAAGGCAGAGTAAAAACATACCATTGGTATCCCACTTAAAACAGGTCCCTTGTGATGCCACCACACGTGAAGTCAAGCCTATGTGATATCCTGATAACACAAAGTAGAAATCTTTAAATGTTGAATATAGAAAATATTTGACATCATTCTAGGTCTTTATTTCAGAAAACCTGGGATGGCATGGCCCCAAGTCACATTCCACAGATCAACTGAGAAACGGGGTGGTGGGCTTGTTGCCATCGTCCGGCGCCAGCATCACATGGGCAGCCTTACCCAACTCCACTGGAAGCAAAGACTCACCATCCAAGCCAGAGCCCAAGGTGAGTCCAGCCCCTCTAGATAGCAGCAGTTCACCATGGATATCTTGGGTTGTAGCTGGTTGAGAACACGAGCAAAGGCATCTTTTCACTCGAAGGGGGCCAGAATGATTAAAGAGTTGGCTCGTCAGTAAGAAGTCGGCGGCTTCGTACACGCCTCTCCTTAGGCTGATGCTCTTGTCAGCCACGGTGGATGAATTGTGAGTGTGTGAATGATGAATCTCATATTTTCATTGAAATTGGAGTCATTTTACTGTCAGTGGGAGAATTCTAATGGGCCCATTAACAACGTTGCCCACTGACATGATGGGAGCTCTTATGATAAATTATGTCACTCCGTTGAGTAATAGCTGCTTAATTCAGTTCAGGGTAATGTGATGCGTGACAGCCGTGGCTGAATTAGCCAGCCCCTACCTCCCATCCTGCATGGATGGACCGCACGCTGTGGCCCAGGTGCTAAGATGTTGGAGGGACTTTGTTGTGCCAGACTCTGGGCTCCTGCAAACCTTAATATTGAAAGATGTTCTTGGACTGTTGTCAGCAGCGAGGGAACTGTCAGGTAGAGCTTCAAGACTGGGCCCAGGTCGGTGGGAGCCAGGCCCAGGCTTTCCTCCTAAGTAACAGTTGGCCCAAACTTCTCCTTGAAAAGGGGCCAAGTCAGTTTCTCCTGTTCCTTTTACTTTGCCTCGTATGATGAAGATTCTTTCTTTTTCTTCTTTTGTGAATGTACGTGTGGGCGCGTGCATGCATGTTTCCTCCTGCTCTTTTCAGGTGATGCTCTAGAAATGAAGGGAAAACCATGCAGATCCCAAAATTATGTGTCAGAGATGACTCTGGATTTCTGTGGAGAACATTTTGTGCGTAGGAAGTCTCAGAGGTCTCAGCAGATGCCCCGTGAGCCACAAAGGGCTGACTTAACTCTGAAAGTGAACCGTGGGTTAGGTCAATTTCAGAGATGGCGCCCAAGGACGTCATCACTGGAGATTTTGTCCTAAGCACCAACCAGGCAATGAGTAGTAGATGAGAGAGATAGAAGAGAAGAAACATTTTATAAAGATGTGTCTAGTAATTATCATATTATAATCTAATCTAGTAAAAATCATGGTATTAGTATGATGAATAATAATCATAATGTTATGGACAATTAGGTGGTGCAGTGGAGAGATCAATAAGACTTGGGTCAGGAAGACCTGAGTTCAAATCCAGCTTCAGATACTTCCTAGCTGTGTGGCCCTGGGCAAGTCATGTAACCTCTGTGCCTCAGTTTCCTCATCTGTAAAATGGGGAATCATAATAGTACCTACCTGCCAGGATTGTTGTAAGGGTCAAATGAGATTGTATTTGTAAAATGCTTTGTAAATTTAAAAGATTATACATCCATGTATATTTATGTATGTGTATGTATTTATGTATGTGTGTATATTGGTATATACATATATACACTGTCTGCAGTAGTTGTAATAATATTTCTAGAATGCCTTAAGGTGTTTACAGAGCGCTTTACAAACATTATCTCATTTAGTCCTTACAGTGACCCAATAAAGTAGTGGCTACTAACTCATTATCGTGCCCATTTTACAAATGAGGGGCATAGTGTCACATCCAGATCTGGAAGGGACTTCAGAAGGCAGTCTAGTCTTGCTTCTTCCTTTTATGGAGGATGAAACTGAGACCAGGCACATGAAGCAATCTGCCCAGAGTCATGCCGGTTGTGAGCCTCAGCGGTGGGATTTGAACTTAGACCCTCTAACTCCCTTCTCTTTCCGCTGTACCTTGGTGACCATTATAAATGACTGACAGTGGTCAAGGGAGTGTCTGTGGTTCAGCAGGGAGGAGGCTTTAGAGTGCACCGGAACCTAAGGCTTCCTGACTCCAACCTAACGCTTTATCTACTACGGTCTCCTGCCACTCTAATAATGATGATAATGAAAACTGCAACAGTGGGCATTTCTATAATGGAAAAACATGTCCTTGGCATCAATTTGGAGATTGTTGTTAATTATTTATTGATATAGGCAATTAGTGAATTACTAATTAGTGAAATAGTTGAGGGGCTAGGGTGAGGCTGTGATTATGTTGGGTCCCAGCTACCTTTTCTAGGTTGTAGTAGGACCTGTGAGCTCAGTGGGGTGCAGAAATATGAGAGGGTCTAAAAACAAAGATGGGACAGTCTTCTTCCTGATAAAGAGACCCAAGGAGCTTAGCCTGGGATGAATATGTTCAGATTCTTAGTCTGAAGAAAGGAGACAAATAGAGGGCTGGGGATGGAGATGTCCTCATCCCCTCAGGATCTGTTTGGAGTCATGGTTGGCATGGGCAGGAAGGGGCATAGATGGACACTTTTTGTTTGCAGGTCTGGTGAACCTTTTAGAAAAGCTTCACACACACACATACATATACATATACATATACATATATATATATATATATGTACATATGCATACATATATATGGATGTATTTTTTTTGCATCATAGTCATTTATGGAAATACCAAGAGATTCCTACCCCACTCCAAATTGAGCACTTCTTTGTAACAAAGGAAAAACAAATAAATGGCTAGTGAGACATGTCTGATTATGTATGTGACATTCTGTCCTAGTAGTCCCCCACTTTTTCTTCTGTGAGGATACAGTCATGCTTCATTGTTTGTCTCTGAAAAGATATTATTGTTTCTGTCTTTGATTTTTTTTTCCAATCCTTGGTCAGCATTAAAAGCTCTCCTCAATCTGGCTCCAGACCACTTTTGCAGGCTTAATTAATGTTATTCTCATTCTTAGGCTTCAACTTTCCAATCAGCTTGGCCTGTTTGCTGTTCCCAATACATATCATTTGGTAGTTTCCTACCTCCCCACCTCAGCCCAGGCTGTGTGAAGCCCCTGGAATGCCTTCCCTCCTCATCACTGCCTCTTAGAATCTGAACTTTCTTCAAGGGGTCAGTTCCGGTGCCACTGCCAAGAGCTGCCAAGGCCTTTGGTCTCCTAGGCTGGAAAAGTGACCCTTTGGGGCTCTTCTTTTAACCTGACTCCTTTCAGCTTAGAGGGAATGTAAGATGTTCTAGATTATGTCTAGAAATGAGAGTGGCCTTCTTGGAAGTGGCTCTGGTTCCTTTCACAGCAAGGACTTTCTCTGAGGATGCTGGGCTTTTGTTTTCATTCAGGCTTATTCTTTGGTCTTACAATTTGAAGTATGTCAGCATAGCTGTCTGTCCGATTTCCTTTTCTTCTCCTCTTCCCCCTTCTCCTTCCTCTCCTTCTTCTCCTCTCTCCAGACTGTATGGCTTTCTTACCATTCCTCACATACAACTCTCCATTTCCTATCTCCGTGCTTTTGTATTGACTTTCCGCATGCCTGGAATCCAGCCCCTTCTCATTGTGTATGCCCACTTTCTTCACTATTGTTCTGTGTGTTTGCAGGAGGTACAGAGGAGGCCTGATTGATCACTAATATTCATGCTAGTCAATTTCAGTAAATGCTTTGTGCCACTCAGCCAAGTATGAAGGCAAACCACTGATGGGGGCTCATGAGCTGCAGACCCACAGAATGCATTGAATGGAGGAGGTCATCATTCTGCATTTCATTTAGGGTGGTAGCCCCAGAGGGAGGACTATACCTGTGTACATACATAGTTGTCTCTGGATGGAATGTAAGCTCCTTCAGCTAGGGGGTGTTTCACATGTATATTCCCAATTACTAGCACAGTGTCTGGCACACAGTTGGTACTCAGTAAATTATTAATTACTGATCACCTAAACTGCACATATTTAGATTGGACTTAAACATTTGTGAAGCATGTTGAGAAGGGGATGTATGAAAGGCAGCTTGGTGGCTCAGTGTAGTAGAGCATGGGGCTGGGAATCAGGAAGGTCTGAGTTCAAATCCAGCCTCAGGCACTTACGAGCTCTGTGAGGTCATTCAACCTCTGTCTGTCTCAGCTTCCTCAACTGTAAAATGGGGATAATAAGAGCACCTCTCTCCCAGGGTTGTGAGGATCAAATGAGATAATAGTTGTCAGCACTTAGCTCAATGCCTGATACACAGTAAGTGCTATCTAAATGCAAGCTACCATCATTATCACCATCATCATCATCACCACCATCATCACCACCACCACCATCATGATTATCACCACCACCACCACCACCACTGCCATCATCACCACCACCACCATCATCATCACCATCATCATCATCACCACCACCACCATCATTATCACCACCACCACCACCATCATCACCATCATCACTATTGTGTCTGGACATGTCCTATAATGCCATTCATTTTAAAAATTCAGTCATTCCTTGTTAATCCTTTGGGGACAAAAAGTAGGAATGTAAAGTGTGATGCTTGTAAAATGAGGCATATCTGGCACTGTCCTTAGCATCTTACTGCAAGTATTTTGGGAGAGAAATTGGGAAACTCTAAGAGACTCCTTGAAGCAGCTAGGGTGGCGCAGCAGTATTCTTGAATCAGGAAGAATCCTTTTCCAGAGTTCAAATCTAGCCTCAGACACTTACTAGCTGTGCGACCCTGGGCGAGTCACTGTTTGCCTCAGTTTCCTCATCTGTAAAATGAACTGGAGAAGGAAATGGCAAATCTCTCCAGTATCTCTGCCAAGAAAACCCCAAAGGGGGTCAAGAAGAGTCAGATGTGACTGAAATGACTGAACAGCAAAGAGACTTCTTGCCTTTTCCCAGTTTCTTCCTCCCTCCCCCCACTAGGTCTCACCGTCAGATAGCGTTTATGGAGAAAAATGCTTCTTTGGGAGCTTGTTCGGTTCCATTCTCCAGCTTTACAATTTAGTGTGTATTTAATAGAGTCCAAAGAGACTTGAAATCAGCTCTGTTATCAGAGGCAGTGATCTCATGGCTTCCATTCTTGTGGGGACAGAAGTAGCTCAATGTGAAAGTGAAATATTTTTCCATAATGAAATGTGTTAAGATCTCCATTTACCCCATTACGGGAGAGATATTTCAAGCCCCTAATTCAGGGCTGGATTGAAGTCATCAAAAGAGGCTCTTGGGGTGTTCCATTTGGTGAAGGAACATCTAATTCTGTGGAGAGGAACAATGTCATTTAATAGGCAGACAGGGTTGGAAGCTTGGAGGGTGACCCAGGCCACCACCCGCCATCCCATCCCTCCCTGCAAACAGCCTGAGCAGCAGCGATTAAGCCAAATTGACTAGGGAAAATCATGGGGTTTAATTATCTGATAAGCAGGCTGCAATCCCCACAGGGGGAAAATAGTCTTCTAAGTATAAAAGAAAGAGAGGGGTGTTTGGGAAAGAGCTCTGTCTCAAGAGGAGTTTCCCTGCTCCTGGTGAAATTGTGCAATGTAGCACTGGAGTTTTAATCCTCTAATGGCACAGCAGGACTAGCAGGAATGACTGGCCACAAACAATTTCCTGATATCGAGGGGTGAACCCTGCCTGGTATGAGCCCTGCCTGGGGTGCACTGCACTGCTTGGCCCCTGGGTATGTCCAGCATCCTTCCCTTCCCTCCTCTCATCCCACATTCATTTCTCCGCTTATTTGAACTGAGGTAAAATTGTAGAGGAAAGGGGTAGTGATGATGGAGATAAAGGGGTGTGTGTGTGTGTGTGTGTGTGTGTGTGTCCACATATACACAATAAGCTTCATTAGCATATTTTTTCCTTTTCTGGGGGGAAGATGACTAGTGCAGAAATACGTTTTGTTATGACTGTATGTGTGCAGTGGGTCTTGTATTTCTTATATTCTGAATGGGTGGGAGAGACCGTGCAACTAAATGTAACAATTAAAATAAAATAAAATAAAATAAAAAACAAGGATCATTATTGCTTTTTGTTTGTCCAAATGTGATTGCCGGCTATTCCAACTCCCCTCAAGCCCCTGCCCCCTTGTAGCAAACAAAGCCCAGGCCAAATGATGATGTAGCAGCTGACAGGACACCTTGGGTCCAGAAGTGGACTGGACCTCAGAGTCCACTCTCACCGCTAGATTTTCCATGTGAGCAACCTGTAGTCAGTGTCGGAAAGGGAGTGGGATCCAGGTGTTCTGACACCAGTCCATGTTTTTCCCACCACTCTGCACTCTGGCTTCTGAAGGTATGCAGCATTCTCTACCTCTTCCTCAACTCCTGTCACTCTGAAGTCTTTGGTTGCCATCCCCTCCTTCACCCCAGTCTTATGATGAAGCGGCCTTGCTCCTTACCAAGGCTAATCCCCCTGCTTGTTCATGCCATCCCCTCTATCCCATCTTCTCCAACAGATTGCCCCCCTCTCTACCATCCCATCTCTACCATCTACCATGCTTTCACTGATTTTTAGTCTCTCCCTAGCTACTGGCTCCTTCCCTCCTGCCTATAAACACGCTCGTGTCTCCCCCATCCTTTGACCCTTCCATCCCAGCTATCGTCCTGTATCTCTTCTGCCCTTGGTGGCTAACCCCTTGAAAAGGGTCTGAGTACCCTGGGTGCCTCCTTCCTCCTCCCCATCTCTTAACCCCTTACAGTTTGGCTTCTGACCTTATCATTCCATGCAGATGGCTCCAAAGTGACCACTGACCTCTCAGTTGCCTGATCTAATGGTCCGTTCTCAATCCTCATTCTCCTTGACCTGTCTCTCTGCAGTCCTTGATTTTGATGGTCACCCTTTCTTTCTTGATACTTTCTTCTCTCTGGGTTTCCAGGACACCCTCTCTTGCAATTGTCTTCCTGCCCATCTGATGGCTCTTTCTCTGTCTCCTCTGCTGGATCCTCCTCCAGATCATACCCTCTAACCGTAGGAGTCCCTCGGGGCTCTGTCCTGGGCCTTCTTCTCTCCTCTCTCTAGGCAGACTGCTTCATTGGGTGGTCTCGTCAGCTCTCATATATTTCATTATCATCTCAGTGCTGATGATTCTCAGATCTTCCTATCCTGCTCCAATCTCTCCACAGACCTCCAATCTCACATCTCCAGCTGCCTTTCAGACATTTCCAACTGGATGTCCATAGACACCTGAAACTCAACATGTCCAAAATATCGCTCATTCTCTTCCCACCAAAGCTCTCCGCACTCCTACCTTCCCTGTTACTGTAGAGGGAAACCCCATCCTCATAGGCCCTCAGGCCCACAACCTAGGAGTCATCCTGGACTCCTCACTCTCTCCCAATACCCAGGCTGTTGCCAAGACCCATCGATTTCGCCTTTGTGACATCTCATAAATATGCTCCTTTCTCTCTTCTGACATAGCCCCCACCCTCATGCAGACCCTCCTCACCTCACACTTGCTGGGGGGAGGGGTCTTGCCTGCCTCAAGTCTCTCCCCACTCTAGTCCATTTTCCATTCAGCCACTAAAGTGATTTTCTTAAACCACAGTGCCTCGAGGATTAAATACAAAATGCTGATTAGAATCCAAAGATCCTCATAAGTTGGTCCCCTCCTATCTTTCCAGTCTTCTTATACCTTACTCCCCAGCACATACTCTTCGATTCACTGATACAGGCCTCCAGACTGTCTCACAAACAAGACCCTCCACCTATCAGCTCCAGGAATTGTCTCTGTCTGTCCTTTGTCCCTAGAATGCTCTTCCCCTCTCCCTTCCTACTGCTTACCTCCTGCTAAAATGTTACCTTCTACAGGAAGACTTTCTCAGCCCTTCTTAATTACAATGCTTTGTCTTAATTCTTTCCTATTTATTCTGAATATAGATTCCTTCATAAATGTGTATGTACATGCACACACACATATTAATTTGCATGTTTTTGCCCCCATTATATTGTAAGCCCCTTCAGGGCAGGGACTATGTCTTTTGCTTCTTTTTGTATCCTCGGGCTTAGCACAGTGCCCAACACATAGTAGGTTGAGTTATTTCAACATCATTCCTGATCCCAGAGATGGGAATTTTTTTCACTGTTATACAGAGTTTCTGAAAGTGTGAAGCCCTCCTTACTCATACATAGTCTTCCCTGAAAGGCATCCGTTTTATCAGAATCCATTAGAAAGGGGTTTTAAACAAAAACAAGGTAATAAAAAGTATTTCTTGGTTCTGTCTCACCTTCCTGTGTCATCTGCTTAGATGCAGATCTTGCCACAGAGAGGATTTTAAGCCCCCGATGCCTGATTCTGGATCTGTTGGCCTATGATGGATAAACACTTGGAACTGTCAGCATTCTGACCCCAGGCCCAACGCAATTATTGTCTGCTTGCCTCATACGACTGAAAATTACATTTCTTCCTCCCTGTGGCTATTACCCAGATAATCATCCCACCGTGTTTAATTAATTTCATATGCTTTGCTACGGAGGGAATGTGGCTTTATGAAATCAAACTTGAAAAGAAAGTTTGTGGCAGTCTGGATTTACCGGAAGCATTTATTCATAATTGAAGTGGGATGTTTTCTTTTCATGGTGAGATCAGCCTGGAAAGCCAGGGCCGTTGATTTGTCTCAGCTCCCAGCCTCGGGTTCCTGGACTGTGGGTAGAGGGTCTTCATCTGGTCTTGCCACTTTCAGATGTCTCCATGCCAGACCTGGTCCTGTGCCGCTTTCCGGCCCTAGCTCCAAGGACAGTAATGAGGTCAGCATTATAATTCTTAGGACGTATCAGTCCATCATTTGACTCCTCTTCCCTGTGGAACTCGCTTTCTCCTATTAGAATGCAAACTTGTTGAGGGCAGGGATTTCGTTCTGACTTTCTCTCCAGTGCCCAGAACATAGAAAGTATTTGATTCCTCCCAGGGGCATGAATCCTGTCTGCCACATCTTCAACAACTGGTCTGTTCTTCACTAGAAGACCTCCAGTGATGAGGACTTTACCACTACTAATAATAACCAGCATTTATTTAGTGTCTTAAGGTGACATTTATGAAGTCACTATATCCAAATCTGAATCAGTCAGCAAACATTTAAAAAAGGCCTGTGTGCCAAGGACTGTGCTAGGCATAGGAAATAACATAAAAATGAAATGGGTAAGTACAAGGGATAGAACACTGGCCCTGGAGTCAGGAAGACCCAAGTTCTAATCTAACCTCAAGACACTTACTAGCTGTGTGACCCTGGTTGTGGTTCAGCTGTGTCCAACTCTCTGTGACCCCATTTGGGGTTTTCTTGGCAAAGATGTTGGAATGGTTTGCTATTTCCTTCTCCAGCTCATTTTACAGAGGAGGAACTGAGGCAAGCAGGGTGAAGTGACTTGCCCAGTGTCACACAGCTAGCCAGTAGGTCTGTTCCTGGGCAAATCCCTTAATCTCGGTTTGCCTCAGTTTCTGTATGGGCGACTAGGTGGTGTGTGCTGGGCCTGGAATCAGGAACACTCATTTTCCCGAGTTCAAATCTGGCCTTAGGCGCTAAGCAGCTGTGACTCTGGGCAAGTCACTTGATCCCATTTGCTTCGGTTTCCTCATCTGTCAAATGCTCTGGAGAAGCAATGGCAAACCACTCCAGGATCTTTGCCAGGAAGACCCCAAATGGGGTCATGAGGAGTCAGACACAACTGAAATAATTAAACCATAACAAAAAAATGACAAACAAAAAGATACTAGCACCTACCTCTCTCAGGGTTGTTGTGAAAATAAAATGAGATAACATTTGTAAAGTGCTTTGCAAACCTTAAAGTGCTACATACATGCTAGTTATTAATAATAATGATGATGATATCATAGATAGGCCCTGCCCTCAAGGAGCTTACATTTTAATGAGGCAGGTAACATGTACATATACATACATATATGAGAAAAATAAACACAAAATCACTTGAGGATAAAGGCAGTAGCTTCTGGGGGTTTCTTGCTTCTGAGTTTTGAATGAAGCAGGAAATTGTGAGGCATGGAAGGGAAGAGAGGGTCATTCCAGGCAAAGATTTTTCTCTGTAGTGTCCCTCACAAATGGCCTTGGAACCTAGAAGATGGCCTCCTGAAGCAGTCTTTTCTTCCTTATGGGAAATATTTCTTGAAATCAAACGTAGATTTACCCAGTTTGCCATCCACTTGTAGACTCTGCTTCTACCCTTAGGGCTGAAAAAAACCATAGGCCTCCTGTTGCTTAAAGACAACAACCATCATCCTCCACCCCCAGTTTTTCTTGAGGTTGGGTGTCTCCAGCTCCCCCAGCCAAGTATTCCTTTGGAATACTTGAAGATGGCTCTTGGGGTCTCCCTAAGTCTTTTCTCTTCCTCAGCCCAAACAAAGCCACCTAGAGTTGATCTTTGTAGGGCCATGATCTCCAGGTCTTTCCTGGTTGACGAGCTTCCTAGTGCCTTCCCTAAAATGTGACCCCTAGAGCTGAACACAGTGTTCTACGTGTGATCTGACCCAGGGAGAGTGTGGGGAGTTGTCCCCCTTAGTCTTGGACAGAATACCCACTGCCTTCTGTTCTGTTGTGTGTTGGGTTTCAATTGTTGGAACCCTTAGAGATAGATCCATGGCTCTGTTGGTACCTGACTAGTGAGGTCATAAATGGGGTTTTGCTGATCCAACTAATTTCACCAACATTTACATTTAGATGAGCTTTTAAGACAGGGTGAAAATGGAGCCATTTTCTTTTCTTTGGGATAAAAATCTAGAGTTGACTTAAAAATAAATCTTAGAAAGTAAAACTTTCATTCTAATAAGATGCAAATGACTTCGTTTTGAGAGCTCCCTGTGGAGTTCTTGATTAAAAATTCTATTCTATATCTCATAGACTAGCGTGTTAAGGTTACCTATTTTATTCCAGCCTTGTGAGAAATTAATTGTCCCTGCTGATTTTCTGGTTTTTAAAAGGAGATTATTATTGGATTCCAAGGGCCACAGTCTTGGGGCTAAAACCCAAACATTGCTCATTTGGAGAATAATTGTGAGGGTCAGAGCTGAAAGAGAGGCCATTTCACCCAACTCTGTCCTTTTACAGATGTGAAACTGAGGCCCAAGGCAGGCTCATGGGGGTAGGAAGAATCAGAGATAATGCATTGCACACCCACCAAGATGGGTGTGTGTATTTGTGTGTCTTTATAAGTGTGTATAGATATGTGTAGATGGATATAGATATGAGACCTTCCCCTAACACTCTGGCTGTGTGACAAGTCATTGTGTACCTCTGAGTGCCCCCAGACAATTCTGTAGGACTCTAAAGTGCAGATCTTCATTGGCAGAGGGGTTTTCCTCACTGGGTAGCTGCCTAGACTGACAAAAATCACTAGTCTGGACTGACAGTTATCTGGGCCTCTCCCACCCCCGCCGTTCAGCCCCCCTTTACATCTTCTCTTTTCCCATCAGAATATAAACTGCTCAAGGGCAGGAACCACCACAGAGTGTCTGGTACATAATGAGCACTTAATGTTTTAGTTAACCTAATTGGCCTACATATACGTAGATGCCGATAGGGCTCGTTTGATTGTAGCTCCTTGAGGGCAGGCCACTGTCTTTTGCCTCTTTTTCTATCCACATTGCTTAGCGCAGTCCCTGGCACATAGTAGGCACTTCATAAGTGTTGGTTGATAGATTGAGCTATCCCATAGATACGAATACAGACCAAAGCAAACAGATCTGTTCATAGCTCCATAAATACACCAGAAGTTTTATATGGATTATAGGATCATAGATCCAGGGCTGGAAGGAGCCCAAAGGTCATCCAGACCAACCCTGCTTTCGAAATGCCCATGGTCAAATTGGCAGGAAGGAGCAGAATCAGGATTTGAACCCAGGTCCTCCCCAGACAGCTTGTCCATTAGACCTTACAAGGCAGCTTCCTCCATGTAATGATGAAACAATTATGCTGGGCTTTTTTTTTGGCTGAGTATATAATTTCTTAATCCATTATGATGATTCCTTTGTCCTCAAGATGAGGCACAGGCAGGGATTGTGCACGTGTGGGTGGGCCTATGTGCCAGGACACCTTGGAAACCAAGGGGCCATTGGGGCTGAGTGTCCAGTAAGTGGATTTGCTCCCAATGCAGCTATACCAATGGGGCCTGGGCAGTTGAGGTACCATCTTGTTTGATGAGGATCATACTCAAAGATATGCTTTATGGTCCATTAATAAGGTTAGTTGCGGTGTTTTTTTTTTTTAAATCATGTCTTACAGAATGATGCTTTTTCTGTCAGTATTTTCCCTTTTCAAAAAAAAAAAAAGTCTTGGCAAAGTGGATGAGAGCAGTAGACTTAAGAGTCAGGAAGACCTGAGTTCAAATCCTGTCTCAGACACTGACTGTGTGACCCTGGGCTCAACTTCTGTCTACCTCAGTTTATTCATTTATAAAATGAAGGGAATAAGGATCATATGAGCTAATATGTGGGGCTTTCAAGGCTCTGTAAATGTTGGCTATTTTTCTTATCATTTCTTTTTTTATTTAATTTTTATTTTTTTTTTAAATTTTTAGTTTACAGCACTTGGTTCTACATAATTTTGAGTTCCAGATTTTCTTCCCTCCCTCCTCCGCTCCTTCCCCAAGACGACATGGAATCCCATATACCTTCCACGTATAACTTTGCGTTGAATTAATTTACACACTAGTCAAGTTGTGGAGAAGAATTATGACCAATGGAATGAATCATGAGAGAGAAGAAACAGAATAAAAAAAAACCCAAAAACAAAAACAAAAGAGAGAAAAAAGGGGAAAAAAAAGGTGAGCATGAAGTGTGCCTCCATCTGCATTCATACTTCATAGTTCTTTCTCTGGATGTAGATAGCATTCTCCATCATCAGTCCTTTGAAGTTGTCTTTGCACCTTGTGTTGCTGAGAAGAGCAAAGTCTGTCAGGGTTAGTCCTCACAGAATCCATATATCTGTGGTTGTGTATAATGTTCTCCTGGCTCTGCTCCGCTCGCTCAGCGTTATATCATGTAGGTTTTTCCAGGTTGTTATGAAGTCCATATCATCCCCATTTCTTATGGCACAATAGTATTCCATTACCTTATCATTTCTTTATGCCAAAAAAGGTGGTGTTTTGATTATTTTACAAAAACTCCACAAAATTCCTCCTCCTCCACTTCTCTTTGATGTGGAGGTGACCTTAGTTCTGGCAATTCAAAGATCATGAACCTTGGAGATCAACCTGGTGAGGAGCAGACAGGCCCAGAGCAGGCCAGCAAATCCCCCATTGTCATACTAGCAGACCTGGGGTTTGTCAATTCTGGAAAGGACCTCGAGGGATCATCTGGCTTAGCCTTACCATTTTATAGTTAGGGAAACTGAAACCCAGAAGGGGAAGGCACATGCCCAGCATCACACAATTAGTCAGAGACAAGGATAGGCTTCGAACCTTCTCTTTTGACTCCAGAACCAGTAGTTCCTCCACCATAACTTGCCTGGATTTCTTTCTTAATCCTAAATCATTGTGTTCTATGCCAAAGGCAGGGGGTGAGGTGTCAAGTACAGGCCAATGATGATCTGTGCCTCTCTTGTTGAAGACCAGCTTCCCTAAAGTTGGGAGAAGTTCATCACCAGCCTAGTCACAAGAGGACGATGCTTCTTCAGCCACAGAAACTCTCAGACCATCTCCCAAGTATCAGAGGGGTCTCAGTTTGTGTCTGCAGAAGGACTAGTAGGCCCAGAATGATGACTGCTTGGATCTTTGATGCATAATCAAATAATCTAACACCCCCTCCCCCCACTCTTTCCTCCTCACCTCCTCTACCATCTTTCTCCCCTCCACACTAATGCATAATCAAATAATCTAACACCTCCTCCCCCCACTCTTTCCCCCTCACCTCCTCTACCATCTTTCTCCCCTCCACACTATTGTTCTATGACATAAACAATCAGCAGGGTTGTAGGAAGCGGGCTAGTGGCTTAGGTCGTCCAGTGGGGTGTTGGAGCTCCGTGTACAGTGTCTGGGACCTTCTGAAAGACTATGTGCTCTGTAGTTAATGGACGAATGGTGCTTTAGACAGCGAAAGGGTCACCATGGGCGCATGCTACTTTGCGCACTCTACTCGTTGGCCTTCTTGCTGCCAAGATGCCAAGAAGAAAAAGAAAAAAGACAGGAGATGGAGAAGCATAGAAGAGGATGTCCCTTTTTGGCCAGTTTATGAAGACTACCTGATGCCAGTTCGTGAAGAGGATGTGTGCGCAATACCGGTTTACACAGAGGACTTATCCCTGATGCAAGTTTGTAGAGAGGACGTGTGCCCCATGCCCATTTACAGAGAGGATGTGTGCCCGATACAAGTTTCGGTAGAGGATATATGCCCCACACTAGCTATTGAAAAGGACGTGTGCCTCGGGTCAGTTGTTGATGAGAACAAGACCCAGATGCCAACTGTTGATAAGGACAAGATCCCAAAACCAATTGTTGATGAGGACAAGACCCAGATGCCAGTTGCTGACAAGGATGAAACACTGATGCCAGTTGTTGACAAGAAGAACATACTGATACCAGCTGTTGAAGAGGACAAGACCCTGATGCCAGTTGTTGAGGAGATGGCAATCTCCTCTTCGGTAAGCCCCTACCTTGCTCCTCACAAACAGGGCTGACTGTCCTGATGCTTCTTCCCCCTCTGCCTTCTGGCATTGCCCTGGACCTCTTCCTTGCTTATCACTGATGGAGGAACAGCTTGTCCTTCAATAAGCCTGACTGGGGGGAGTCAAGGTGACCCTCAAACTCCCAAGGGGAAGAAGTTCTGACACTGTCAGTCCATGGGCACCACCCACCCCCTCCATGGATGTTGCTTTCCTCATCTGTACAATGAGATGGTCTTGGATCCAAATAGCACATTGTTAACAAATTTATATGAAGAACTCGAGGGGCCAGAAAAATGGCAGTCCTTCACTGACTTAATGAATAGATATGCATTTATTAAGCACCTATTATCAATCAGTCAATAAATATTTATTAAGCACCTGGTGCTTAAAACCAGGAACTGTGCTAGGTGCTGGAGCATAACTCTCAGGTAATAATGTTCCCAGGTCAAGGTTTTTCTCTCCTCTCTTTGGGTCAAGGTCAATGTGATGGAACAAAACCACAATCCTGCAGGTGTGTAATTGGATGCTAAATAATTAGGGTGATCTTTGAGTTTGCTCAGCATTGTCCCTTGCTATCCTCAGGGGTCTGAAGGCAGACAAAAGCTAGGTTCTTTTTTAACACTGGCCATCTTAGTTAACCCTGAGATAGTCCATTCTGTTTAAGTTGCCATGATCCATAAGTTATACTGTGGGGTTGTAGGAGACAAGGCTGGTCTTGGATCTGGGAGGGCCTGGGAGAGATGCCTCTAGAAGAAGATGTGCTGGCCACCATCTTGGGAGAATTGCCTTCGAGTTTGGGTCTTTCTTTGTGTTTGGGATAGAAGGCCATTTGTGACCTGATTCATTACAATTCTCTTAGCCCAGGCTGATTACAGTCAGGATCTCTGTCTGATTTCTCAATGAGGCAGTTGAGGAGGAGGGGGGAAGAACAGGGCTAGTTACCATCTGTCAGTTTGGAAAGCCCCATCCATCCACATGGAGACTCATCTGGCCTTTGGTGGCAGGAAACAGCCTCAAAGACACAAAGTGAATTCCTACCATTATCTTCTCAGAGACAAAATATTAATCTGTGTTTGAGGGAAACCTTCTTGCGAGAACTTCCATTACATTAGTCAGAACAAATTGAACCACACAGCACAAATTCTGACCTAAAGTGGACCAGCTGCTGTCCCCGGGAGTGGGTGATGGAAAGTCTCCTAGCTCAGCTAATGGAGTCTATTTATTGAGGGTCTTTTCTTTATTAAGCATGGGCTTGGAGATATGGATAAAATGTAGTCCCTGCCCTCATGAAAGTTATGATCTAAATGGGGAGACCAGGCTAGCACATTTGAAACAAGAAAGAATACAAGATGGGAACCTTCCTTCCTCCTTTGCAGAAGGAAGGGCCCACTGAAGTACCACACTGCCCAACCCTTTTGGCTTGGTTGACACATTGGTTAATTTTGCTGAGTTCTTTTTTATTCTTTGGTATAAGGAATGGTTCTCTGTGTATAGGAGGGAAGAGCTATTTGGGGAAATGAAGGTGATCAAACAAGAAAAAGATGGTAATTTTTTTTCTTTAAAGGAAGACAAAACAGAAGAACAAATGCTATGGCCCACACAATACCTGCTTTAAAAGTTGAGCCGGGGGAGAGTTAGAGCAGCTAGTGGAGGGACTTGGTTGGGCCTCAAAGGACCAGCAGGACTTAGGTAACAGTAGCTGACCTTCAGATAGTACTCTCCAGTTTTTCAAGCCCTGGTTTTATTTGAGCCTCACAACAAGTTGGTGTGGAAACCGAGGCAGAGCTTAAGTGACTTGTCCAGAATCCCACAGGTATACCTTTCTCTTCTGGGATGTGAAGCTGGGGATTCCTGACTCCAGGTCCTAGGGCACTTGGGGTGCTGTTGGGGGAAGGGGAGTGTTCCACAAGGGGGTGATCGGCTCGGTTTCCTCTGCCCAGCTCGGCTGGTGACTGAGCGTGCCACCAGGCTGAAGGAGACACTTGTGGGGTGTCAGCAAGCAGTCATTAAGAGGAAGGTCATAACTTCATTGTGGGCTCACAGAGCTGTAGCTGGAAAGGATCTGAGAGACCTGGTGTTTTGCTAGTGAGCCACATCAGAAGTGGGATTTGAAGCCAGGTCTGCTGCCCACTGTACTGTGGTGTTTCTCTCCTTCCTTCCTTCCCTCTTCACATTCCTGATCCTTCTGTCCCTTTCCTCCATCTGCCCATCTTTGTTCTGGCTTCGCCATCACCTTCACCCACTAGGGTTGTAGGTCTGCCAGCATTAGTGGTCACCCATTTCCAAGATGCCCCTGACTCCCAGGCTGTTCTCCCATTCTCACTGTGCTAAATCCCAACATAATTAAATTCCACAAGTGTATATTTAGTGTCAGTTATGTGCAAGACCCTGTGATGCCCCAGGAGTGGCCTCAGATCCTGGTCACTTCCAGGGCAGCCCATCACCTTCCCCAATGAATCCCAGCAGAGAAGGACTTGTGGCTAAATGCATTCGTGGCATGTTGGTTCGCATTCCCTCTGACCTTGTTTCTTGATTTTAGGGGCTTTTTTGGACCAGTAGACCCTTGTCTGATGAGTAGAAAAATATTGGTTGGAGCTGGGGGGGTCATGCTTCCTGTAGAACCAGGGGTTAGATGGGTGACTTAGGAGCTATTGCAGTGGAAACTCAGAAACTAGGGTCAAGGTCTTCAGATGGATAGGATAGAAGCATGAGGTCATGGAGAGAGGATTAGCCTTGAAGACCTGGGTTCTAGTGCCCGCTCTGACATGTACTGACTGTGTGACTCCTGGGCAAATTGCTTGGCCTCTCATTGCCCCCATAGAACTCTGAACTGAATGCCTGTCTGATTGGTAGAGGGAGCTTCCACACCAGAAGTTCCCCTAAAGAGATGAAATCACATAGGTATATGCCCAAAGCAAAGTCCAAAAATGCCTGACGTTGTACCTTTGAGGAGGACTATCAATCAGTCATTTAACAGTCCACAAGAGCTTATTAATCACTATGTGCAAAACATAGAGCAGAAGGAAGAGATCTGTGTTTGAGGCCTGGCTGGGACCTCAGCCCACTGAACTTTCCGAGACTCATCTGTATAATTGTGAGCCTGTTAACTGCTTGAGCTGCCCACCTCATAGGGTTATGGGAGGGATGAAAAGTACCCCTTAATCATGAGATAAAAGGCTGGAGGCCATGGGAGGCCCTCGGAATTGGTTACTATGGATAAGGTCACTCGGGGATGTAAGTCCAGAGGATAGTGTTGGCTGCAGAGACAGTGGGAAAAGGGCAGAGGCACCTGCAGGAGGGAGTGCTAGACCGGGCAGGGCTGGCCATGTGCTGTATTTTTGACAGGCTTGGGGAACGGTCATTGCTTAATGGGCCTGGTTATTGTAGTCAAGGGCCTTGGGTAATTTCAGAAATCAACAGCTGGCTAATATTCGTCACCTTATTTCTGGGGACTGAGACTGTAGCCTAAAACCGTCTCATATAGCAGCAGCTCTTTATTTTTTCCTGTTAGAGAGGAGAGCTCCTTATCCTTCTGACACTTCTTTCTTTGCTTTGTTAATGAATGTCTGAAAAAAATGCAGTGTAAAAAGACATAGTCTATTCCAAGTGGGAAGTGTTTTATGTGGTGGTGAGTGCAGAGTTCTGAGATCTTGGAACTTTGGTTCCATCTCAGCACTTGACCTGGTTTTTAGCTTTGTCTGCTTTGACATTAATTAAGTAGATGAGGCAGTCAGTGCCATGGCTGACTAGAAGATCCTTGCAGGCAGGGACTTTATCTTCTCTATCCATCCTTCCTTCCACCCTCTCTCCCTTCCTCCTTATCTCCCTCCCTCCCTTCCTTCTTCCCTCCCTTCCCCCCTCCCTTCCTGCCTCCCTTCCTCCTTTCCTCCTCTCCTTCCCTCCCTTGGCTCCCTCCTCCCTTCCTTACCTCTCTCCCTCAGTTCCTTCCTCCCTTCCACAACCATCAATTAAGCACCTGCTGTATACAGGAGTAATCTAGGAGGTGCCCAGGGAGACGCAAACTGTAGGTAAGACAGAGTTCCCACCCTCAGAGAGCTTCCAGTCTAGCTGGGACTGAGACAGGTGCACAGCTCACCACAGTTCAGACTTTTGTGTGCTGAGTCCATGGCAGAGTGTCAGGGGAGGTCCCCTCGCTGCCCAGAGCCTGTGGTGTGTCCCCCATGTTGCCTTGTTCTTGGCTCTTTTCTTTGTCCCCAGTTTGAGCTTCAATCCTTTTTTCTGCTGCATAATGAGGCAAATGCATCCAGCTTGTAAATCAAAACCCATTATGTAGTTGGAGAGGCTGCAGATTGTTCCTCTGATGCTATTAGGCCATTAAATAATGTATACCTGAGACAATCATCTGTGTAATCTGTGTTAAGGGGATACGTAGGATTAAAGGGATGGTTGTGACTCAAGGTGGCCCTGGATGGTAAATTGCTGTTGCTACTTATTGAAAGGAAATCACCTAAGCCAGTCCTGGTTTTCAGGGCCTATGTTAGTGTCCCTGAATGAAATTTCCAACACATCGGCCAGATGACTCGTCCTATTAAGAAATTTAATTTATTTTTATCTTGTGCCTTTGCAAGTTTGGGTTTTTCTTTTCATGTATAAAACGTAAGGAACTTTTTTTCATGATGAAAACGTGCTTCCCCCCGTCTTTCGAAAGTCCTTGATTCCTAAAGGAAAATACATTTTTTTTTTGCTAATACCATGGCCTTGGTAAGCAGTGAAAAGTGGAAAAAGAAGGAACAGTACATTTTTCCTGAGCAGTAGGACTTGCCAAAGATGAATCTGGAGGCATCTTAAAAACCCTAAATAAATTTAATTTAGTGCTTCATCATTTGCTTCTAGAGCCACTATTGATCTAATTCAAAATACCCCCTGGCTTTCTGTGTCTGTCTGCTGCACGATTTATTGATTTCTGCCTTATGCCAGCCGATAGGATCCTTGGAAGTTTTAGAGTCTTTGAAATGGTTGGGAAATGGAAGTAGATGGTGTAGTAATATGGATTCTCGAGGTGAGGGGCCAGCTGTGACTTGGACCTTGGAAGGGCCTTTTGAGATACCTGTCACCTGAGTACACATGGATCAGATAGTGGGAGAACACAGGCTGGCATTAGTGAAAAGTCCTAATGAAATGAGGAGTTACAGTAGGCATGCTTCAGTCTGACTCTTCATGACCCCATTTAAGGTTTTCTTGGCAGAGATACTGGAGTGCTTTGTCAGTTCCTTCTCCAGCTCATTTAACGGATAAATAAACTGAGGCAAACAGGGTCAAGTGACTTGCCCAGGGTCACACAGCTACTAAGTGTCTGAGGCCAGATTTGAACTCAGGTCTTCCTGACTCCAGGACTGGTGCTGTCTTGACTGTGCCACCTGCCCTTAGTAGCACAGGGGACACGAAAGTGGTTGTAATAATGCAACAATTTCATGCTATCTCCTGGGAACCTCCAGGTGAGGTTGAGGTGGAAAGATCATTCACAGAACCACTTTTTACTGAGAGCCTATTATGTTTAAGTCACTTTGTAAGGTGCTGTAAGGGATACAAAACAGTTACTTCTTCAAGCAGCTGTTAACAATCTAGTAAGAGAGAGAAAAGAAGGATGCAAAGACTTTTGGGAAACAGATTTCAGATGGTTCAGATGAATGACAGGCAAAATTCCATGCCCTGAGTCTTTAGTATCCAGTAAATGTCTGAGGCAGGATCCAAACCTAGGTCTTTCTGACTTACAGTTTTTGAGCCTTCTTCCTCCTGCCCCACCCCCACCCCCCACCTTGTATTGAAGATGTCAGCCAGAGAGCATGGCCAGACCCATGCCTCCAATGTTCTCTGAAGTCTGAGCAATGGGAGTTAGGTGCCAGGTTGCTGGAAAGTCTGTGTGGTGAACAAGAGTGAAGTTCCTCCACCTCTGACTGTGGGACAGCGGCTTTGCCTTCTCCCTGCCTGAGTGGGTCTGAAGGCTCATTAACCACGATGTTACTGGATGTTAACAACGTTACTGGATGGGGGGAGGGGATGGAGGCAGGTATGGGAAGGGGGCTCACCGCCTCTGTTCCACCCCAGCCAACATAACCGGTGCTACCAAGGTCAACATACTAAGACGATAATATTGTTAACAATGCATCACTCTGGCCCTGAACGTTTCTAAAGAATAGTACCCATCCTGTAAACCGAAAGCATTCTATTGAAACAAGACTATTCATTCCAAGCCTCAGTTTACAAAATTGGACCCCATATGCACTTTGACCTGGTGAGCTGATGCCTGATCTTGGGAACTTAAATTAACAGGGATATTAGAGAGAATTTACTGCGATCCTCTTATTTTAAAATGAGGAAACTGAGGCCCAGAGAGGTAAAATGACCTTTGGTCACTTAATGCGATTACCTCATACCCAGTTTTAGCTTTAAATGAATGATCCACCCCACCCCCTTCTATAACCAACCTGTCTAGAGCCTCCCAGATGAGGTTGGGTATGTGAGATGTTGGTATGGGCTGGGTCAGAGGTGGTCCTAAGGTCCCTCCTAAAAACTATGTGATTTTGTGATTCTCTGAGGAGCTGTGTTTAAAACTCATTGGTCACCAGTGGTGTGGTCTGATTGGATGAAACAGATTAAACTATAACTCAGTCATCCTTCTACCTGTTTCTCCCATCCAGATAATTTCATTTCATCAACCCATAGGAAGCCCTTAGTCTGAATCCATAATGTGTAAGTGATTGCTGCTTGTTTTTATGCCCTGTATCTCTAGGTGTTCAATAGAAACATGTCCCAGTTCTCCGGACTCTTAAACAGCTGACCTCTCCCACCCAAAGTATCCCTAGCTTCTTCCCCCATCCTTAGTGTGTAACTAAAGGATGTTAGTCTACACTGCAAAGTCCCTGCAGATCTGGACTTGGTAGCCCCTGTCTCCACTAAAAAATGGCATTCAACAGCCCTGCTCAGCCTGACTTGCCTATCACCCCCTTTGTTCCCACTAGGTCGAAGGAGAAAAGGAAGTCTTATCAACACCCTCCCAACACTGGAGTGAGCATCGGTTTCCTCCCGTACTCACATCGACTTCTCAGCACCAAATTACACCTTCACCATCAGTGATCCAGCAAGAACCGAAAATCGAGAGTACCTCGGTAGGTCGATCAGGTTTGATTGGGGATTTCTAGATTGTGCTGCTTTGCTCCCTCCCCAAAGTTTTGCTGCCATGTTTTGTTTGCAAATCTCTGCAGAGAGATTAAAGTTAAATTGGAGGCAGAACAGCCAGGTCTACTAGGTCTATGTTTGGGTTACTAGAGAGGCTTCAGCCCACAACCCTTGGGACATGTCCCAATTGAAGGTGTCCCGCCATTGGCCATCAATGGTAACCTGTGATGAGTTTATTTTAAATGTAATCAAAGCTTACAAACTTGTACGCTGCCAATCTTGTTGACCTCTTTCAGCTTACAGGCAGTGGGTAATAGAACCTAGATTTGAACCCGGGTTCTCTGATTCTGAATCCAGACCACACCCACTCCCTGGATGGCCTCCATATGGGAGATTCTGTGAGCATCATTTGTTCATTCTTGCCCGTAGCCTTCAATTTGACACGACTGTTTAGAAATTATAACAGAAGGAGATTTTGGGTAACCAGTCCAAGGAGGTTGCACAGATGACAGTCTACAACAAGAAAGTTACATGCATTTTAGATAACATTCCCCCCTCCCCTAAATCTAAGAAAAGACGCTAAACTGAAGCCACACACAAAGTCATTGTTCTGGCCAGTGTTGGCCCTTGGAGACAGATGTGGAAATAACCTCCATGTTTGGGGTAAAGAGGAGAGTGGCAAGGACCAGCCTGTAAGCACAAAAATGCCTTACCCTCTTGGGTGTGGTATAGTTTCTGTGTTGGTTGGTTTTGCAATGCTGTTTTTCTTTATTAGACAAGAGGGCTCATTTGGGGAGGAAAAAGGACAGGAAAGGAAGGGTATTTTATTTCCATAAAGGGTTGGGATTTTTAAAAATATATATGAAAATTTATTTTTAAAAATGGGCTAAAGGAAATAATAAAAAATGAAAGAATAATTGAATTAAAAAACAGAATCCCAAGCTGGTTTTGGGGTGGGGATGAAACTGTTGGAAACCAACAGATAGCGAACAGCTCAACAAAGGTGTCAATAAAAAAAGAGTTCACAATAAACACAAAAGAAATTAAGGATATCATCAGGGAGCATTCCAACCACAGGTGTATGCCAACAAAACAAAGAACTTCAGTGAGAGAGATAATTATCTACAAAAGTATAAATTATCCACAACAAGGAAGCAATCCTTTTAAAAAGAGTGATTTCAGAAGGAAAAAAAGTCAAGCTTGTAGTAAACACACACACACACACACACACACACACACACACACACACAAATGGCTCAGAGTGGGGCTCAGGTAAATTCTTTCAAACCTTCCAAAAACAAATAATTGCTTTGCTGAATAGAAATTATGCATAAATATAGAGCAGGACAAAATGGTACCCAATACCTTTTTTGAAGCATACGTGGTATTGATTTTAAAAGCTGGCAAAGATAACCTCAAATGGAAAATTCTAGTCCAATTTTCTATTGAATATAGATGCAGCAATACTGAATAAAGTAGTGGCTAATACTAGCCCACAGCAGTGCATTAAAAATGATTGATCACAGGTGAGCAGAATTTATACCAGAATTATCTGCCCAATAAGCACTCCAAAACAGGATCATATGGACAGATGCAGCAAAAGCCTTTGATAAAATACAATTTTCCTTTGTGAGTTTAAAAAACAACATTAAAAGAATAGCAAGAGAGGAGTTTTTTCCTCCACACAAAAAAATTATCAACCTTAAAATAAAAAATAATATGCAATAGGGAAATCTTAGAAACAGTTCCACTAAATACTGGTACCAGACAGTGAGGCTCATTTGTCTCCCTTGCATTTGGTAGCATATTGGAGGTAAGGCCAGGCAACAAGCATTTATTAAGTGCTTACTCTGTGCCTGGCACTGTGCTAATGTTCTGGGGAGATAAAATTCAAGCAAAAGGGAAGATAATCTCGACCTTTAAGGAGCTTATATCCTAATGACTATATAGAGAAGGGAGCCTAATGGGTTGAGGGTGGGGGCAGTATTGATGGTACCCATGCAGGGGTACAATGTTGAAGACAGAAAATCAGGAGCACAGCCAAGAAGGGAATGAAGATTGGCCAGCTGGGACCCCTCTCCAAAATGGAGGACCCAAGAGGGACTTAGCAATGGGAGAAAGGATGTCGTGTTTGCAATGTGACAGGAAATAATCATAAAAATTGAAGATTTATAGATTTTTAAAATAGTAAATCTAGATGATCCAACTGCCTCAATTGATAAATTGATATGAGAGATGAATTTGATGAAATTTGCAGGATACAAGGTCTACTTACAAAAATCATTTGCAAAAAAGATAAACAAAATATTTTTAAAAGCTCATTTATAACAACAAAATCTTTGGATGTTTGGGGATGAAGGTGCCTAGGCATATGTGAGACCTTTATAAGAACAACTAAAAAAACTACAATAAGTCTAAAATTCTATTCATGGTTATATGTGCACCATGTCCAGGCTGGTCACTTTCTTGAAGGCAAGGGCTTGAAGCTAGCTAGGTGGCCTGAAGTCAGGAAGACTCATCTTCCTGAGTTCATATTCCAGACTCAGATACTTCCTAGCTGTGTGACCCTGGACAAGTCACTTAACCCTATTTGCCTCAGCTTCCTCATCTGTAAAATGAACTGGAGAAGGAAATGGCAAACCCCTCCAGTATCACTGCCAAGAAAACCCCAAATGGGGTCAAAAAGAGCCAGACACAACTGAAATGACTCAACCACTACAATGGCAAAGGTTGTTTGAAGTATGCTCTCTATTCTCCAGGTTATCAAAGAGAATGGAGTGTTTCCTACAAAACAAAGAGAGAAATGGGATCTGAAGAGGCAGAGGGAATCTAGACCTGGGTTAGTCAGTTAGAAGGTAGGGAAAAGGGAGGAAGAAAGATTGCTGAATCTTTGGACCTACCCAATCTGTATGAGGAACTTTTTGAAAGGCAGAACTCTCTGCCTTCTGAAAAGGAAGCAGAGGATTCCAATGATGGTCTGCATTAACTAGCTTAATCTCAGGTGAGGGGGAGAGGAAGAAGAGATGAGTGGTGTTGGGGATGAGTTCTTGCTGAGGCTACCCAGGCTGCTGATTGTCCAGCTGATGACCGTAAGAGAGGTTGGCTGTGTCCCCAGCCCATAGAGGCAAGACATAACCGGGAGCCCTCCCGAGTGTGTTGGAATGGATCACTAGCATCTACTTCTGGATACTCATAGGAGCAAATCATAGTGACCAAAGGATCCTAGAAAGCATTATTTATGGTTACAGGGTCTTATGCAGGATATTAAAGACCTTAGAGGCCCAGATGATCTCTCTATCACTGTGGTGCTGGGGGGCAAGGCCTCAGAAGAGACGGCAGGGCTGAGGAGTAAACAGAAGTAGAAAGAGGATGATGACCGAGATTTGAAATTTGAATTTCTGGACCATGGCTTAAAATATAGAAGGAAATGCTTCAGGTCAAGAATGGGGTGTCCTTAACATTGGCCAGAAGGTCTTATCTTTCCTTAGAGTCTTACAAGTCTAAGCAGAAGAATTTTCTGTGGAAAACCAAATAAAAGACTCTCTTTGGGTTGGAAGAACAGAGAGGGTAGAGACATCCAGAAAGTCATAGGATACAGAAACTCAAACAACAGAGCTAGTAAATAATGACCTGGGATGTCTGGTATGCAACACACACTCACTCACACAGACACACACACACACACAGACACGGTCTATGAGAAGACACAAGGTGAAGCAGAGATCTCAATGTTTCTGTTGTTTAGTTGTTTCCAATCGTGTCCGACTCTTTGTGACTCCATCTGGGATTTTCTTGGCGGAGATACTGAAGTGGTCCGCTATTTCCTTCTCCAGCAGGCTTGCATTGGTAGAGACTTTCCCCATGTGGGAGTCTCTTATGCCAATGAAAGCACCCCTCCAGGTCCTATCCCCTATTTTATCCTGTGATTTTGGTGATATTGATTACCATGATCGTGGCTGATAGATTCAGACGACATGGAATAGTGAATTCCAGTTATGGAAGGCAGTGTGATACAATGGCTAGAATACCAGACTTGGAAGCAGAGAAACATTCTGCTTTAGACCCTGGAGAAGTCACTTAACTTTTCTAAGCCCCAGTTTCCTCATCTGCTAAAAAAGGGAGGTGGGGCGCACATTGGGTTCAGTGACTGCTACCTTTTCCAATTAAACTCTGTGGTCCTATAATCCTAGATAACAGTCTGAAATAGTTTGATATTATGGACTAAAATAAAGTATGTCTTTACCTCCACCATGGAAGGGAAATTTATCTATTACGCAGAAGTTTTTAGGAAGATATGTACTTAATTACATAAAAATTGAAAACATTTGTAACAAACAGCATGTTAAGAAGCAAACAATAGATGGGGAAAATGTGTGAAATAAAGACATAAAAATTTAACATCTAAAATAGATGAGTAATTGGGAAAAATAAAATTTTATTTAAAAAATAAAAAGAGCATAGGTAATTGTTCAGATTTTCAGAGGCAGCTCCAATTTTCCAATAAATAGCCAAAAGGTGTGAGCACACTGCACAAATTCTTAATAACTGCATGAAAAAATGTTCAGCTTCACTAACAATCTAAGGAATGCAAACACAATCACTTTGAGGTGCCTCTTCATAACCCCTGAAATGGGCACAAATAGCACAAAGCAATTAAATCCCGTGATGGTGCTGCTTTGGATAAATAGATGGACTTATCTACTGTTGGGAGAATTGCAAAGTAGAAATCTCTTTCTGCTAAGCATCCCTAACAGATGCAACATAAGTCACAAACATAATCATATCATTTGGCTCAATAATTCCATTTTGAAATATTTGCCCCTGAAAGTATAATCTGACGGAAAAAAAGATCTATCTATTTAGAGATCTTTAGAGCAGCATCATTTGCAATTGTGGAAAACTGCAAACGCTCTAAATGAAAAAGAATAGGAGAATGGCAAAATAAATTGGACAGTGTTCATGTACTATAATATAATGCAATTAAGGTCGATCTGAATGAGGAGTAAAAGAAACCTGGAAAGGATTTTCTTATTCTGAAATAATGCAAAACAAAGAAGGAACCATGGCCATTTAAAATGAAAATGGAGCAGGTGAACAGGGATGCTGGTGGGGTTGACTGAGAAGTTGCAATGGTTTTTTTCAAATTAATTTGTTTAAATGCAGTTACAGAGCCAGTTTAATAGGGTCTTTTTTGATGCTTCAAAAAAAGCATTTATAGTTGAATAAGAATGATCCCAATTAGAATTTCCAATTTTAATTTTATATTTAAATCAATCTCCATTTATCCAAATGACACCTACATAGAACTCATATTAATTAAACTCTACTGCGTAATCTAGTGAGGGAAGCCCAAGATCTCTCCCCTAATTGATTTGAGGACAGACCCTGGTGAGAGGAGGGAGGCACTTGGTTGAACCCAGTATGTGCCTTTTCATGACTAAACCAATTCCATAATGACTAAAAGCCCACAAAGCAATCGATTCCCCATCCAGACAGTGCCACTTACCCAGCTCAAATCACTTCCTGTAGTTCCTCTTTGGTTCTTTAAAAGTATCAGCAGTTACTTCTCCAAACAGGTTATCATCCTCCCATGATTTATAGCCTCAGGCTAAATCCCAAGAAAGTCAAATTAATTCCTGATACAAGCACACACACACACACACACAGAGAGAGAGAGAGAGAGAGAGAGAGAGAGAGAGAGAGAGAGAGAGAGAGAGAGAGAGAGGGAGAGAGAGAGAGAGAAACATTAGATCCACATTCATGTCCAGATGTACAGGTTCCCCACCTCTACCCTCCACCTACCTAAGAAATTTTCCTTTCTTGTGCAATTTACTTCAACTAAGGCTTATTAAGCACCTGCTAGATGCTAGGCACTGGGCTAAGTGCTCAGCGAATACAGACAAAAATCAATTGTGGCACATTAGTGGAATGGATTGCTGTAATGCAATTACTATCGATACATATGAAAGAGGAAGAAAATCTGACTAGGATTTTCTGAAATGATGTAAATCAGGTGAACACACACCCTGCCCTTAAGGATCTTACCTTCTAGGGGTGGGGGAAGAGCATGTACTCAGATAAACAAACAGAAAGTGAAGACTAAGTAGATAATAATTTGGGGCAGCAAAGGATCAGCACTGACAGTGCAGTGTGACCTCATGTGGCAGGTGACCCTAGAGCCCAGCCTTTCTGGAGGTTAGAGGCAGGGGTGAGGAAGCTGAGTAGTTCAGACTAGGGAAGGGCCACCTTATGTGGGATGCTCCCTGAGGCTCCAGGAGGCCCCTGGTGCTTCCTTCTCCCTCCCCAGGCTTTGCACGCCGAACACAAGTCCCCTGTTGTCTGAGCCAGGCTGGTTCTCCTGTCTAATTAGCCCTGGGCACGTCTGTCTTGTACCTGTTATTAGATCCTCTCTCCTCCTAGTCTGCTGCCTTGAGAATCTCCTTTTTTCCTGTATAGAGTGATCAGCTGTCAAGTCCACAGGGGCTGGAAGGGACCTCAGAAGCCAGCTACTCCAACCCCCTCATTCTCCAGGTAGGGAAACTGAGACCCATTCAGATGAAGAGCCTTGTTCCAGACCACAGGTAGTGAATGTCCCAGTCCATTTTCTTTTCCTGGGGCTCTTAGGCCAGCCCTCTCTCTGGCTGGGAAATTACTCATCTGAACCAATCAATTCACTCCCCTTACTAGTGGCCCTAAGCCATCCCATCGCACTCCTCCCTCCCCCACTTGAAGCATGGAAGAATATTTGTGGTTATTAGTTTGCTGCTATTCTACAACCTCCTTTGGGGTCTGGCTCTTGGTTTTAAATTTAATCACTTGGTCCCATACACCAAGAATGGCTCTTCCTAATGCAATAACCAGTGGTCCTGTGGAAGCGTTTTCCCTCCCCTTCACTGTGGGGTCAGTGCTTTATGGCTGCAAGGTGCTTCTTACAAATTTAGGTAGCCAGGAGACTGATGGGGTCAGAGCCCCCGAGGTGTCTGCCAGTAAGTGCTCTTTCCCCCTGGAACGTGGAGGTTTGGGGGTTGAGCTCCCAGTCCCAAGCATCCCAGGGTTGCTATAGAAACGACGTGGCCTGCCGTTAACACTTTGCCTCTGGCATCTGAAATGTCCTGCTGCCGGCTGCATCGTGTAATCGGGGCAGAAAGGTGGCTTCTGGGCATCTTGGCAATCGCAGCCATGCCTGGTATCAGAGGACTGTAACTGATGGCTTCAGACCTTCATTAACTTGCCCCAGTTGGTGGCAGAGACGAACAGACTACTTTGGAGGAGGTTTGTTTTTAGCAGGTGGAAAGTGAGCATCAACATGAGCTCAAACCTCCTCCTTCTCTTACAGGCCATAGTTTGATGGCCTGTGCTGGGCCTTCCCTGGCAAACCCTTCAGGGGTTCTGGGTGAGTCGCCTCACCCGAGTCCTGGCTGTCTTACCTGACAGAGAGGCACAGTTAGTCAAACCAAGGTAGGGAGGTTCATGGGCCTTTATGAACCATCACTCCCTGAGTTGTAGAAACAGAAGACATTAATAACAATGAGATAAAAATTAAAAAAAACCACAGAAACTTCCAAAAAAAGAGGAGAGAAAAAAATTCCATAATGGAGTAGTCAGGATGACTTTCAACATTTGGAATCGTCAGACTGGGTAGTGGCACTCTCTGCCTGCTTCTTGGATCAGAATAACACTTTGGAGGGGGGGTGTCTTTATTTAGAGGCAGCTTCGGATTGCCTTCCCTGGGGAACAGAGTCCTTGCCAGGCCCTGGTCATGTTGAGGACAGTTCTTTTCTCTAATTGGCCACCTCTGTGACCTGCCTGCCATTGGCCTCTGTGGAAGTCACCCCCATTGCTAAGAAAACCCTAGAGATAAGAATTTGCTTTAATGAGTGGCTTGCAGTGACTCCCACTCGGATGGTGGGAAGGAGCCTCAGCTGTAGGAGGAAAGAGGAGAGGGCATCAGCGGCTTTCAGCTGGGCTGATACTTCCTTTCTCAGACTTGGTTCAGTTTTAGAGTAAATATGCCCCTAGTGTGATGTAAAAAGGCTGTTGTACCCCCTGATATTTGGAAGCTTCTTGGACTCACTGAGAAGCTTCCTAGGGTTTGTCCAGAGTACCCAGTGACGTCAGGGAGACCCCAAACCTGGGGGAGCAGTTATTCTGTGTTCTAAGGCCCTTCGGGAAGTTTGGCCAAGTGACTCATTCTGCTCTGCTGTAAAGAATGGAACTTATCAATTGATAGGGGTAGGATGTGACTACAGGAATTGGATACCTGTCAAATTGATCTCCCTTACGCCCATGGCCACCCCTGCCCCCACTGGGTTGACTCCTCTTGCCCCTAGGAATGAAGATAAAATGCTGTTTTGGCTTCTAATGTCCTGAATACCCTGGCCGCATCCTACCTTGCTAGGCCATGGGCTCCATGATCCATTGATTCCAGCCTCCTTCTTTGCTGTTCCTCCAACAAGATGCTGGTCATTTTCCCCTGGCTGTCCCTGTGCCTGGAGCTCTCCTCCTCTTCCTCATCTCTACCCCTTAGCTTCCTGAGTATCCTTCAAGTCTCGCCCAAAATCCCACCCTCTGCAAGACGCCTTTCCCAGTCTCCTTAATGCTGGTGCCCCCCACCCCGACCTGACACTGACCCCAGTGAATCCCTGATAGATCTTGTCTGTACGAGTTGTCTGCATGTCTCCCTGGTTAGACCTGAGCTCTTCAAGAGCAGGAACCATCTTTCACATTTCTTTGTTTCTCCAGTTCTTAGCACAGTGCCTGGAACACACTAGGCACTTAATAAATGCTTGTTGGCTTACTGGATTATCACCATAAGCCAGGCATCAGTGGGCATGGATGGGTTGTTGCCGCACACACTATTTCACCAGTGGTCTCCGTTCTTTTTTCTGCTCCTTCGTTTTGTCCTCTCTGTTTTCTTTGCTCCTTCTGAGCTCTTCTCTTCATGACAAATGGGCATCCTACCAATTTAAGTAGATTCCAAGGAGATCTGCACACGCAGGAAAAAGGATTGACATTGATTTTTCTTGCAAAGCGCTTCCTCAGAAGCAGTTTTTAAAGGTTCCTCCATGGCATCCAGATGTCCTGACTGCTCATCCTTGTCTTGGCTGATGACACATGCACGTCTTTCTTTTGCTATGGCCTCTCTCCCCGCCCCATGACCTGTATTGGCTTTGTGTGTATTTTGGATCCGTTCAGACGGGCTCTGGTTTTCTTTACAGCAATAGAGTGTAGTGAACTCCTTGAGGGCAGGGGCTGCTTTGGTTTTTACCTTGTATCCCCTGTATTTAGTGTAGTGCCCACCACATAGTAGGCACTGAATAGATGCTTGTCGATCGATTGATTTCTTTAGAAGTGATTTCTCTTATCTTTCAGGGTGTGTTTTTATTGAAAATTCACCTTTCTGCAGGTCGAAGCTTTCACTCAGGAGGATCCCCTGCCATACAAGTCTATGAGAGCCAAGTGTGGGAAGTGTGTGTGTATGTGTGGGTAGAGCGAGAAGGCCAGCCCCTTTCCTGGCTGCCTGGAGAAGGAGGATGACAGCTAAGATACACTGAGTGAGCATTTGCAAGATGGCGGCCAAGTCCATCCTTGCCCTGTGGATATGGAACTTGGACTTACCAAAGAGAGTGCCTCCAGCCCCTCTGACAAGTCTTATCTGCCACGCCAAGACAAGACAGAATCACCACACATGGGGGGAGGCCCGACACACTTGCTGCCCTGTGAACTCTGAAGCCGTTTTCTCTACAGCTCACTCTATTGGGTTGAATGCATGTTGGCCCACGAGCTGCTGCTGTCCATTGAGGCCGAGCTGATTGAGCTCAGGGAGCTCATGGGGATGTTTTTGAAATATCTAAGTGATGGGAAGCAGAAGGTCAGGTTATGGGTTTGTTCTCTGGCCCTATATTCCCTTTGGTAATCCTGTTTGACGGACTTGTGTGCAGGATTGGCTACCTCCTGTAGGCCTGCCAGGCCATTGGTATAAAGGCAGGACATTAGGCATGGCCACTGCCAGTAGGATGCCAAAATTGGATTACTATTAACATAGACCATTAGCATTCTACGCTGAGGATTAATTATTGAGAGTAGAATTCTGAAAAACAATACCTAAGAAACAAATGAAGAAAGTGGGGTGATAATGACAACGGAACCCCGTCATCTTCAGCAATTCAGAATACTCGATGTGGTCCCATAGCACTTTATTATATAATCGAGCGTGTTCAATAGTTGTTTCCTCTGGCCTTGGTATCTTGTAAAACTGCTGATGACAGCTCCCTTTCTCTTGTACCATCCTCTGGGTTGCCTTACTCACCTCATTTTATTTCCTCTTTGATCCCCTTCCACCTGTACCCCATCCCTTCTACTGCATTATTGCTTTTGGTTTGGATCTGAGGTTTCATGGGTGTAGAGAGTTCCCTGTGAGGAAACATCCTCCCCCAAGACAGATGAGTAACTTATCAACTGCTCAGTTGGGTTGTCCTGACCTTGAAGCCAGTTATCTACTGGGCTACTCTGTTTCTCCTATTGCATGCTCCCCCCTTTTCCCAGTAAGTGTCCATTTATCCCTCTTGCTTTTTTCTCTTTCTCTCATCTGTCTTCTTTGGATATGGTCCCCCAGTAGTGAGCACAGTTGGGTAAGATGACAATACGTCCTGAGGTCCAGAGTGTCCTGTGCCCTGGATCCGGATTTTGGCCATCTTCCTGGCCCAAGGCCTTCTGACCCTCCAGGTTCCTAGATGAGAAGATTTCTCTTTAGCTCCTCTTCTTTGGTCCAGAAAAAGGGTGATTTGTTCTGGTGGCTATGGCAAGGCAGACTGTAAACAGAACTGCAGAATCTGAGAGCTGATCAGGACTTCAGGGGCCATCTAATCCAGCCCTTCCCTGAAAAATAATCCCTGTGACATCTCCCCCCTCAGTGGTCACCCATGGCCTACTGCATGTGTTATTGGCTATAGAACTGAGAAGCAGGAAGAGTCATGGCGGTGGGGGGCGTTTCTTTCTGACACACCTCCGGCCCAGCCCTGCCACCTGATAGCATCTTCCTCACCTGCCAGCCTGCACTTAACAGTTCTGACTAGGCCAGTCTCATGCTGCCATGTGTTACTCAGAGGCCTAGTCTTTGTCTAAATTCCACATCCACCATTAGCCCTTGCAGATTTTCTCCAGGACGTCAGGATGAAAAGGAAGACCAACCTCCTTTCATCATGTCACTTGATATCTGTATTTTTTTGCCAGTTCCAGACCACCTCCACATCGGGCAAAGCCACAGCTTGCCGGAGGCATGCCCAGCTATAGAAATGATGGCAACTGCCAGGGGAATGCTTCCTGTGTTCTGTGGCTCTTTTCTCTATGCCTAGGGCCATGCAGGAGTCACTAGTGAGAATTTAGAAGTTCTGTAACCTTCATGGTTCTTCATTCTGGGTCTAAAAAATGTCTCCTTTGTGTGGAGTGTCTTTGAAAGAACAACTTGTGGATACTTTTGGAAGCTTGTGTAGCCCCCTCCCCACTCTCCTTCCCCTTGGTTTATTATGATTTGAGTGGCTCCAGAAATCCTTTTTCCACAGATTCCTCCCCCTTCAACCATCTCCTTAACCCATCTGCCATGTTGTCTGAAATTGCGCCTTTTGAAATTAATTCCTTTGGCTAGCTCCCCTTTTAAAATGAAAATGTTGCTAGGTTCAGTGATGAATTAGATCCTCAGCCTTGTTATTGATCTATCATGTTATTTTCATCCCTGGTGGCTGGTGGAGAGCAAGGCATTTATTGCAGGAGAGGAAATCTTGACCCAGGAGCGAGGAGAGGTTGCTTTGGAGCATGGGGAGGACAGGCTTGGTGGGTTCCACAGTGGGTTGGGAGCCTTCCTGACAGCCAAGAGTGACTTGAAAATCCTGGAGTCCTGGGGAAGGGAGAGCTCTGAAGAGAAACTTCATTTTCACAATCTTGTTCCAGACTTGAGTCTGATTGTAAAACGCATGTACGCATCTTGAATAAGCTGATGAGAATTGCGTCTTTGCCTGTAAGTTTTTTAAATACATATCGAAGAATCAATAGAATCTTTTAGCCAGAAAAAAGAAAACTGGAATTCAGGAAAAAAATGTTTTGGTTTCTCTGGACTCTGCTGAGAAACCTTTTGAATTGTCTGTAAACCTAGTGAGTAAAATAGGGGCAGTGAGCTAGGACAATGTCAGGAAGACCTGAGTTCAAATCCAGCCTCAGATACTTACTAACTGTGTGACCCTGGGCAAGTCACCGAAGCCTGTTTGCCTCAGTTTCTCCATCTGTAAAATGAGCTGGAGAAAGAAATGGATCTTTGCCAAGAAAACTCCAGGTGGGATCATGAAAAGTTGGAGCCGACTGAAATGACTAAACAACCACCTGATGATGTAACTTGAAAAGATTATAGTTCAGAATATGACTATCTCTAATTGCCAGCTAGCAGAGTAAAGACAATATGGTGTTCTGGGAAGTAACGCTGGGTTTGGAATCAGGAGCCCTGGGTTCAGATCCACCTTTGACACTTTTTGGCTTTATGACCTTGAACAAGCAAGTCTCAACTTCTCTGGGCCTCAGTTTCGTTATGTCTGTGATCAGGAGGTTGGAGGAAGTGGCCCTTGGGGTCCCTTTTAATAGAATCATAGGGTTTAAGAATTGGAAAGAATCTTTTCTCCTCCCTTCATTTTAGCTGAGGTTACTGAGACCCAGCCAGGTGAAGGGGCTTCCCCAAGAAGTTCCTTCATGATGGAGCTGGGCTCAAGAACACGGGTCTCCCACCTCCCAGGCACCACCTTGAGGCTTTCCTGTCTCAGACTCCTAGGATCATAGACCTGGAAAGGACCTCAGTGGCTGTCCGGTCCAACCCACTCATTTCCATATGAGCAGGCTGGCCCACAAAAGTTAAGTGACCTGCCCTAAAGTCACACTGGTAGGGCATCAGAGGTGAGATTCGAGTTTTGATCCTAGTGACCTCCCAGGAGGGGAGAGGCCTCTCATGATGCCACCTTCTCCTGGTTGTTATCAGCCTTTATCACAGATGAGGCTGATGATACAGGTAAGGGTACATATGCAGATGCCGAGTGACTTCTACAAGGAGTTCACACAAGGTTCTTGTGTGTGGGCAGATTGTAGTAGTATCTTTATAGGCATGTAGCCCCCTGCAATGTTGTTATTCAGCCATTTACTTGGGACACAATTTTCCCTTATGGAACTACAGCCCCCAATAATGTTGTTTCATCTGTTGTCATGTTTGATGCGAGGCTAGGTGTGTCTGTATTTTAAAACTGAGGAAATCTCTGACAAGAAGAGGCTTGAGGACATGCCCAAGGGTGGGGGGGCCTACAGTGAGTGAGAAGCCTGGGCACAGAGCCCATGGAGCCTGACTCCTTGTAAACCTTGCTTCCATAGCTCTTTTCCGCTGGTCTTGTGTTTAGTATATGGGACATTTTTTCTTTTTTTGCTTCTTCATGGAGTTTTTGGTTTTAGTTTTGGTCTTTGTTTCAAAATGACCAAAGGCATTCTATTGCTTTTAATCATTCAAAACACATACCTCTGCTAACTACCTAACCCATATGCTGAAGTAAGTTCATTTTAAAGTAGATACCCTTGCAAACTGTGGCAGCAAAACATTTGGGAACTGGAGCCTCCTTCATGAAGACTTTCTCATCCCTGCACTGGTCTGACCTTTCTCCATCTTGGAAGGACTTTGTATCTACTTCTCTCATTTACTTATCTGCACATTCGTAACCCCCAGTCGACTGTAAGCTTCTTGAGGGCAGGGACTGTTCCATTTTTATTTTTGTATCTCAGTGCCTTGTCAAGTTAAGTCAAGCACTTATTAATCACCTTCTGTATGCCAGGCACCATGCTAAGACCCAGATGCCAAGCGCAGAACCTGGCACGAAGGGACTTAATACTTATTGAACTGAAATAAATTAACTATGTCCTATGCTCCTGTTAAGGCTGCAGCTACACTGACCACTGGTAAAAACTCTCGTCTGGGGATAACCTGACTGGACAGCTGAGTGTCAGCAGTATTTCCTCATCTGTGATAATGACTATAGTTAACATTTACATAACGCTTTAAAGTTTGCCAAGCACCTTACATACATTATTTCATTTGATCCTAACAACCCTAAGAAGCAGGCACTTTATTATCCCTATCTTACAGTTGAGGAAACAGAGGAAGGCTGAGGTTAAGTGACTTTCCCATGGTCGCACAACTAGTAAGTGTCAGAGGCAGGATTTGAACTCTAGTCTTCCTGACTCCAGGTCCAGCCCTCTATTCACCACACTTTCTGCCATTTCCCTCTCAGGGTTGGGGTGAGGATTAGAGGAGGTCATTTGGGCTTAAAGGGCATGACAAACCAGCAGGAGGAAGTAAAGCCTCACCACTATAATTACTGCTCTGCCTCCCCCCTTCTCAAGGGCAGGATGCTGCTGGAATGGATGGGGGCCAGAGAGGAAAGAGGACCCAAGTAGAAATGGCTCAGTTCCAGAAGGGAGGATCCCTGCTGCTAACCATCAAGAGAGCCAGCAGATGAGTCAGTATTAGTGGGATGGCAGGGCCCTCCCCACGCTCCCTTAGGAGCAGAGATTCAGAGCCAGAGCCATCTTGTCTGGCCTCCTCATTTTACAGACAAAGACAGCAAGCCCCAGAGAGCTGAAGTCAGTAGCCAACAGCAGAGGCAGGATTTGAACCCGGATCTTCTGAGGCCAAAATTCAGTGCTACTTCCTTGCACTGCCTGATTTTGTATGTACAGGGTGTCCCCAAAGTCCGAGCACAGCTATTCAAGCTACTCAGATTTCAAACTGCACCAAGACATGTGCATGTATGTACCATCCCTTTTACTGATACCTGCACTGTGGACTGAGCAATCCTCCCCAAATCTGGGAAGGGCAGCCCTGGAGGGTTCTTCAAAACCATTAAGATGATAAACCTTATTTATGTGAAACACGCTTCTGTAGCGCTGTCCCAGAGAGAAGCAAGGTTGCCCTCCTCAGCCTATCTCAGAAATGCCGCCAAGGCCCCAGGCCAGATGGGCTGTCTCATAAGCCCTCTCTGATGGGTTTCAGTCTGTTGTGGAGGATGCTTATGGAGAAGGCAGCCTCTCTCCTTGCCCCGTCATGAATTGACTGGTAGAAAATTGCCATGTAGATAAATCAGTCCATAAGCAAGCATTTAAGGAAGGCCCGACTTCCAAGTCAGTACACTAACACTTTTGAATGCTAAAGTTCTGTGATTTTGTCCTCATAGGGAGAAGCCTCTCACCTATTTACATGATGGCTTAGAGAAGTCCTAGCCAGTTGCCTCAAGCACAAGGGTGACTTATCAGGGTTGCTGTTAGTAAGGGGGGATGACTATACGCTTAGAGCCAACTTCATGCTGCCTTTTTGAGTCAGTAAACGCATAAACACTGGGACATGTGTAGGGAATGTGTACGTGGTGTGTAGGTAAGCTCCCTGAGGGCAGGGAACATCTATTTCTTTGTCTAGTATGGTCCCTTGGCAGTATGGAGAGTGAAATGGATTTGGGGTCAGGAGAGGCTCAAGCTACTTGTGTGATGATGGGCAGGTCACTTAACCCTTCTGACTCTGTTTCCAAATCTGAAAAATGTAGACCAAAACCTGCTGTCTTTATCTTACAAGATTTCTGATTGTGTCAAGTGAGAAAATGTATCTAGAGTGCTTGGCCAACCTTAAAAGCTCTGAATGCCAATTGTTATCATGTTTGTAAATGTTTGCTGACTGAAGCTTGGGGGGTATGTTTATCAGGTCTTTAGATGGCAAAAAGCTTGGAGGGAGGAACCACAAAGACATCAGTTGATAGAGGCATCCATCACAGTCCTGACAGGTCACCACTTGGGCTAAATCTGTTAAGACAAATGATAATAATAGAAAGAAGCCGAGAGGTTAGGGCTTCAAGCTACAGTCAGGTCTCTGTATATGTCCTGGTAAGGGAGAGGTGAACAGAAACCCAAAAGCCTTTTGTTCTGAAAAGGTAACAAAACCCTAAAGCTCTTTGTTTGTTGGAAGATTTATAGCTGTTAAGGTCTCCTGTTGGAGTGTCCTTGAATTTATGTTCTGTCTTGTTAACTTTGAGTTTGATTCCTTCGGATGAGCAATCCTAAGGGGTTACATTTGCCATGTGGCCATTAAGCCAAAAACAGTTCCCCGGAGGCCTCTGGATAGGTAGGACCCCTATGCTGCCTGATGGTATCTGTTCCTTAGAGTTCTTCTGATGGCTGAATGGGAGCCCACTCTCCCTAGAACTGTATGGTTTAGTTTTATATGACAACATGAGCCTCTAATGAAGATGATCATAATCGAAATGCAAAGTTCTTTTTGCTTCAACGCTAGGGGATAGACTTAAAGTCTGAACGTGTAGGTTCAGACCAACTTCACAAATCCAAGATGGCAGCAGTTTGTTCAGAGAATAATTCACCATAAAGAGATCTGGGGCTCTCAGTGGCCTGCTCACTGAATACAAGTCAAGGGTGTGGCATGTCAGCCAAGGAAGCAGATGGAATTGAGACTTCATTAAGAGAAGCAGAGCATCCAGGGCGAAGGATTTGATGGTTCTGTTTTGGGAGCTGGTCCAGACCATACCAGGAGTACTGTGGTTGGGTTGGGGTGCCACATTTTAGTGAGCCAGTCATCAAGCATTTATTAAGCACCTACTGTGTGCCAGGAGCTGTGCTAAGAGCAAGCTGGAGATATAAAGAAAAACGAAAAGATGCCTGCCCTCAAGGAGCTTCCATTGTAATGGACTGGAAATCTGAAGACATTGATGATCTGGAGCGAAGAAGGGCCTGCTAGAGCTGTTTAGCCAGAGAAGAGATGTTTGTGAGTACTGGGGACAGGTGAGACGGCCATTGGAAAACCTGCTGGTTGAACCTTGTTTTGGGGGATGGAGCTGAAAACAGGATACTTCTCAGGAACAGCCCCCTGGAAGGTGGTGAAGATGGACTGATTTTGCTGCAGGGGATTTTCAGCTGCTTTCCTTCTCTGTCAGAATCTTAGGGAGTAATTATATGAACATACAAGCACGTGGCGTTGATTCAGAGTGGGAAGAACTGAGAGGTCAGTATTAAAATTAATGTGTTTACTTGGCTGTTCTCTGGAAGGCTTCTCTCTTGATGGAGTTGAAGACAAATTGTGTTCAGTTTTTGAATAAGCAGGACTGTAGGAGGAAGCAGATTGCATGTGGATTGTAAACATAGGTCATGCAGAGATTGTTGGACGAAGGTGGAAAGGAAGATTCTTCCAGCCTGCTAGCCAATCTAGACCGATTAAAGTGGGTATTCTCGGGAAAAGGGCCATCAGAAATAACTATCATCTGGAAAACCCTGACGTCTTTGAGAAGCTTGGCTTGGATGTGATGCTTTGTTTCCCTCTTCCTAGGTGGAAATGCTTTATACTTCAAATGGAGTAACTTCTTTATCTGGGTGTTCTTAAAAATTTTTCCTTTTTGTGTCTTTTTGGGGGAGGAGCCTAGCATTGGGTAGGAAATGCCTTTCTTCTGGGGAACAAAAATAAAGATGTGTGCTTAGAAAGTTCCAGTGGCCACCTCTTGGTTGGAACCCAAATTCTCTGGCTTTGAAAGCCCTTCCCAAAGGGGCTTCAACCTGCCTTTCCAGGTCTACTTTCTTTTGTTCCCTCTTAGGATATAACATATTCCATCTCGGTGTCTTTGTATAGGCTGTCCCTATACCTGAAATTCTCTCCCTCTTCACTTTCATGCCTTAGAATCTCTAGCTCTCTTCAAGTTCGTTTCTGATCTTTCCCCCATCCTAATGTTACTGCCTTACTCCCCTCTGTGAAATGGAGACCATAATAGTACCTACTTCATCATAATAACACCTATGTGGCTGGCACATACTAGGTGTTTAATAAATGCTTACTGAATATTTTGATCACTGCCCCTGGGTTTGGGGAAATGCTTATAATGCAATCACTTACCAATCCCTTGGTCACTCTTCAGGGAACATTGGTAGTAGTAGTGCCTATTTTTAAAAGCTTAATTGACATCTCTTCTTTTTACAACATACTTTTTTTCCAGAAGCAGAGATAAGGAGGGAAGTTAAAGGAGAATAAAGGAAGTGGAGGTAGTGAATGTAGATGGCCTTTCTTCAGGCATTTGGTTAAGAAAGAGAAGAGAGCTGGGGGGATGGTAGTAGGGTCAAGGGAGGCTTTAGTTAGGACACATTTCCTTTGATACTTCTTGGTTTCAGGACCCCTTGACTAAGAAGGAAGACTATAGACCCATAGGAAATGAACATCAATCTTTTCTTTCAAATGCTTCTGAAATTAGAAGAGCTGCTGGGAATAGAGAATAGGGGTAGGAAGAGGTAAAAATAAATCAGGTTAGAGGATGGGGGGTAGGAGTAAAGGTTTTTTCTATGTTTAGTATAGAACCTTAACTATAGCCATTCAGTTCTAGGAGTGCTTTCTAGCAAGACTGACACTGTGGTAGGAAAAACCAGTGTGATATCAGGGACTTCAGAGCTTCTTTAGAGACTGAACTAATTGGAGACTCCCATGTCTTCTTCTCTGAGCCTCCCCAGTGTTAAAATTCAGCATTGTGCAAGGGTTCTATTTCCTGTCTCTAGTCTTGTGTACACTGGGATTGTATAAGTATTACTAGGTCACTGGAGTATGGTGTTCTAGAAAGAAAATTGTTTCTGGAGTCAGACGACATGGGTCCAAATATTGCTTCTGTTATTGATTATCTGTAGAATCTTGGACGGGTCATTTTACTTCTATGGGACTCAGTTTCCTAATCTGTAAAATAAATACTCTCCCTAAGGCCTCCCACAGCTTTTGTTTCTTTGATTCTATGAACCTGCTAAAGGAAACTTCCCTCACCTGTTTTCAGACAGAATCCTAGGATTCAGAGCCCATGTGGTCCAACCCCCTCATTCTACAGGGGTGCCCCATGAGATGATGATTCACCTTGCTCTCAAAGACACAGGCGAATGAGCATCAGAGCAGGGACTCAAGCCCAGGTCCTCTCTCTCCAGGCCGGATGATCTTTCTCCCTCCTGTGGGGCTATACAGGGTGATCTGGGAGGATGGTCAGGAAGCTGGCCAGTCTTAGAACTGGACCTCACAGTGGGGGCCTGGCCTTGAAAGGTCACCTTTTCTAGTCTTCCTGTATGACTTTATCTAAACTCAGCTTGGCCATCCCTCCCCTATCCCCTCATATCCTGCTCAGCTGTGTATTTGTTCCAGTTTCCTCTCTCCCTCCTCCCCGCTCCCTGCTCCCAATTGCCTGGTAGGTTATAAGCTCCCTCAAAGGTAGGGTCTGTTTGGTTCTCATCTCTGTATCCCCAGCTTCTAGCACCAAGGCCAGTGCATTGTAGATGCATAATAAAGCCTTGTTGAAGTCAATGGAAATATATGCTGTTAAGACAGATGATTGACTATGTTCTGACCACTATATAACCAAATTGTTTATAAGTGATAGAAGTAAATTAAGCTTGGGAGGTTTGTATGGGGGAAGGAAGCTTGAATTGGAGAAGGAACTGATTATCTTCCTTAAGTTTCCGAGGTAAGATAGCATTGTGTTAGGGTTTCTCTCTCCTCTAGAATGTAAGTATGGACAGCCACAGGTATCTCGCATAGTGTACCAAAAGGATCTTTGTTGGGAAACTGCTGGTTGATGAAATGACTTCAATAAAATCCGATGTGTTGGCAGCCTTTGGTTGTTTGTAATTTATTTTGCACATATTTTTGCAGAACTATAAAACTGTCTCTCCAGGGGCTCTGAGCTTGCATAGAGCTCCATAGACAATGAGCTTACACTTAGAGAAGGCTCCCTGTAGATCCCTCTGTTTTCAGGCTCCCAGGATCTCTTGTCTCATGACAGCTCTTATCTTGACTTTTTCTTTTTGCTTAGCACCTCCTCCTTGGACTTCTACAAATTTAGGACTTTCTAGATTGTATTAGAATCATTTGCATTTATGTCTAATTCTTCTACATCAGAGGTGTCAAACACTTAATGGGGGGCTGACCACTTTGTACCCCACCCTCCCAACACTCCCAAGTGGGGCAGAACCAGATTAAGATGCAATTAGGAAATATTCAATAAAATAAGTAAAAATACAATTTGTTGTCATTCATTCTTGTCTGACTCTTTGTGATGCCATTTGGAATTTTGTTGGCAAAAACACTGGACTGGTTTGCCATTCTCTTCTCCAGCTCATTTAGCAGATAAGGAAACTGAGGCAAACGGGTAAATGACTTGCCCAGGGTCACACAGCTAGGAAGTGTCTGAGGCCACATTTGAAGTCAGGTCTTCCTGACTCCAGGCCCAGCCTCTGTCCACTGTGCCGCCCAGCTGTCCACCAAAATACAATAGAACATGATGTTAATATGTGGTTTTCTAAGTCAGTATGAGGCCTATAGGGATCCTTGTGCATGGTTTAGTGGTCCCGTTTCTATTTGGTTTTGACACTACTGCCCTACATGACTGTAAGTGTTTGGGGACATGTTTCACTGTTGTATCCCCAGAGCTCAGTATAGGGGATAGGTATTTGTTGAACTGACTGAATAACCACTCCTTTGGACTGGTTATAGATCACTGGAAATAATTAAAATTGTCTCTTTGCTAAAGTTATCTTGGGGCAGCTATGTGATACTGTGGATAGAGTGCTGGGTCTGAAGTCAGGGAGACCAGAGTTCAAATCTGCCCTCAGACAGTCACTAGCTGTGTGACCCTGGGCAAGTCCTGTTTGGCTCAGTTTCCTAACACGTAAAATGAACTGGGGAATTAAATGGCAAACTGTTCTAGTATCTCCACCAAGAAAACCCCAAATGGGGTCATGAAGAGTCAGAGGCAATTGAGCAACACCAAAAATAGTTCCTTTGCTGAGAGGCAGGGATAGATCAATCAACACACATCTGTGAAGCACCTACTAAGAGCCAGCCTTTGTGTGAGGATACACAGAAAGAGTAAAGTGAGCCCTGCCCTCAGAGGACTTAAATTCTGGCAGGGGAGACAACGAGCACATACACAGTTATCCATACAAGATGCATACACAGTTGCTACAAAGCACATAGATTTAGAAGTGGCCTTGGAAGGCATGGATGCCAGTTGAAGGAAATGGGGGCCTAGAGAGGCTAAGTGATTTACCCAAAGTCACCCAGATAACAGGTGACAGTGTCGGGATGAACTCCGGGGCTGTTTTCCACTGCTTGCAACGCTAGGATCCATAAATGTGGTAAGACTTGAGCTTCCGAACACAACTTACGGGCAGGGTTGTCCTGGCTGTAGGCCCAGTTCCTGGTGGTCTTCTCTTCAGCTAGAGATTTCCTTTTCTTGGAATTCTTGACTTCATGTTTGTTCTGCCCATTGGTTTGCAAACTCAGTTTTCTGATCTTTGAGTCAAAAAAATGGCATGTTGCAGCTTACAACTCAGAGAGTCCAAGAAAGCAGGGTTGCTTGCTGGAATGAGCTGGGCCATCACTGAAACACTCGGCTATGATTTCTCTCCCCTCCAATTTTGGGCCTTCTCACTTAACCAAGAGAGCATCTCTGGGTTGATGAACTGTGAAGCCATGAGCTTTTCCCATCACCGCCATGTTGCTGTTGATGGGTGTGCACAGAAATGCTCCAGTCATTGGTAGGTCTGTTACCCCCAGAGTGAGGGGTTGTGTGTGGTGGCAGGTAAGTGTCTGTTGCCTGTCCAGGACATCCTGTGACCTAGGAATACTTTGAAAGTGGCCCCTCATTCACAAGGATCTTCTCACACACGAGTGTTCTCTCCCTGTGTTGCCCTGCTGCTGGATGCCTGGTACTCGAGGTCACTTGAGGGGCTGGGCTTTCTCCACTGTGGATATTCAGTGGCACAGAATGAAACTCATTTAACCCATCCTGGGCAGCTCAGGATGTCCTCCCATAAGAGGTCACCCAATTGTTTTGAAGGTTGGGCAAGAGTTAGACCTTGAGTGTTGAGTGAATTCTCATCAATGCCTAATGTTTTTTAAAATTTTAGGTCACACATAAAATGGTCAAGATCATGAAAACTGACCATAAATAGGTTTCTTTGTTTTCTCTGAGGAATAGATGGGTATTGATGGAGACAACAAAGGGGAATTTAGGCTATTATGTTCTCATTATGTTTTTTTTTAATGTGACATATGTATAGGACCATATGTCTGGGGGTGAAAGGGCCTTTAGTGTCCATCTGCCTCAACCCCTCTCACACAGGGTGAGTGACTTGTCCAAGCCACACCAATGGCAAAGCTGGGCCCCTCTGATTCCTGTCCTCTATATGCTGCACTGTACTGACCAAAGAGCCTAATACCCCAGGGGGACCCAGCCCTAGACCCAGTCAATGCTGGACGTAGCTTGTATCCCCATGTGGAACACCCTGCCCTCTCACCCGCCATCTTGGTTCAGCCACCTTGTCCCGGTGGTAGAATTTGTTGACATTTTCATTCCAGGGAAGAACTTCGCAGGAAGCGAGGATAAATGAGGAGAAAACTGATGATGAAGAGAATGAGGAGGATGCACCAGGGGAGTCGGAGGACCACCGCAGCATCGTCCTTCACCTAATCTCCCAGCTCAGATTTGGAATGGACCTCACCAAAGTATGTGTGCCATCCCCAGTGTCCCGCTCGGGCTTCCTTTCTGGTGTTGGTCAGTCGGGGTGGAGAGGCTGAAGAGGACCAGGGCTTCTTAGCTTGCTTAGCAGGGGTTCCATCCCTCAAAGGCTGAGGCCCTAAGCAGAGGAAGTGCTTCGCAGGATGCTCTGGCTCAGGAGGCCAGAGTCTTCATTTCCAGGGGTAATTTCTCAGTTGGAAAGTTGAGAGTTGAGGCTTGCCCATTCTCAGAAGCTCAGCCGAAGCATCAGGCAGATCACTTCCTCTCTTTGGGGCTTGGTTTTGTCATCAGTCCATTGGGTGGATTGGACAGGGGATCACTAAGGTCCCTCCTTGCTCTGACCCTGAGAGATTCCTGGCTCTGCACTAGAAGGCAGCATGCTCTAACTCCTCCTGAATCCTGTGTTCCAGCCCAACAGGTCACTGATTCTCTGTGTCTTGGCTCATGTTTCTCCTGCATGGAATGTCTTTCCCTGTCTACACACCACTCATCCTTCAAGTTCCATCTCCCCCATATAGGGTTCCCAGGCAACACTTCCCTGGGGGGTCCCTTGTGGGCTGCTCCTCTCCTCCCGCCCTCTGTGGCTCACACACTCTCCTCAGTGTAGCATTTAACCCATGTTCTGTTGCATTCATTGCCTTTATAATTTGTCTGTTTTCTCCAGACTAGATTGTAAGTGCCTCAAGTGCGGGCGCCATCCACACCCTATGTGTCTTTGTTCAGTGCCCCTGAACCCTAAGCGCTCATGAGCCGACCTGTAGCTCAAAGCCATCTTGGGCTTCCTGAGACTTGGGAGAGAAAGGGGGATGACCAGGCTCCAGCAGTCTAGCACAGTGTGGCGGGGGGATGGGGAAGGAAAGGGAAAGGGGGAGGGAAGAAGTATTGATAAAGTGCCTACTGTGCGCCAGGCTCTGGGCTAAGTGCTTTGACAAATACTATCTCATTTCATCCTCACGACAACCTTGTGAGGTAGGTGCCATTCCTGTTCCTATTTTACAGATGGTGCCAAGAGCTAAAATTTATATAGTGCCTGCTATGTGCCAGGCACTGGGCTTGGTGCTTTGCAATTAGTATGTGGTCCTCACAACAGCCCTTGGGGGGGTAGGTACCATTACCATTCCCACTTTACAGTTGAGGAATGAGGAAACACAGGTTAAATGACTTGCCCAGGGTCACACCAACTAGTAAGTGGCATGACTAAGATTTGAACCCAGATCCTTGAACTCCAACGTTAATATCCTTTTAAGTGTAAGACCTGGAAGTGGGTAAAGGAAGCTAAAAAATGCTTTTATGTTCTCTATGAGAAAGTTACATGCTTTTAAGGTCCATTTATAGATATACGTGCACATATAGATGCATATATACCCACACATATGCCTACATACATTATGTATATGCAGATATGAACGTATACAGGTAAATTATGCACATATAGACATGTCTATCTCTATAAATATGTATATCTATACAAGCATACATAAACACATATGTGGAAGGAACTGGGGGTGCTGAGCCTGGAGAAGACTCGGGGGAGAGGAGGTGGAGTTGGTCTGGAAGCCTTTGAAGGGCCGCCCCACGAAGGAGGGATTAGCCTTGTCCCAGAGGAGGAGGGACAAGATGATGAGAAGATGTAGCCGAGGGGCACCTCTTACCCAGTTAGAGCCCCAGGAGAAGCTAAGCAGGCAGCTGCTCGGGCCAGCCAAGGGGCCCCGAGGTGCTCTCCACTCTGGGATTGTGACTCTGTAATACCATTCAATGAACATACATTAAGTGCCTCCTGTATGCCAGGCGCTGTGCTAAGCGCTTTGTCAGATGGGTTAGTTTGGTTTTCCCAAATGAGGGTGCTCCAGAGACAGCTGCGTGGTGATCAAAGGTGTGACATCTGGATGTTTGGGCAGAGGAAGGATTGGGGGTGTATTGGCAAGACTGCTAGATGTGGAGTCAGGAAGACCTGAGTTTGTCTCAGACCCTTACTGGTTGTGTGACTCTGGGCAAGTCATTTAGCCGCCCTCAGCCTCAGCTTCTTCATCTTCATCAGCCAGCATTTATTTAGCACCTACTATGTGCCAGGCACACTGCTACACACTTTACCGATATTATTTTATTTGATCCTTACAATAACCCTGGGAAGTCTGTGCTGTTATTAGTCCCACTTTACAGTTGAGGAAACTGAGGCACATGGGTTAAGTGACTTGCCCACGGTCGCACAGCTTAATGTTGAGGCCAGATTTGAACTCGAGTTTTGCAGACTCCAAGACCAAAGCTCTATCCATTGCACCCACCAGCTACCTTGAAGCACAAAAATAGTGCCTACCACACAGGGTTGTGGCAAGCATAGATTGAGATAACATAGAAATTGTTTTGCAGACCATAGAGCATTATTTTTTAAAGTATTTATTAAATACCTACTGCGTGCCAGGCGCTGTGCTAAGGACTTTACAAATAGGATCTCGTTTCGTCTTCACAACTATATATAAATGGTCGTCCTTGTTGTTATAAACAGCACCAGCCACTTTAAAGTGACCGTCTGCAGCTGCCTCCAGCCCTCTCCCTCCCATCCCCCATAGCACTTCCCCCTGGGCAGCTGTCCCTCTTCTTGGTCCCTTTCACAGCACTGATCTTCCCTTAAAGAACCAACTGGAGATGAGTGAGCGACTCTCCTGTTGATTGATGGGTCTTTCGAAAAGTTGAGGTTGATTCTGTTAATTATTTTAGTGGGAGAAAAGGCCAGCATTATTGATAGCCCAATAAAATTAGCTGGTGGTTTGGACCTATGCCAACACCATCCTTCTGAATAGCTGGCTTATTACTTATGTGCCAGGTCTCAGGCAGACAGACCAATTGGTGCTACCTCCCGCCCCCACACACACTGGCCCTGGTGCTCCAGGCCCTCGATGCCCAGGAAGTAAATGATGCAGTGACTTAATACTTTCAAAGGAATGGTAAAAGTAATAATGATAAAGCCACAAGAAAACCTCAGACGGGACCAGGAAAAGCAGTTTTACAAAAAAATGAAATGAAAACAAAGAAAGGAAGGAAGGAAGAAAAAGGAAGAACCAAGATGATTCCTCTTACTTGAAGGGCTGTAAAGGATAAGCCATGTTCTTCTCCCTCCCTCCCCATTTTTATTAATTAATTAATTTTTGTTATCAACTTTTATAAAATTTTGAGTTCTCAATTTTTCCCCTTCTCTCCCCTCCCCCCCAAGACAACAAGCAATCTGATGTAGGCTATAAATGTATGATCATATTAAACATATTTCCCTGTTAGTCATGTTGTGAAAGAAGAATCAGAACAAAAAAGAAAAACCACAAGAAAGAAAAAAAAGAGAGAGAAAACAGTACACTGCGATCTGTATTCAGACTCCACAGTTCTTTCTCTGGATGTGGAGAGCATTTTCTATTGCAAGTCGTTTGGAGTTGTCTTAGATCCTTGCATTGCTGAGAAGAGCTAAGTCTGTCAAAGTTGGTCATCATACAGTGTTCCTGTTACTGTATACAGTGTTCTCCTGGTTCTGCTCACTTCACTCAGGATCAGTTCATACAAGTCTTTCCAAGTTTTTCTGAAGTCCGCCTGCTTATCATTTCTTATAGAACAATAGTATTCCATTGCAATCATACGCCACAACTTATTCAGTAGCTCCCCAAACGATGGGTATCCCCTCAATTTCTAGTTCTTTGCCGCCACAAAAAGAGCTGTTATAAATATTTTTGGACATGTGTGTCTTTTTCCCGTTTTTATGATTTCTTTGGGGTATAAACCTAGTCATGGTATTGCTGGATCAAAGGGTATGCACAGTCTGCTCTTCGGGCATAGTTTCAAATTGCTCTCCAGAATGGTTAGATCAATTTGCAACTCCACCAACAACGCATTAGTGTTCCAATTTTCCCACATTTTTGATGAGCCCTTTTTTTCTCAGGCCCTCTAAGACAGAGCTAGGAGAAACAAGAAGATGACAACCTCAGGCAAAAGACGCTAGCCAGTGTTTCTAGTGGGCAGACTTTTAAGATTTGCAAAGCATTATTCACAATCACATTCCAGTTAAACAGAAACTCTCTGAAATAGTGCTACAATCACGATCCCATTTTACAGAAGGTGGGTCTGAGAGGCTAGTTAAGGGTCATTCATGCCGGTTAAGATCCAGAGCTCACTCTGTCGCGTCCCACTTCCCCTCTGACGCTGCCTCTAGGACCAGTTGTACTTTTTGTATCTGAATCCAGGGCGTCTGGGTCAGCTCCTGGCACAGAGTTGGTGTTTAATAAGTGTTCCTTCACTGCCAGTGGCAAGTTCACGTGCAACATCCCTGGCACCTACTTCTTCACCTACCATGTCCTGATGCGAGGAGGAGATGGCACAAGCATGTGGGCAGATCTCTGCAAAAACCGGCAGGTCCGGGCCAGCGCCATTGCCCAGGCCGCTGATCAGAACCGTGACTATGCCAGCAACAGCCCGATTCTGCACCCGGATGCTGGGGACGAGGTCTTCATCAAGCTAGACGGCGGCAAGGCTCACGGCGACAACAGTAACATATACAGCACATTCCCCGGCTTCCTCATCTACTCCGGACTGAGCAGGGGCAGGGCGCCTCTCCCTCTCTCATCCCTCCACCCCCTTCCAACCCAAGCCACGCCCGAGGGGCACCCTCGGAACTACCCTCGCACCTGGACCGGACCGGTGGAGAGGGGGAAATGTCCCTGGTCTCCTCCTGCCTCCTTGCCCCGCCCCCCACCCCAGTGAGACCCCCAAAAGGAGGGGCTGGGGGGTGGAGGATGGAGGCAGCCTCAGCCTGCTATAACACCTGGGACCTCAGGGGCCACCAGGTGGGCGGCCACAGACCAGGGCCCCGGGGTGGCTCCCGCTCACAGAGCGCCCCTTTGGTCCTGGGGCAGTAAAGACCTCCACCCCTTCTGCACTGCATATATGTATAATACGACTGTATCTGTGTATTGTTTCGAAGTGCCGCGTCCCCGTCCCAGTTCTCCTAATCCCGGGGGAAGGCTGGGAAGGAGGAATTAGCAGACAGGTAAGCCTCTCCTCCACAGGGGCTCCTGCTCTCTGCCTCTCACGCTGGGGAGGTCAAGGTGGAGGGTGCCCCGGACAGCCTTCCTCATCCCCCCATCCCCCTGCCTCCAGCGATATCCAAAGCCCCTGGTCCACCTCCGCCGCGTTATAATAAAAACACACATGTCTAATAATGACAATAAGCGTTCCTTGATTAATGGATGAAAGGGGCCACTTTGCACGTTCTATGGGCAACGTCCCTGCGCTCCCCCTCATCTGATCTCAAAACACTTAGTTCTTCTCGGAAGCATTCATCCTGCTGTAATTCGGCAGCAGCCAGAAGGTTTAGGCTTAGGCTTAGATAGTCAGTAAGGCTAGAGTTCAAATCCAGCCTCAGACACATAGTAACTGTGTGACCCTGGACAAGTCACTTTACCTGCCTCAGTTTGGTCAATAGCACTCCCAGAGCTGTTGTGAGAATCAAACGAGAGGAGAAGTAGAAAGCTAGCCATTGCCAGCGTCATTGTCGATTTGTGGAATGATTCCCTCCCACACAGCACATGTTAAATAGATGCTTCTCTCCTCTAGCGCCTTGTAAATACGTAATTTTTTTGAATAGCTGACATTGACATAGCAGATCAGCGAGCAGCTGGCAGGTGGGGGGGAAGCTGGACGGGAAGAAGAGGCCGGGGGACAGCGACTGAGTGATTGATGCTGGGCCGCGGTGACGGGCGGCGAAAGGGCCAAAGAAAAGTGCGCTAGGAGGCCCCAGGCTCGTCCCCTGGCCCAGGGAAGGCTCTCGTCCCCGAGTCAGTTGCAGCGCACCTACTTCAGTGAGTCGCTGGGCCGAGTTCCACGTTTCATAAAGGTCCGCGCTCCAAGAACATTTAAAACCGAAAGGACCTTTGAGATCAATGGGTCCAATCCCCTTCTTTTGTAGATGAAAAAATTAATAAGCAGCCGGGGTGAGATTTGAACTAACATCCTCCGACTTCCAATCCATCCTTCTTTCTCCTTTCCCACACGTGCTGCGAAGTGAAGGAAAACCTGGGGCTAATCACTGATTCCTAAGGATTTGTTAGAGATGGTTACAGTGTAGAAGAGAGATGAGGCTCTTTTATCTGAATAGCATCTACAGAGCCTGGAGTTCGGCCTTATTTCCGTCTATGTGTGGTGACAGCGTGTCTTCTAATTTTTAAAGAAATAACCTCTTTTTTTTTTTTTTTTTTTTTTTACCATTCTAAGATAGGGCTCAAGGGAATACAACAGCAACAGCAAAAATAATAATTAGCATTTACATAGTACCTACTATGTGCCAAGCACTTACTAAGTGCTTTAAAAACATGATTTCATTTTATTCTCACAACAACCCTGGGAGACAGGAGCTATTATTATCCCCCATTTTACAGTTGAGAAACTGAGGCAAATAGAGATTAAGTGACACTTGTTAGTAAGTAAGATACTAAGTACCTGAGGCTGGATTTGAACTCAGGTCTTCCTGACTCCAGGTCCAGACCTCTCTCTACTGTGCCACTCAGCTGCCCATAGTGGGATCTGGTCATGGATGCTGAGAAATACTGTGGTTCTTACTAATTTCATGTGCCCCCAGAATAGTCATTTAGGGGGTAAATTAGTGCTGTTTTGTTGGGGGCAGCTAGGTGGTGCCGTGGAGAAAGTGCCAGGCCTGGAGTCAGGAAGACCCAAGTTCAAATTCTGATTACGAGCGGTATGACCCTGGGCAAGTCACTAACCCTGTTTGTCTCAATTTTCTCATCTGTAAAACGAGCTGGAGAAGGAAGTGGCAAACTACTCTGCTGTGTTTGCCAAGAAAATCCCAAGTGGGGTCCTGAAGAGTCGGACACAACTGAATGAAAAAGTGCTGCTTTGTGTCTAGAGGATTCTTCTTAAGATTTATTAAGGAGAGTTGATTGGTCTCTTCTACACATATAATTTCCTACCTTGAAGCAGCAAATGTTCTTGTAAATGGTGTTTTTGTGGGGAATGGGCAGCTATCCTAGGAAAGAAGGGATGATCCGTACACAAAGTTTGTTTAATCTAACGGGGTGTTCGACACATCCTTTTTTTGCAGCCAGCTATGGCTTTGGAAGGGCTGGAGGGAGAGGGGAGGCAGGATGCTGCCCCTGGTCAGGTCTAGGTCCTTTCGGGTTGGGCATTCCCTCCCAAGGGGGCAGCTAGCTGCCTTCAGAGTCATCTGAGGGTGTGTGGGTCCGAGCACTAGAAACAGCTTCCCAGGTGTCCCTTTTTCTATACAAAAGATCCCTTCTTCACCCTGTGTTGGTGGCGATTCGTTGGGGTTTTTTCATTTTCAAGGGGTTCTAGAGCAGTGATTGGTGGAGAAACCAGGTGTTACCTGTTACCTCCACCTGTGAGATCTGTGCTGTAGGATCTTTGAGCCTATGCCTCTAGCTTATGAATGACCTTGAAATGTAGGGTCACACAGCTAGTAAGTGCAGGGTCCAGAAGCCAGCGCTGTCTTCCAGATGTGGTCTGACTGCTGGCCTAGCGCCTCCTTAGTCCTGGCCATTATCGTTTTCCCAGAGCAGAAAGGCAGAGCTTGGAGAAATTGAAGAGGGAAGAAGGGTCTGACTCTCCCTGCAGCTGGTTTTGCAGATTTATGAGGCGCAAGCTCACAGCTTTAGCTGGACTCTGTGAAACATCAATCTGTCTAATGCTGAGCCCAGGGACTGCTCTCCCTTCCCTCCTCCCCTGAGGAAGCTACAGCCCATTGGATGAGGGGCCTCGAGGCTCCAGAAATACAGCATCAGCCAAAGAGGAGCAAAGGGACCGCTGAGCTTGCTGATGGCCAGACTTTCTCCTTTAACTCTTGACTGTCCTGAGCCAGACTCCAGATTCAAAGGAATGCTGATATAGAGGAAGTCAGGTGAACAAGCACTTATTGAGCGCTTGCTGTGTTCACCTGCTGTGTTTAGTGTTGGGGAGGGCGCCGTGTTCCTCACACTTTGGTGGATTGCCAGGATCAGCAGGCAGCTGCTGGGAAACAATCACCCTAGGATGGGAGAGAGATTTTAAAACAAGGTTGAGCTTGACGTGAATGTTGTGATTGCAAAGGAACCTTAACGGTAGGAGAAAAGAGGCATGCAGTTCCTTAAATGAAAAATTGCAATTCTTGCCCTGAAACATTGGATTTCTACATTAGGATAAACGTTTAAAACAAATTATACAGGCCCTGACAAGCTAGGATCAGTGCCATTCATTCATTCATTCAGAGTTTTCATTCTTCTTGGGGACCAGGTGGGTGGGGTGGGGAACATGACATTATCTGACGTGGATAAAGCAGATAAAATCCCAGAGCTGTGCCTTGTTGCTTTTTTAACCCTGGAATGGAAACTTCTTGGGCAGGAGCTGGACCATTGATTACTGTGGCATTGTGCATACATTGGCTGAGCAGAATGAGGGGCGTACGGCCCCCTGCTCCACGCTGCTGCTCCCCAGGGAGGCTCTGACAGCCGAAGGCTCCCCGAGTGTGTCCCGCAGTTCATGCTTCATTCTGCGAAACCTGAAAAATCTCAGTGCCTGTGATGTGGGTGACACTTGGCTGATCCATCAGCTCGTAACCGATATTAGGGAAGAGGTGACAACTTGCTTCCTTTTGCTGGTTCTTTCCCCCATCTTCACTTCTATAAATAATAGAGGCTTGGGAGGGCGGGGGAGGCAAGGGAAGCGTGGGTGTTCAGAGAAACGACATTTGGGAGAGAGAGAAGATTGTCTTGACAAGGGAAGGAAAGGAATAGAGGGAGAGACAGTGTGGAGTCATAGGAAAAAAAGCCCGGGAAGAGACATCAGAGGATCTGGGTTCAAATTCTGCCTCTGATCTTGGACAAGTTAGCTTAGCCTCCCTGGCCTTTCTTTCTTCTTCTTTAAGGTGAGGAGGTTCGGCTCGAGATAGTTCTATGATCTTGTGCCTCGACACTCTTAAGTTTCCTTCCATTTCTCATTGTAGAGTCCCTGTGACCTGTCCAGTGTTGGGCCAGATCTTGGAGTCTCAGCGTCCTCATCTGTACAGTGGGGAGGCTGGTCTTTCTTTGGGAGTCAGGGCACCTCAGTGTCCTCGTCTGCAGAGTGGGGATAACGATCCGGGCAGTGCCCTCGCTGAATCGCTTCACAGTTCCGAGGGAGTCTCGTCCGTGTCGGCTGCGCTAATTCCCTGTCTGCTTCTCAACACAGGTTGCACTCCCCACCTTCATCTTGGAGAGGAGGTCCCTGCTGGAGATGTTTGCCAACTTCATGGCGCACCCGGACCTGCTTCTGTCCATCGGCTCTGGAGCCACTCCCGAGGAGAGAGCCATCTCCTTCGTCGAGTACTACTTGACGTCCTTCCGCGAGGGCCGCAAGGGCACAGTGGCCAAGAAGCCTTACAACCCCATCCTGGGTGAGACGTTTCACTGCTCCTGGGACATCCCCAAGGACCAGGTCAAGCCTCTGTCGCGAGAGCTAGAGGCTGAGGCCCAAGACTCCAGCGACCAGGAGCATTATCCGCCAGGACGGTACAAGCTGACGTTTGTGGCAGAGCAGGTGTCCCACCACCCCCCGGTGTCATGTTTTTACTGTGAGTGCAAGGAGAGAGGAATGTTTGTGAACACCCACGTGTGGACCAAAAGCAAGTTCATGGGCATGTCGGTTGGGGTGTCCTTAGTCGGGGAAGGTAAGAAACCGATCCGGGTGGGTTTGGGAGTGGGGGAGGGGCATTTAAAATAGAGGTGGGAAGGGTTTCATAGCCCACTGAAATCATGGCCAAAGATGTGCATGTTCCTTTTTCTTTCCTTTTTTTTTTTTAAAAGGCTTTGTCTTCGGAATATTTTCAAGAGAATACAATGACTCAGAGTCAGGAGAGTCTTAGTCCACTCTTTCTGGGTGACAATGGGCAAGCCACTAGGACCATAGGATTGTCATCAGTCTATGGCTGGCTTTTGAGGCAGCTGAGGAAACTGAGGCCCACGGAGTTAAGTGACTTGCCCAGGGTCATACGAAGAGTAAGCGATAGAGGAAGATTTGAAACAGGTAGTCTAACCCCTTCTTTTTACACATAAGTAAACCGAATCCCAAGGAGATTTAGTCACTTGCCCTGGGTTCCTTGGGTAGTCAGTGACTGCCAAATCTGATGGCCTTTTCTCAGTCCTCCTCCTCCTCCGAGCCGTTGATGGCCCTCTTCTCCTTGGTGCTGTCTTAGGTTTTGGGGGCATTACTTTCTCCTGGTCTTTCCCCCTCTCCCCATGTGACAGCTCCTTCTGAGCCTTCTGTGCTGGATCCTCCTTTAAGGCCCTCCAGCCCCCACCCTCAGGACTTGGTCCAGGTCCATTTCTCCTCCCCTTCTCTCCTATTCCATTTATGATCTCACCAGCTTCCGTGGATTCAATGATTATCTCTATACTAATGATTCTCAAGTCTGTTTATCCGGCCTCAGCCTCTGCTGACCAGCTCCAACTGCCTTTCAGAAATCTCGGACTCCCCATTCCAGAGCAGCTCTCACCCTTCTTTCCCTCCAAATCCTCCTCCCTTCCCTCTTGCTGGAGAGGGCCTCCTCCTCCCCATCTCCCAGGCTTGCAGCCCTGGGGACTTCCTCAGCTCTTCCTTCTCACCCCCCAGACCCAAACTTTTGCCAGGGCACATTGATTTCACCAGAGAGGTCAGGTTACTTCCTCAGGGTCACCCAGCTTGTGTTAGATCTGGGGTTTGAGCCTGGGGCCTTTGGCTCCAGAGCCAGGGCCATCTTCTCTGCATCTTGCCTCCTGTATCTTAATCATCATTACCCGGGCTCTCTCCAGCCTCTCCACTGGAGTTGATTTGGTGGTATTTAAATAGAAGCCAAATTCTCTTCATTTTCTAGTGTCTCCCCAGCCAGACTGACTATCTTCCCATCATTGCCCTGTTTGTAACTGAATGCTGAGGGCAAGACATTATGGCATACCCCAGGTCAAAAATGAGTCCTGGGAGCAGTGGTCAGTTCCTGCTATGAGCCAGGCACAGTGCTAGGCACAGAGGCTTCCCTGCCCTCGAAGAGATTACATTCTGTTGTTAACAGTTGATAAATAAATGCAGGATATAGACAGAACTTGGACAAAGCAAATCAGCAAAGGTCAAACTCTGGGCTTCCATGTTTTGAGAATGGGATAATGTTTGCTCTTCTCTGGTCCTGGGGCAGCTCTCTTCTGTGCTAAGACTTCGGAAGCAAGAATTTAACACACTTAATAGATGAACTGCACTTCCAGAATCTTCAGACTGGTCATCCTGTGATCATGCATGTCTACATGTTTGTTTGTTCCCCGCCAGAGTTGAATGGAAGCTCATTGAGGGCAGGGGCTATTTTTCATTTTATCTCTATCTATAGGGCCTTGGTAGGTGCTTAGTAAATGCTTGTTGGACCGGATTGGACCAGGTTAAAGAGAGCTCCCAGGAGCCCTCCAGGGATAGAATACTATCCATGGTGACAGGCTGACTCTCCTAAAAGTCTTATCTTATTTATTCACCACTAACTTCAAAGAAAAACTGGTTGTGATGTCCCCTGCAAGGCCTTTTCCAAATGAATACTGTGTATTCCCGGTCTACAGATCAGGAGTTTTCAGGATTTCTGTTCATGTGGTTTTAAAGGGTGTCTGAGTTGTATTTGTGTTTTTTAAATGACTTCATGATAATGTTTTGAAGGTTCCCAAGTTAGTGGATTTGGCTTTTGGTGCATCTGAATTCTCTGTTTCAGTTCACTTAAAAAGATGCTTACCTGCTTCTTACCATGATGGTGAGCACTGGGGGAGATGTAAACTTTATTTAGATCACAAGTTTTTATCCATTTTTGTGGCAGGCAATCTGGTGAAGTCTGTAGACCCTTTCTCAGAAGAGAGTTCTTAAATGCAGATTGATTACAAAGGAAACCAGTCTTGGTGGAAATAAAAGATGCAGCTTTTTTCTCTATCCAAGTTCACAGTCTCCCTGAAATCTGTCCACAGACCACTGTGGGCAGGTGGAAGTGTCACTGCAGAAATCTCCTGGAGTTATGGTGGGGACACTGGGCGTAGAGTCAGTAGAATGTGGGTTCAATCCTGTCTGTGTAACCTCAGACCAGGCATTTCACCTCTGTGCCTCAGTTTCCTTACCTGTAAGGACTCCATGATATGATATGTATGTGCATGTGTATGTGAGTATATATAGTGTTTTAAAAATCTTAAAGTGCCCAAAGTCCACTAAAGTCCCCATTTGATTTGCTTTCTGCCTATGTGTCTTTCATGACATACCATTTGTGCAGTTGAGTTTTTGGACCCAAGGGCAGACTTTACATTTGCCATAGGATCATAGTAGGCTTTAGAACTGGAAGGGTCCTTAGCATTTGTCTGGTCCAGTCCCTTTGTTTTACTGATGGAGCAATTGATATCCAGAGAAAGTGAACTCACCCAATATCTGGCAGCGAGGGAACAGCAGGTCCTGAATCCCAGCCCAAGATTTCCTGCCTTCAAATCTACTTTTATCTCTTGTTAACAATAGCTGAAAAGCTTTACCCCCGACCTTTAGGGATCCTGGTTCTGTCACCACCCACTTCTACCATCTGCCAGTGATGATGCTGATGACAGCTGGCCATCATAGGGCTCTGTAACAGCAAGCACCCTAGACTACCCAGGATGGCCTGCTAGCACAGGTTCTTTAATCTGCTTTTAAAGGAAAGCAACTTTAAAAGGGGTCAGCAATCTTTAACTACATTCACTAGTTCGAGGGAAAAGTCAGCCCCATGAATATCAGAGAAAATACAAGCAGAGAAATTAGCACAAAGACCAATGGACAGGACTTTTAACTGCCTGAACCAAAGCAATATTGCTGTACATTTTACATACACCACTGGATCGAGAGAGCCTTCACATCTGAGCAGCTGGGGAGTTCTGAACATACAGCTACTCAGTCTCGACCAGAGAATCAAAAGATCCTTCTCATAAGCAAACTCCCAAAGCAAAACCTCACCTCAGAGTATACATACACTTTTGGCTAATAGGCTCAGAGCCAGAAGGCATCCAAACCCGCTGACTCAGTGCCTAATTAGCTTAGTACCAACAGGTGTGAAAGCCTTCCTACAAGCAAACCTCCCCTAAGCAAGCTCCTCCTAAGGCATGTTCCTCCCCAGTGAATTCTTGGTGACTCAGGATGTATCACAGCTGGGAGCTGGGCCAGAGCTCAAAGCGGGTCACATAGGTCTGTTAATGGACAGGGAAGATTTTCCTATTCCCTTAACATCACAAGCTCTTTGCAATGTACTTTATGTAGACAATTTTATTGATCTTCACAATAACCTTGTATGAAGTTCCCCCATTTGACAGATGAGGATCCTGGATCCCAGAGAGACAAAGTAATTTGTCCTGGTCCGAAAGGAAACTTGAAGTTCATCTGGTCCGACCCTTCATTCTTACAGAGGAGAAACTGAGGCCTAGAGAGGTTGGGACTTGCTCAAAGCCCTACAATTAGTGTCAAAGATAAGGGTTCTTACCCTTTTTTTTTGAGTTATGGACTCCTCTGGCAGTGTCCCATGAAGCCCTTGGACTCTTTTTCATAATTATGTTTTTAAATACATAAAATAAAATACACAGAATTACAAAAGGAAGCCAATTATGTCAAAATGAAGTTTTTAAAACTTTAAAAAAAATAAGTCACGGATCCCAGGTCTAAGGCAAGATTTGAACTTAGCTCTTTCTGACTCCCAAGTCCCAGGTCTGTCTGCTACACCAGACTGCCTCTCTGAACAGCTTAAGATGACAGCCATGTCCTCGCCTGGGCACCTGCTGCCTCTCCTCCCCTCTGACACCAAATGACGTGGCAGATGGTGAGACAGATCTGATTGGAGGGACTTGGGAGCAGGGCTGACCTGTTGTAACTCTGAAGCAGTAGCATTTCGGTTTTGGTCTCTCTTCTGAAGCTAATCCTTGTTGCTGGCTTCTTCAAATATTGGCCTGGGTTGAAAAATAAGCAATAGGACGTTCATTCTGTCCTGTTCCATTTTAGATTAAAATGCTGTTAGAAATTCATTGTCTTCACCCAGGATTGGCTTGGCCTACGTGCCCTGAGCTTTGGAAGTGTGGGAGAGGATAGTCAGTTGGAAAATGCCTCAAGAGAAGACAAGAGGAGCTTGGAAAGGCCAAAATTGGGAAAGAGGGGCTTTGGGATGCCTGCTTGGTAGGATTGTGTTTGCATATGTCACTTTTACGTTTGTCTGGGAAGCTGTATTATGAGTCACGTTAATCTTTTTTTAATTATTTTTTAATTTTTTTAATATATTTAGTTTTCAGCATTGATTTTCACAAGAGTTTGAATTACAAATTTTCTCCCCATTTCTACCCTCCCCCCCACTCCAAGATGGTGTATATTCTGGTTGCCCTGTTCCCCAGTCAGCCCTTCCTTCTGTCACCCCACTGCCCTCCCATCCCCTTTTCCCTTTCTTTCTTGTAGGGCAAGATAAATTTCTTCTGTGTATCTTATTTTCTAGTTGCATGCAAAAACTTTTTTTGTTTTTGAACATCTGTTTTTAAAACTTTGGGTTCCAAGTTCTCTCCCCTCTTCCCTTCCCACCCACCCTCCCTAAGAAGTCAAGCAATTCAACATAGGCCACATGCGTATCATTATATATAACCCTTCCACAATACTCATGTTGTGAAAGACTAACTATATTTTGCTCCTTCCTAACCTATCCCCCTTTATTGAATTTTCTCCCTTGACCCTGTCCCCTTTCGAAAGTGTTTGTTTTTGATTACCTCCACCCCCATCTGCCCTCCCTTCTATCATCTCCCCTTTTTTATCTTCTTCTTCCTCCTTTTTTCCTGCGGGGTAAGTTACCCAGTTGAGTATGTATGGTATTCCCTCCTCAGGTCAAATCTGATGAAAGCAAAATTCACTCATTCCCCCTCACCTGACTTCTCTTCCCTTCCTACAGAACTGCTTTTTCTTGCCACTTTTATGTGAGATAATTTACCCCATTTTCTATCTCTCCCTATCTCCCTCTCTCAATATATTCTTCTCTCATCCCTTAATTTGATTTTATTTCTTTTAGATATCTTCCCTTCATCTTCAACTCACCCTGTGCCCCCCCTCTCTCTCTATATATGTACATATATATGTATATATATACACATACATATATACATACATACACACTCACATATACATATATATACATAAACACACACACACACACACACACACACACATATATATATATATATATATATATATATATATATATATGCATATTCCCTTCAGCTACCCTAATACTGAGGTCTCATGAATCATACACATCATCTTTCCATGTAGGAATGTAAACAGAACAGTTCAACTTTAGTAAGTCCCTTGCAATTTCTTTTTCTTGATTACCTTTTCATGCTTCTCTTGATTCTTGTGTTTGAAAGTCAGATTTTCTATTCAGCTCTGGTCTTTTCACTGAGAAAGCTTGAAAGTCCTCTATTTTATTGAAAATCCATATTTTGCCTTGGAGCATGATGCTCAGTTTTGCTGGGTAGGTGATTCTTGGTTTTAATCCTAGCTCCATTGACCTCCGGAATATCATATTCCAAGCCCTTTGATCTCTTAATGTAGAAGCTGCTAGATCTTTGGTTATTCTGATTGTGTTTCCACAATACTCAAATTGTTTCTTTCTGGCTGCTTGCAATATTTTCTCCTTGATCTGGGAGCTCTGGAATTTGGTGACAATATTCCTAGGAGATTTCTTTTTGGGATCTATTTGAGGAGGTGATCGGTGGATTCTTTCAATTTCTGTTTTGCCCTGTGGCTCTAGAATATCAGGGCAGTTCTCCTTGATAATTTCTTGAAAGATGATATCTAGGCTCTTTTTTTGATCATGGCTTTCAGGTAGTCCAATAATTTTTAAATTGTCTCTCCTGGATCTATTTTCCAGGTCAGTGATTTTTCCAATGAGATATTTTACATTGTCTTCCATTTTTTCATTCCTTTGGTTCTGTTTTATAATATCTTGATTTCTGCTAAAGTCACTAGCTTCCACTTGCTCCAATCTAATTTTTAAGGTAGTATTTTCTTCAGTGGTCTTTTGGACCTCCTTCCATTTGGCTAATTCTGCCTTTCAGGGTATTCTTCTCCTCCTTGGCTTTTTGGAGCTCTTTTGCCATTTGAGTTAGTCTATTTTTTAAGGTGTTGTTTTCTTCAGTGTATTTTTCAGCATTTTTTTGGGTCTCCTTTAGCAAGTCATTGACTTGTTTTTCATGGTTTTCTCGCATCCTTCTCATTTCTCTTCCCAATTTTTCCTCTACTTCTCTAACTTGCTTTTCCAAATCCTTTTTGAGCTCTTCTATGGCCTGGGACCAGTTCATGTTTTTCTTGGAGGCTTCTGTTGTAGGCTCTTTGACTTTGTTAACTTCTTCTGTCTGTATGTTTTGGTCTTCTTTGTCACCAGAGAAAGAATCCAAAGTCTGAGACTGAATCTGGGTGTGTTTTTGCTGCCTGGCCATATTCCCAACCAACTAACTTGACCCTTGAGTTTTTCAGCAGGGTATGACTGCTGGTAGACTAAAGAGTTCTATGTTCCACGCTTGGGGGGATGCGCCAGCTCTACCACACCAGCACTCCTCCTTCCCCAAGAACCCCCAACCCGGACTGGACTTAGATCTTCAGCAGGCTGTGCACTCCTGCTCTGATTGGCCACTTAGTTCCTCCACCAGGTGGGCCTGGGGCCGGAAGCAACTGCAGCTGTAGTTCTGTAGCTGCCCCACCTCCGCTGCCCCCGGGGCGGTAGCCCAACCGGGAACTCCTTCCACTCCCGCAGCTTTTCCCACTAACCTTCTCTGTTGTCTTTGGTGTTTGTGGGTTGAGAAGTCTGGTAACTGCTGCAGCTCACTGATTCAGGGTGCTAGGGCACGCTCTGCCCGCCTCCTGGTCTGGTTGGTCCACACCGCCCTTGCTGCGCTCTGCTCCGCTCTGCTCCCAGCTCCGTGTGGGGTAGACCTCACCCAGAGACCATCCAGGCTGTCCTGGGCTGGAGCCCTGCTTCCCTCTGCTCTTTTGTGGGTTCTGCAGTTCTATAATTGGTTCAGAGCCATTTTTATAAGTTTTTGGAGGGACTCAGTGGGGAGCTCATGCTAGTCCCTGCTTTTCAGCCACCATCTTGGCTCCCATTAATCTTTAATTGTGGTGAATAGGGGTCTCTCTTCTTTTCCTTATGTTGCTAAAGCCCAGATAATGGTGCGTACTCAGTTTGCACTTGGTATGGTCTCCTCTTTTGGACAAGAAATTGGCATTCTGGGGGCTTGGCCAGTCCTATTTAAATTTATTACTTATTCTGAATTTTTACACAAGTCAAGTCCTTTTGATATAAAAATTGCCTCATATCCTAGAGAAGGTGGAAGCTTAGGCAATTTCTACCTACTGTTAGGGATGCCACAGGCGTGGCAGCCAATGTAGCTGATTACTCCCATGTTTGAAGAGAGGGTGTTTTCCTGAAGGGTTCGGCAGCCCTCGGAGCTAAAGCCTTTGGATATATTCTAGAACGTGTTATTTTGTTGAAGGTTTTGCATGGTTAGTCAGAAGGATTGCCAGCAAAGATAGCCTTGGCATTCTGGGATGGTTTGGCATTTTTACTGCCAAGGGGTACTTAATGTATCATCTTCCCTGGCTCTCTATATGTGAATATACTCAATCAATAAATATTTATTAAACATACCTACTATGTGCTAGGCACTGTGGTGAGAGCGGGTGATACAGCTTCTGGGAATGGAAAGTACCAAAAACAACACAGCATGACTCCCTTGGTTAACCAGATGCTCTGTATGCTTGAGAGAAGCAATGTGATTGGAGCTCTGTCTTGAGTGGTGCTGGACTTCTCTCATTGCAGATCGTAAGCAGAAAATGCATGGCTATTCAGCTGGTATTTATGGTAGAGAACCTTTTTGGTTTGGGTTAGATTAAAGGAGATTCCTTCCTCCTCTCCAGTCCTGGGACCCAAATGTGTGGTGCTGAGCACGGTGCACCAGTTACGTCCCAAGAGCTGAGCACAGCTATGGATTTATTTAAATGCTGTTCACCCTCTTCTGCATTTTGCGGTCCCATGTTAAGCTTGTAGCCAACTAAGTCTCTGGGTCTTTTTTCGGGGGAGATATTGCAGAGTCAGGTCTCCTCCATCCTAAAGTACAATTGATTTTTTGAATCTAAATGTGGTTCTTTCAGGATATGTTAAAAGACTGGTGGTTTTTATCATTGCTGCCTGCAGTGGCATCTAGCATAGTTTACTCACATCTTATCCCACAGGATTCTCATCCATAATTCACCCAACAGTCTGGAGGCCCTTCCCAGTGGGAGCTAGGAGGTAAAGTGGATAGAGCATTGGGTCTGGAGTCATTTAGCTGTGTGACCCTGGACAAGTCACTTAACCTCTGTTTGCCTCACTTTCTAAATCTGTAAAGTGGGAAAAATGAAAGCACTCCTCAGGTTGTTGTGAAGATAAAATAAGATTTTTAAATAGCTTAGTTATTTTTAGTTTTCAACATTCACTTCCATAAGATTTGGAGTTTTAAATTTTCTCCTCCTCCCTCTCCTCCCCACTCCCCAAGATGGCATGTAATCTGATGTAGGTTCTACTTATGCCTTCATATTAAACATTTAAATAAGATATTTATAAAGTGCTTTGCAACCGTTAAAGCACTATATAAATGTTATGATTGTTATTAAAAATTTCTCTAGGCCTTTCTGATCATTGTTGGATTTGGATCCTGAAGCATTTGTGGAAATCTAATTGCAAATGCTGCACTTGTGGTATGTGCTTCTAGCCCCTCAGTAGACGATGAAACGCTATTATATATAAAGTGTCTCTTTCTGCCACAAGCTTGTGCTGAGCTCCCGTTGATGTGGTGATGGATAGCCCTTTCCCCTAATGCAGGAAACCATCACTAAGGCATCATCCTTGTCCCGTGATCAGGCCATTGTCATGCTCTTCTTCCATTGTCTCTGGGAAGGCCCAAAAGAACAGAGATCCAAAGGCTCCAGAAGAGTTTCCTCTCCCCCTCCCCCCACCCCCAGACCCCCAACTCATCCCCTGCCTTCTGAATCTCTCCAACCCTAATTCCTGTCAGTGAGGGCTCAGTAAATGGCTCATCCTCTTGATCCATCCTGTGCTGGAGAACAGGAGAAATGGAATTGACCCCAGGAAAAGGAAAAGGCCCTTTCAATACTCACCACTCACTGGTCTGTTCACCAATCATTTATTAGGCATCTAACCCAGGGCTGTCCAACCTTAGGATTTTATGGAAACAATAGACAATATATTTTGATTTGCCATTTTAGTGAGAGCTCTGTGGTAGCTCGGCTTCGTTTACCTGAAGCATTTATGTAAATTTCTATGCTTGTAGGCAGGCCCCATAAAATGCACTTCGGTCAGCCCTGATCTAACCTATGTCAGGCCTTGTGTTTGTTAGAAGAATAGAAAGAAAAGTCCAACAATCCCTGCTCTCAGGGAGTATATGTTTTACTTTGGAGCTATGATCCATACACCCCTAATACAGGCATACAAAAACACACAGGCATTCTTACATGAAAAGCAATTTCAAGGGGGCACGTGCCAACACCAGGAAAGGCCTGGAGTGGAACAAGTCTTTTCATAAGCTACTCACAGCATAGACTTGGAGCTCAAAGGGACCTGAGAGGTCATCTAGTCCAGCCCCTTGTTTTACAAAGGAGGAGACTGAAGCTCGGATGGGTGAATGGCTTGCTCAAAATAACATAGCCAGGAAGTAGCAGACCCAGGATTTGAACCGAGGTCCTCTGATTTCATTGCGCCACTCTAGCCTCCAAGAAGAAAGCTCCTATATTGGAAGGGCTGAGCCAGGGGAAAGGATTAAACCCGTTTTGTTTGGTCCCAGAGGGCAGGACTGGGAGGGAGGGGTTGCCAGTCTCAGAGAGGTGGAGGGAGTTTTGATGACAGGGAGAGGCAGGAGATTCCCCCTAGATGAGCTGAAGGGGCTGCAGAGGCTGGCTGGCCTGCCAAAGAAGGGATTCTTGTTTGGGTATGACTTGGATTAGGTGACCTCTGAAGGGCCATCCAGCTCTGAGGTTCTCAGTCTGAGTCCTTCTGCTCCAGGATGGGGCACGGGGACCAGAACAGCTCTCCTTTAGGTACTGTTTTAATTAAAGCTTCCAAAGCTCTTTACTCACTGCCACCTGATGAGGGAATGACTGGTTACTGGATTCAGTATTTTCTGCGACTTAATGAGTTTGAAACTTTGAATGCCTGGCAATTTTGCTGGCTGCTAAAGCGATTCATGAAATGCCAGGGGCAGGCTCCCAGGACAATAGATGGGGATGATTGACTAATTGGTGTTCTTTCAGCTTCCTCAGAATGGGTGCCAGTTAAGACAGAATGTTAATTTGCTGTTCTTTTGATGAATGTAATTTGAAATACGTTTTCTATGTATGTTCCAGATGAGGACAGATTTTAAAAAAAACACAATGAAAAGAAGCACTAAGATAAGAGTGTTGCTGTGTGATTTAATGGGCAAATTCCATTTGCAAAATCCTAGGGATTTTTTTTACCCCTTTTAATTTATAAAGGGACCCAGAACGATGCATCCTTCTCTTAAGTCACACTGACTCAATGGGCAAGCCAAGTGTCTAGACATCCCAAAAGAAGCTCATTTCATAGCTGAAATGGAATTAAAAGGTAAAGAAGAGACTTTGACAAGGCATCAAGAGTTGTCGTCCGCCCCCCACCCTGTCCCCACCCCGTTTCTTCTTCGTTCACAGAAACACCAAAGGTTAGGTGGGGACTACTTTTACGTCATACTAGGCAAAGAGGAATTGATCCTACTTTAAAGATCTACAGAGGAAGATGCATCCTACATCTTCCCTAGACACTCAGCTGCCCAGTAAAGGCTTGCCGATTTATCGATTGGTTGAACTCTTTTCGGTGTTTAATACTCTATACTGTTGAGGAATTCCTTGTGTATAGTCTGAATTCCTTGCTGTAACTTTATGGCCTCTTCTTTGTCTGGCCTTGAGGAAGTTGCAAGATCCTGTGTCTTCTATGTGATCATGTTTTTGGTCTTTAAATGGTGGTGTATGAGATGTTCCCTCCATTTGCCAAATGCACCGAGCAAACAATGTGTTGGAAAAAAGAAAAGGTAAGGAGAGAAAAATACAAAAACCACCCCAAACTCCCAAACCTTTGGCACCTATGAAAAGAAAATAAAAACATCATACTCTGCATCCCAGGCAAATTGGGTGGCTAGGACTACTAGCCATTCCCTAATCTTGTCTTGCCTTCACTTTCCTCTGTGTATTTGCACAGGTTGCTTGGTTGCCAAGAATGAATGAATGGAAAAGATATTTATTAATTACTAAATTCAGGTACCTTGCTTGGAATATAAATATAAAACCAGTCAGCCCCTGCCCTCAGGGAGCCCTGAATAGGGACGATACCACACCTAGAAGGGAGTGGCAGCCAGGGAAAAGCCTTTTGTGAGATACCCCTTCCCAAAAAGGTAGAAGTGTTGAAATGATTACATTTCCAGGGCTAATGGTGGAAAGCTGGGGCAGGGTGGACAGGGCCTCAGTGCTGGATGGAAGATGGCCTGACTGGGGGAGCCTGGTCTGGTCTCAGAGTCAGAGTTCAGTGGCTTCTCCTGGCCTCTGAAGATCTGGTCTCTGGACTGTCTTCCCTTCCAATCTCAGCCTTCCAGAATCCACCTCTTACTTCATGGGCCATCTTGGATACTTCATCCTTCATAAAGTCTTTCTCCCTCCTGGCTAAAAGCATTCTACAAATTGTTTTTTTTTTGCTTACTTGTTTTCCTATCATTCTATGTTCTCCTCCCACCTCTTCCCCATCCCCCCACCCCCACCCCCCCAGCCCATGGTAAGCACCCAGAGGGCAGGGTCTTTCTTCTTTCTATCTCAGTGTCTTCAGTGATAATTAGCACTGTGTATATCGGATAGGTCTTTAATGTTTGTCTAACTCAGGGGTGGGGAACCTGCTGGCCTTCTAGGCCCTCAGGTGCATTTTGCCTGAGTCTTAAGTTTTACAGAACAAATCCTTTTATTAAGGGCATTTGTTCTGTGAAGTGAACTCTGAAAGACCATTTATTATTTGTTAAGGTGTGGAATGGTAGAGCTTGAGTTAAGAAGACCAGAGTTTGAATCCACCCTCCAACTCTTACTTTGTGACCCTGGGCAAGTTAATTAACAACTTTCAGCCTCAGTTTTCTCATCTGCAAAATGGGGGTAAAAATGGAATCTCCTTCATAGGGTTGTTATGGAAAAATATAAAATGCTTTGTGAGCACTATATAAATGCTAGCTATTTATTATGATTGTCAACATTATCACTAGTACTACTAAGTCATAAATAGGTTGTAATCTGCATGGGTCACATGATGAAATTACAGCACCCCCAAATACCGGAGGAGCATCCTCAGATTCTTCCCCCTTTATTCTTTACAGAGCACTGACCATCCATAGCAGCCCGTGGGTCATGATAGTTGCAGGTCTTTTGGGGAGCCCACATCTAACTCTTCTCTGTGTTTCCACCCTTGAGGCGTTCTGCGGCTTTTGGACTATGAGGAAGACTACGTATTCACCCTGCCTAACGCTTATGCCCGCTCCATTCTGACCATCCCGTGGGTGGAGCTCGGCGGGAAAGTCACAATAGATTGTGCCAAGACTGGTTACACTGCCCTGGTCACCTTCCACACCAAGCCTTTCTATGGAGGTAAAGTCCACAGGTAGGAGACCGAGAAGGGCTGAGCCTGCCTTGGTGTTACTGGGCCCGGCTCCAGCTCATTTCCCTGAGGCCCAGACATTGTTTTATCCCATGTCCCACTCCACCCCCCATCCTTCCTCCCTCCTTGTCTTCCATTCAAGCTGGGATCCCAGTTGGCCTAGGAAAGAATGGCTTCTTATCCCTTGTCAAATGCGTGGAGTCCCTCAGAATGGAAATTGAGATCAGATTGTTGCAGTAAGTATTCGGATGCGTGACCAGTGCTATTTAACTGGAAGAGATGAATCATCTTGTTTAGCAGGGATGTCTGCAGCCCCTTCATGAAAGGCCCTCTTTTTTCCGCCCTTCTCATATCCAAGTCTAGTTAACTGCGAGTCTGCTGGGACATCCTTGTCACATATCATCAGCTAGGGAGGAATCAAGGACACTGCCGCTGAAGGAAATTATCCCGTTCTATGGATTGTTATGGGGGAGACTTGAGTTCTCTGAGGCCGGCTTGTCCAGCCCTCCCCATTTTAAAGATGGGCAAGTGGAGACCCAGTGCCCCCGGAGGACTGCTAGAGTCAGAGGCTGGGCCTCAGTTTCCTCACTTGTGAAACAAAAGGGATCGAATGACCGTTCTGGGTTCTTTTTCCCCCCAAGTTTCTACATTCTGTGACTCTAACGTATATTCTCTACAGGAAGTTAGCCGATTGCTAACTGCTTCCTGTCATAAATTCGGGCTTTTGGGTGAGGAGAACCCCTCTGCTCACCCAAATCAGCATCTTCTGTGTTGTGCCCAGTCTTGGAGAAGGGCTTAGAGCACTGTCCAGGGTTCCGCCACAGTATGTGTCTGGGGGCAGAGGGTGGAACTCGAACCCAGGGCTTCCTGGCTGAGGTCGGTTTTCTAGTCCCGGTCCACACTGTTCTCAGTGCCGCAAATTAACCACCTTCTGAGTTCCTTTGGCCAGTCCATCCCCATGGGAGAATATGATGCTTTCTTTCAAACTGGAAACCCAGTGTACTGGCAATTAAGTTGGGACTTTCTTACTGTTTTAGAATGATTGTCTTTGATTGAGCCTTACTAAGTGCAAAGCCTCAGGCCCAAACCCCTATCGAGTAGGTGCTAAGCCTATGTGGGCTTGAAGCCCTCAGGGTCCTAAGGGGAGTTGCTAAGAGGAGAGCCAGTAGTAGGAACCTGAGTTCTGGTCGCTCAGATGACTTTTGATGAGTACTAAAGAGTGCATAAAAAGAGAGAACAGAGCTATTTGCTTGGGGCTCTCACTCTTGGAGGTGTGTTGATATGGAGACTCTGGGCAGCTGTAGTTAAGAGCCCTCCAGCTTGTGAATCCAGATGTTGGGACTTTGTTAAACCCTGGCAGCTATGCATTGAGATTTGAATCAAACAAGATCTGTCTGTCGATGTTTGTACTCTGTTTGTATTTGCTTTGAAGTTCAGGGTGCTGACTTTTCCCCCTGAACTAAGTGAATGATATTTGTATGTTGGATTAAATTGAGATTGTTAACCCGTTAATGTTGCTCTCCTGTGCTGGCAGTGCTCTTGTTGGGCTCGTGTTGGTCTCTCACCCCCACACCAGCTGCTGGCCGGATTGTTGCAACACCAAGTAAACTCTGTGGTTGGTTTTTATGAGTTTATTCCATGGAAATTACACGAAAGTAAAGCTTTTCTTTCTTTGTCCAAGAAGTTAATGATGAAAAAGTTTGGTGGTTGCCAGTTTTGAAGGGAGGACCTTGTTTGAGTATGAGCAACTCTCAGTTGATGGGGCAGCTGGGGGGCGCCATGGTGCAGAGAACGCCAGGCCCTGTGCCAGAGAGACTCCTCTTCCTGAGTTCGAATGTGACCTCAGACACTTCCTAGCTGTGTGACCCTGGGCAAGTCACTGTCTGCCTCAGTTTCCTCATCTGTAAAATGAGCTGGAGAAGTAAATGGCAAAACGCCACAGTATCTCTGCCAAAGAAACCCCCGGTGTCATTATAGAGAGTTGGACATGACTGAAATGATGGAACAAAAGCCAGCTGATGAAGAGAAGAAGGAAATAGGAAAGGGAACAAGCATTCATGAAGCGCTTACTATGTGCCAGGCACTGTGCTAGGCACCTTACAAATATCTCATTGTCTTAAGACGACTCTGTGAGGTAGGTGCCATTATTATCCCCATTTTACCTTTGAGGAAACCAAGGCAGACAGGGTTAAGTGACTGGCTCAGGGTCACTCAGCTAGGAAGTATCTGAAGCTAGATTCAAACTCAGCTCTTCCTGGCTCCAGGCTCAGGGCTCCACCCACGGAGCCACCTAGCTCCCTCAAGTCATTTCCATTGGGTTTGAGAATACATCTTATAACTCGTGTGTGTTTTGTGGGTTTAGTAATCCGCTCTTCTTTTATTTAAACTCACGGCGCATGATTTGAGCTCATGCCTTCTGGCAGGGGTGAGGGGGGACTTGGAGTCTCCAGAGTCATCCCCAGATCAGAGGAGGTTAAAGCAGTAGGGAGCTTCAGAGACCCTCCAGCCACAGTGATCCACAGACTCCCAAGGGCTCTGAAGGAGATTTCAGGGGGTCTGGGAACTTGGATGGGGAAAAAAAGTGCATCTTGGTCTTTGGTTTCCTTGGTAGTCCTTTGCATGTTATTTTATGCATTTAAAAACCTCCTTCTGAGGAGTACCCCACAGGCTTCCCCAGGCTTTTGGGGGTGTCTAGGACACAAAGGACCCCCAGTCCATCCCAGCCTTTTCATTTTATCCATGAGGAAATTGCGGCCCAGAGAGGGGAAGATGGGCTGCACAGGCAGCTCCAGGAGTGATGGGCAAGACTAGAGCACGGGGTACTTGATGGTCCAGGCCTCACCTCAGCAGGGAACCTCTCTGAGGCTATCCACTGGCTGGGGCATCACAGCCTCTGCCTACATGACCCTGGGCAAGTCACTCTCCTCCAACCCTGTCCTCAGTTTCCAAATGTGTAAAATCTGGGGGTTGGACTGGATGGCCTCTGAGGGCCCTTCTGGTCCTAGAGAAATTCATCTCAATTCTGTATGAAAAGCAGCCTTTAAAAAGGGAGAGGGAGAGGGAAAGAGAGGGAAGTGGGGAGAGGAAGAGGTAGGGGAGGGAGAGAGGGAGGGATAGAGACAGAGAGGGAGAGAAGGGGGGGAGAGGAGAGGAGAGAGTGCATTCTGTGATTTAAGTTGGGGACTTGGGCCTTTTCCACATGAATGGGGGCTTCCTGAAGCCTTCACAGAGACATCACCTTTGAAGCCTGGGCACCGTGTTGCCCATGGACATTGGGAGAGTCTAATGACCAGGGATGGTCACAGGCAAACCACAGCAGCAGTGATCTAATTTTCACATGGCTGATGAAATCTCCTCAGCAAAAATAACCTATTTTCTGTTAGGTGGGGCTCCCCATAAGGAGGGCTTGTGGGGGATGAAGAGGAAATGATAGGAGGGCTTTTCTCCCTCATCTCTGCCGAGGTGAAATATTGCCAACTAAGTGGGTAGGAAAGTGCCCTAATTCTTTCACACACACACACACACACACACACACACACACACACACACACACACACAGTCTGTATTTCTCTCTCTCAATTTCTGTCTCTCTGTTTCTGTCTTTCTGTCTCTTCCTCTGTCTCTCTGTCTCTGTCTCTCTCTCTCTCTCTCTCCCTCCCTCTCTCTCTCTCTCTCTCTCTCTCTCTCTCTCTCTCCCCCCCCCCTCTCTCCCCCCCCCCTCTCTCACTGGTGAGCCATGCAGTGAGGATAGCCATCATCATTACACTTCTATGATAAAGTCTTTTCAGGGCCCCGATAGAATACATGATGGGGGAATAATGACCTCAGGCAAGAAAAGCGGCTGCCTGGGTGTAGTCGAGCAAACCGCCTGGTGTCTGCCAATGGGCATTAAGGAAAAAAGACTGTGTGAGTGAGTCTGTAGGCGGCACAGATAAACGAGGGGCCAGGCCGCTGGAAGTCCTGCCAGGGGCCCTCAATTTACCTTCCAGCATGTCCCACCTGTCTTCTTAAGTGGCCTCTTTGTAGACAGGAGAGGAGGTGTCAGTGTGGTCAGAGAGCGGTGCATTCGTGAGCAAGCTTGTCATGGCTTGTGGAGGCCATTGGATGTAAGGAGGCCCATTGGAAAGGCTAGGGCTCTTTACAATGGAATGTAGCCTTCTTAAAGGCAAGGTTGGAGTCATTTTTGTATCCCTTGCACCTGGCACATAGTCAGGACTTATCCAAAGCATACTGATTGATTGACAGAGGGTGCAAGATTGTCTGAACCTTGTAGTCTCCTTGTAAGGAGTGGACAGGCCCCTAAAGTCTTTCCATAGAGGTCTTTGTAGTCTTTATATAGAGATGGAGAAATAGATATAGATGTAGAGAAATGTCCAGAAAGATGTAGATAGAGAAGGATATATGTAGATAAACAGATGTAGTTATAGAGAGAGAGAGAAGGAAAGAGAGAAGAAGAGGAAGGGAAAGAGTGAGAGAGGGAGGGAGAAGGAGGGAGGGAGGGCAGGAGGGAGAGAGAGAGATTATCAGACTTCCTTAGGCTGCCACAGATATCTGCATAGATAGATAGATTTCTGCTATGGCCTGTGGGAGTCTGATAATGATTAACTGTTTAATCTTCAAAGGCAGCTCCAGTTTATACAGTGCTCTCTAACAGCCTGAACACTCACATGATGAGCCTCTGCAGATGTGGGGGCTGTGTGTGCATGCAGGCTTTCCAGAGTAGGTCATAGAGTCACTACAATTAGAGCCTAATTTTCTTGTTTTCTGACATGCCACAGGAGCTGGCTGAATGTGCTTTGGAGCTAATATCGGATGAGATCTGGGTTTGAATCCTGCCTTAAAGTCCTTTAGCTTTTAATGCTTAGAAGCTCAGTGACCAAAGAAACCAGTTAAGTGCTCGGAGCCTCAGTTTCCTCATCTGTCAAATAGGGCTAATGGTTCCCATAGTGCACGTCCCTCATGGTTATCATGGGGATGGAAGGAGAGCTTTTCTGTAAATGATGCTCTCTATTACATGGCCATTAAATTTAGTTGAATCAAATTGAATTAACCACAAGGTCACAAGCAACCATGTGAATTATAGAAGATCAAGAACTGGTCAGGGGTTTTGAGACTCTGACAGAGGAGGAAACTGAGTCCCAAAGAGGTGAAGCGATTGACCAAACCTATGAGCCTGCTCTCCCACCTGTAACCCTGTTCTAGACCATCATTTGGTGAGAACATAGAGGCTCTTGCCATGATCTAGCCAAGCCTGTGATTGTTTTCATGGTCAACTGTATGTCAGGGGAAAAGTGGGTCTATTGGCAGGGATGGCACAGCGAAGTTTAATGATAATAAAACGGTCTTGTCTAATCCAGCCAAAAAACATCTATTAAACTCCTACTGTGTGCCAGGCATTGGGCTAAATACCGAGGAAACAGTAAAAAGAAAGACAACCCTTGCCCTCCAGGAGCTTACAATCTAATGACAGGAGAGAATGCTCAAAAGAAGGCAGGAAAGGGTGGGGGGACCAGGGGTCCCTGGTGTGGGGGCTTGTTCCATGGAGTTGAAACCAGGCAGGGCAGTAGGTGCAGGGTGGAGTGAGCTGAGTTCAGTCTCTGCCAAGTATAAGGGAAGACATTGGGAGGCGTTTGGTCCTTTTCTAAAGAACTCTTTTTGGGGAGAGAAGACAGTGGCAGCACATGTCCTGCCCAGCTCTGCCCCCAACTGGCCAAGTCCCATTTGCTCTTCAGATATGGGAAACATACTTTAAATGGATCTGCATGTGGTTTTGTAGGGGCTTATGGCCTGTGAGTTTGCTGATGAAGGTCAGGGACCTGAGGCATCTCAGAGGCATTGAACTAGGGTCAAGAAGGGTCAAGGGTCAAGAAGGCCTGAAGCTGTCTCAGAGCCTTGTTAGCTGTGTGTCCTTGGGCAAGTCACTCAACCTTTCTCAAGTCCACTTTCCTAGTCTGTGAAGTGAGAATAATAATGGAACCTCCCTTCCAGGGTTGTTGTAAGATCAGATGAGACCTTGTGTGGAGCACTTTGAAGTCTGTAAAGTGTTAACATGATTATTATTATCACGTCATCCTTTTTTCCTCCTGATTTGGGAAAATTGCTCCCTTGTAAAATGATATGGAGCAGTTTTTGTTTTTGTTTTTTTGCTTTGCATGTTACAGCTCAGCGTAGATGGGAATAAAGCCCTCAGCACAGTGCCTGGTGCTTACTAAGTGCTACATAAATGTTAGCTATTATCATTTTATCATCATCATTATTACTTTTATTGTTATTCTTATTAAATTGTGAGCTCCTGGAAGGCAGGGACTATCTTTTGTCTCTTTTTGCATCCTCAGAGCTTAGCAGAGTGCCTGGTATACAGTAGGTGCTTAATAAGTATTAATTGATTTGGAATCAAGTGACCATCATGCTCGAATCACTGTTTTGTTAAATCCATGACCTTGGTGTCAATCCTTTATATGTTTGAGACTCAGTTTTCTCAAATAGGTGGGCCAGACTAGATGACTTCAAAGCCCCTGACCAGTTCTCCATCTGTGGACAAGGATGGAGTCTTTTTATAACTCTTTTATAATTCACGTGGCTGCTAGTGACCTTGTGGTCATTTCAGTTAAATTCAACTCAATTTAATGAGCATCTATTTTGTGCCTAATATGGTCAGGGACAAGGCTAGGTGCTGGGGATGCAATGACAAAATAAACCCATTCCAGCCCTTAAGGAGATTATGTTCTACTGGGAGAAACAACAAGTTTACAAGTTAAGTAAGTTCATAACAGATGCACAACCAAATACAAAGGATTATTTCAGGGTGAATGGCAGCCCTGGGAACTAGTCATAAGTTGTGAATCTTCATCAGCAAGCATTCTAGGCACTGGGCATACAAAGACAAACGTGAAATCATCCAAGCCTCCAATAAGTGTATAGTCTGTTAAGGGAGCACAGCAAGATCTCTTGGTTGAATAATCATGTTTGCCAGATGGCTACAGTATTTGTGATGGGAACCATTTCAGAAAAGAGAAATAGCTGGTTTTTTGTTGCTGAAGATTTCATGGGGAACCAGGAGGGCTGGAGCTGTAGTGGGTGACCCTTTCTAACAACCAGGAGGCTGGAGGTTAGACAAAGAGCAGGTATATTGTCCAGCATCTTTCCATCTCTCTTAGGACCACGAGTGTAAAAAAAATAAGTAAATAAAAGACACAAAGAAATCAGCTACCGGGAGGGGAAGGAACAAAAGCTGCCCTCTCTCTTTGCTCCAGTTATAAAAAGCTTCTTAAAAGCAAAACTATTTATATACACAGACGCTTCCGTTTCTGCCCTTTGGATAGGAAAGGTTTTTATTCCCTTTATATGTAGTTAAAGTGAACAGGACTGTGCAGAGCCAGAAGCCAGTTAAGGCTCACATTGTGTTCCCAGAAAACTTGGTGGGGGGGACCTGTTCCCCTGCATTGGGGGTCAGCCCAGCTCTGGGGCAGTGGGGGTGGTCCTGGAGCTCAGTGAGAGTGCCAAGCAGGAGTCGGAAAGCTCTCAATGGAATCTCAGGCAGCTGGGTGGAAAGAGCTGGCCTCCCTCTTCCACAGGGCCATGTTGGAATGCCCTGGATCCCCAGGAGACCTGAGCAGCCTGAAAGGATCTTTGGGAATGGGTTTATTTTAAATTTAGGGTTTCCTCCAGATGATGGGAAAGAGGCAGAAGAAACAAAGGGTCAGAGAGGTTCCTAAGAGTCTTTAAAGACAGGTTTCATGTTCACAGCCAGTGCTGCTGCTGAGACAGAAGAGGCATTGATCTAGGGCTGCACATTGAGGCCCAGGGCTCAGGGACCTGGGTGTGGGCCACGTCTTTTCCCTTGTTTTTCAATATGGTCCAGAGCATAAAATCATAACTCTAGGGCTGGAAGGAAGACCATCTAGCCCATCCCCCTCATTTACAGAGAGGGAAACTGAGGCCCAGAGAGGTCATAGGATCAGAGACTTAAAACTGGCAGGGACATTAGACGCCATGTAATCCAACCCACTCATTTTACAGAAAGGGAAACTGAGACCCAGAGAGGTTATAAGAACAGAACCAGAAAAGGCACCTTAGGCTGAGAGAAATGAAAGGATTTGCTTCCAGGTTGCACAGATAATAAATAATCATTAGAGCCCATGTTTGACGTGATCCGTGAATTATCATTTTTTAATGAAACGATCAGATCCTCTCTCACCTCTTTCGTTATTAAAATGTGGCGGACTCTTGGTTTGGAAGCTGACATCAAGATTTCAGGACAGCTGGGTTCTCACCAAAGCGGGCAGTCTCTCCAGTGGTACAGATTGGGACCTCTCCGTGTCTGCCCATTGGGTCCCGCTATAAACCCTCATAGGGGCTCTCCACCCAACATGGTGGGTCCCTGCTCCAGATCTCCCAACGTGGCGTAAATCCTAGTGGGGCAATCCTTGGGTCGTCCGTCACAGGAGCTGTACAGTTGAGGGGATGATTTGCAAGTGATAGAGTCTGGAAAAAATAAAAAAAGAAAGAAAGAAACCCACCATGATTAAGGGCTGTGGTCTTTCTCCCCACGGAGAAGGCGCATTGACTTTGGCGTCTGATTGAATTTAGAGTCACGGCTGAAGTGAAACACAAACCCACCAACACCATCGTGTGCAAGGCCCAGGGCGAGTGGAACGGCGTCTTGGAATTTACCTACAGCAATGGAGAAACCAAGCTGATCGACACGGCCAGTCTGCCCGTCTACCCGAAGAAGGTTCGACCCATTGAGAAGCAGGGATCCATGGAGTCCAGGTGAGGGAGACGAGCAGACACGGGCGCGCAGGAGCCCGCGTGTATGGCTCGTGGGAAGCTGGGGAGGGGCTGGAGAGGAAGAAGCCACAGGGGGCGTTTATCTTGTGCTTCTGTAACAGCAGTGATGATGACAGTGATGAGTAATTAATAATCCCATATTTCTGTAGCACCTGAACATCTGCAAAACGTTTTCCATCTATTAGTTCTCACCACCATCCCAGGACAGTTTCCTTAATTTAATTTCATTGTTATTATCCCCATTTTATAAAGGAGGACTCTGTGGCTCAGAGTGGTCTAATGCTTTGCCTCAGGGGCAGGTGCACAGCTAGAATATGTCAGAGGCTGCATTCGAACCCAGATCTCCCTGGCCCCGAGTCCAGCGCTCTCCCCATGCTGCCCCCCAGCCTCATATAGTTCTCCAGCTAGGTCTGGAAAAGACCTCAGAGGCCACTGCGTCTAACCCCCATGTTTACAGATGAGGAAAGTGAGGCCCACATAACAACAGTGATAATAGCTAGGACAGTCGGCCCGGCATAGTGTAAGAGTGCTGGCCAAGAAGACCCGGCTGCGAATCCTGCCTCCGACCCATGCTGGCTGCGTGACCCTGGGCAAGACACTCACTCCCAGAGCCTCGCCCCGGGAGCATCTCTGTAGCGCTTTAGAGTTTGTACCATGCCATCCGGTCCTTAGCGTTGCTGTGAGATGGGTGGTAGGTGCTTCGCTTATTCCCATTTCACAGATGGGCCGTTTGAGGCTCAAGCTGAGCCACCTGCCTCGGGCCCTACAATGGCCAGGGCGCTCCAGTCACTTCACCGAGCCGCCTCTCCTCGCTCGGTCACTTGGGATTTCACTATTCAAAGGGAAGTGGGGCGTCAGGATCATTGAGTCTGATGTAGTTCAATTGGGTTCACCTCAGCCAGCAGTAAGGAGGCTCTACTGTGCTCAGATCGCTGTCCCAGGTACCTGCAAAGTTAATGGCCCCCGCCATGGGCGGCTGCTGCGCTCCTGGGAGAGCGGGCAGGTCCACGCCCTCTAGCACGCGGCTGATCCCAGGAACGCCGCATAGTTTGTCCGTTGAGGTGCAGGGGTGTCCGGAAGCTGAGACCCATAGGAGGATTCAAGGATCTCCAAGCATTCTCCTAATATTAGTTCCCTAAGTCTTAAGCCGAAGATCAAAGGGTCCCTGCCCTCAGGGAGCGGTCCCTCACTCGGGGAAGCAGAAACAAAAGTCTCCACGGCCATTTCAGGGGAGGCGGGGGCGGAAGGCCCCCCCCCCTCCCCCGCCCCGGGCTCCAGGGGTTGGCGGGCCGGGCCTGACTGTCCCGTGTGCTCCTCCAGGAGTCTCTGGCTGGAAGTCACCAATTCCATCAAACGGGGTGACATGTCCTCGGCCACGGAATTCAAGCGGTTCCTGGAGGACAGGCAGCGGAAGGAGGAGCAGGAGCGGGCCGCCCTCAAAGTGGAGTGGCGGCCGAAGTATTTTAACAAGCAGGTATGGGGTGGCGGCCCCCCGCCGGGCTGGACCCTGGCGGCTGACCCATCGAGGAGCTGCTGCTGGGGTCTCTGTGCCCATTTTACAGAGGAGGAAGCTGAGGCAGCTTAGCCGCAGAGGGAGGGTGGTATTCAGGTCTGGACTTGTTTAGGAGTGATGCGGAGCCCGGAAGAGAGGAAGGGATGGGCAGGAGGGTCTCAGGATCCTCGAAGGGTAGATTCAGAGGTGATCAAATCCGATGAGGAACAGAGGCCCATGGAGGTGAGTGACTTGCCCAAGGTCCCTCAGCTAGGAAGTGGCCAGAGTTGGGGTTTGAACCCAGGATCTCTGACTCCAAATCCTTTTCTCAGCAGAGTCTGACATTCAGTGCCATAGCATAATGAATGGGGAGGGCGGGGCAGGAGCAGGTGACAGCTTTATTCAGGTTTTTGGTAGGACTGTCAAGGGTAAGAGGGATTATTCCTTCCTGCTCTGAGATTTTGGCAGAGATGGGTGGACGTGTAGGGGGCCTTGGGCAGTGGCAGTGGGCTCCTCCTTATTGGAGGTCCATAAGGCAAAGGCTGGGGTGAAGGATGCTCTATCTGGAGCTTGAAGGGACTCCTGAGGCCCCTCATTTTACAGGTGAGGGAAATGAGGTCCAGGAAATGACTTGTACAAAGCCATGCAGCTATGAGCATCTGAGGCAGGATTGGAACCCAGATCCTTGGGCTTCAGAAGTGTCTGTTGTACCAGACTGGGTCAGATGGCTGCTAGGTTCCTGGGTGTGGTACAGTGTGGGGGCCAGGATTCTGATGCCCATCTTTCCTGGCTCCAAGGCTGGTGCCCCTCTCCCAGGATCCCCTGCATGGGGATCCTTCTAGAAATGAGCCAGAATTGTCAGGACTTACTGTCAACATGGAGATGAGAGTAGAGGACATGCCCTGATAAGAGCCATCACTGGTGGGATCAAAAAAGGAAAGCAGCTTGACTTCATGTCAGTCTCTCACTCGATCTGAATGCCAAGGATCTGGGTTCCGATCCTGACTCCGCTATGCATTAGCATGCTAGGTGGCAAATCAATTTCCATCTCCCTTCCTCTCTGGTAAAATGAGGTGGATACTAGATAATGCTGCCACTGAGGCTGTTGCATAAAAAGCCTCCAGGTGCCCCATCGAGGGAGACAGTGGTGCAGGAAAGTCAGAGGACCTGAGTTCAAATCCGACCTCTCACATGGACTGCCTTTGTGACCTTGGAGAGTCTCTTCACCTGGGCCTCTGCTTCCTCATCTGCCAGCTGAGGGAGTTGGACCCTTCTGGTTCTAGGACCCTACTGGTAGGACCTAGATCTAGCCATCCCCCTATGAAGCAGAATCGAAGCTGAGTGGGACTCCCTCCCAGGCAGCCTGAATGTCCTCTTAGGTAACAGTATTTGGGCAGAGGCAGGGGAGGCTCCTGTCCTATGGCAGGGACCTGGTGGCATCCACACTGCCAAGAGAAGCTTGGGCCGCCTGGGCACTCAGTGCCCTCACCCCTCCTGCAGAGGAAGTGGCAGCAGAGATTCAGTGCATGAATCTCTTGGGGTTTCCTCTTATGCTTAGGTCATCTGTTAGCAAGCATTTATTGAGCGCAGGCTGTGTGCCAGGCACTGAGGACTCAGTCACCAAAAAATGAAACCACCCCCGTTTTCAGACAAGACAGTGGGGTAGGCTGCCTTGATGAGTAGTGAGTTCCCCATCTCTGGAAGTATTCAAGAGGAGGCTTGTCAGGGACTTGATTGAATGGATCCCTGTTCAGGCATGGGTTGAACTGGATGGTCCTTCTAACTCTCTGTGAAGGCAGCTGTGAAGACCCCCAAAGACTGGCATTCATGAGAAGCTTTGAGGGCTCACTGAGGCACAGTCCACCAGTGCACCAGAAACAAAGCAGGGCTGGGCATGTCTCCTCTGGAACCAAGAATCTTGGCACATTGGAACAGGAGGGTTTGTGAGGAGAGCTTGGAGAATGTATTTGGTGCACCCCAGCGAGAAGTGCCTCCAGGGATCACAGGGTTCAAACCCATTGCCCTCCAAGGGAGGAGCCTGACAGCCAGGAAATTGCCCCAAAAGGCTGCCCCACCTGCCCAGTTGCTGATGCTTCTGGCACCTGCCATTAGTCTTGTAGGCATTTTCTATCTGCTTATAAAATGTAAGTGCCCTGAAGGTAAGCTGTTTCATTTTTATCTCAGTCTCCTCAGGGCCTGGCACACAGTAGGCACTTAATAAATGCTTACTGGTTGACAGTCAAATAACTAGCAGTGGCAGGGTCGAGAGTAGAAATCAGAAGCCTCCTGAAGACGCATTTATAAAGCTCCTACTATGTGCCAGCCTCAGACAAAAAACCCCAAACAGTCCATGCCTCGAAGGGCTTACTCTCTAATGGAAGTGACTGGGTTTCTCTTACCAGTCCTCAAAGAAAGGTATTTGATTGACCAAACCATTTGACTGACAGTCATTTTACTAAGAAACCCATTAGATGTTTCCATGTGCTAACAACAGCGTTGTGGAAATAAGACTGCATTTGGAGTTAGGGGACATTGGAGTTGGAATTCTGGCTCAGCAACTTGTTGCCTGAGTGACCTTGGAAAAGTCTGTGCATTTCTTTGGGCCTCAGTTTCCTGACCTGTAAAATGGGGTTGGGGGTTGTCTTCTAAGGTCCTCTGAGCTCTGAATCTATGACAGAAGCTCACTGACCACTTGTCTGGGACTGGATTGGCCACTGAGGCCAATCTCCCTTCCATCCAGCTATCTGTTCCTCTGGTTTTGATCCTGTGACATTAGTTCCTAGGTAGTCACCAGGACTGTTCCATTTTGCTAGTTCCCCGACTCTCCCTTGCCTCTGCTAAGTCCTCTTTCGGCAACATCTCTGTGTGACATCTCTCTCGTTCTCTTCTAGGGCGAAGGCTGGATGTATACGGAACCTCTGTTGAAAGTCCAGTGATGCGGATAAAATTCAGTGTCCTCCCAAATAGACCTGTCTTTTTATAGGCATTAAAAGGTGCCATATATGAGGTTCAGGTGGTATTGGCTAAGTCCTACTGGGATAGTCAAAGGGGAAACCAGTTTCTTTGTTTTGTTAGATTTTTTTTTTTAAGGAGACAAAAGTCTCCTTAAATGTAGTAATGTCCCTTCAAACTCCATCCTCAAGAGCTCCTTGGGATGTATGCATGTATATGTAGATGAGTCAGTGAGTGAGGGTGTGTGCGTGAGCTCTGTGTTCATGGTTTATACTCACATATATGCACCACATAGAGGTATAGACTGGGTATTATTATACACATGCAAATACGACATGTATGTGCCACCAGTAATTAGCTTGATAATGATGAGTACTTTTTTATAAATGAAGGTCAAAGTTTTTTATTTTTCAATTTGCCTAAAACTTTTTGCACTTAAAACAGGGATTCCTTATTGATGGTCAACTCCATGTCTAAATGATGATGAACTCTCTGTCCATCTGACCATGTTGCATGCATTTGGTCCATAGAGATCTCATCCTTTGGGGGGTGGTGTTGGGGGGAGTGGGAGGTGGAGGGGCCATGGGCTCTGTGGTTTCTCCCATACTTCCAAACTGCTTATTTGCTGCTGTACCATACTGAGTAAGCAACACCATACCCCCACCCCTTATTGACTATTGATTATTCCAAAGACTGGTTTCCATGAGGCATGGTCAGCTGTCAGTCCAATGGATAGAAGGGTCCCTAAGTAAAAAAACATAGTGGAGGGATGGGGAGGGGGGGAGGGGGTATGTGCCTAGGCCTTTCAGGGTGAGGGTCAAGTGGGGGCCTCGAGTCTGCTTTCTTTGCCGTTGACTCACTCTATACTGCCCATTTGGTGGTTAGTTTTCCACCTGCCTCTGATCTTCTTTTTCCATTTTTCTTATCATAGAGAATAACTGAGTCGAACCTTTCTTTCTTAGATGCTGCTGTTTTCACAGTGAAAACTCAATCATTTAGAAACAACTACTTTTGTGGTTTTAAAAAAGGGCTTCAGAAAAGACAACCACCAGTGGCCATGTTTTTTTTTAAAGGATTTGGGTTTTTTGCCGGGGGGGGGGGCGAGGGAGGATGGTGAAAGAGGGGTCCTCGTGGCTGTTTTTTTTTTAATGTACATTTCTAGTTTAAGCTGAACTCTGCAAGGAAACCACTGTGATTACAAATAAATTCAACCTGGAAACACATCAACATTATTCACAGCTTTCACTGTATTTCAGTCCTTTGTCCCACAAGGCTGATTTAAGTACAGAAAGACAGAAATGTAAAGTAAATAAAAACAGGGCGCATAGAACCAATTGCCGTTGAGGTTTATTTTTTTTTTACTGGACTGAGTAGTATGAATGCCTGCTTTCCCAAAGGCCTAACTTTGGGCCTTTTCATTTGTTCCCCTAATGCCAATTTGTCCTAATTTGTAGATATTGGAAAAATATATTTGGATTGAGACGTTTATCCCTGTTTAAATGTTTAGTTTATTTTTAGTCCTTTGAACAAACCAGTGAAGTCATCTGGGCACACTCAGTCCTGCACTTAGAGACTCCACTTGTTAACCTTCATTAGTTACATCTTCAAATGGAAGATTACCCCCTTTCATACCACACGTGCCTAGGCACCAAGTGGCACATGGTCTGGAGTCGGAAAGGTGGAGTTCAGATTTTGCCTCAGATACGTACTAGCTGGGTAACCGTGGGCACATAGCTTAACTTCTGTCTGGCTCAACTGTAAAAAGAGGGTCATGATAGTACCAACCTTCCAGGGTTGTTGTGGGTCACAAGTGAGATAGTAATTGTAACACGCTTGGCATAGCCCCGGTATAGTGCTTAATAAGTGCTTATTCTCTCCTCTTCTTCCCTCCCTCCCCCCCCCCCCACCCAGCAAGCCCTTTGATGTGGGCAATTTCACCATGATGGTGGTTGAAGGTCATTGGGTTGGCTGGGATAGTGGAATCCTTATCCTTGTCCCTTGAAAAACGGTCATATTTACATCATTATAAGGCTTTCTTCCTAAAGTGCTTCATGGTACACTAGGAATCTGCAACCTCTTCATAAACAAAAGTACGTTCTGACAATGTATCTTTTGATTCATTTATTCCAATAAATTTATAAGGTTCCCCAGACCCGACTGTTAGATTTCCAGGGTGAGTATTTCCACCTCAGGAAGACGAGGCATCTGCTAACACTTGGTTTATTGTTTTGTTGACTGTTTAGGCTTAAGAAAGTGATGGAGAAAATGTTAATGATGTGGATTAAAACCAAAGCGATGGATGTACTTTTCTTGGAGAGTCGGTTGTTAAACATCTACCAGCCCATCCCAGCTGTTAGCGAGCATCCCAATGAAATGCAACATTAGTTGTTTACACAAGCACCTGGAGACAGACAGGAATGAGAGTCCCTGCTTTCAAGGAGTTTACATTCTTTATACTGGGAGTTTGCTTCCCAAGGTCTTTGTTGTATTGCCTAATGAAAATTGGCCCGGGCCTATTTTGATGCTGATCTGTGCAATATTCCCTCTCCCACTCCTGAAAGCCACTCTCTCCCCTCTCCGTGCCTGGAATGTGCTCCTTCCTCACTTGCACCTTCTCAGGGTTTTGGGAACCACCGAGATCCATGGACATTTCTTTCGTACGTATGTCTTCTTCACTTATCTGTATATCTGTCCTTAGTCCCTGAAGACTGTAGAATCTCTGAAGGCAGAGACTGTCTTTATCTTTTTATCTTCATTCTTAAGAGTGGCCTGAGTGAAATGAGCATTTCAATGGATAGGGGGCTGGGCCTGGGTTCAAATTCTGCCTTAGGCACTTACTTGCTAGGTGATCCTGCACCTCAGTTTCTTCATCTGTAAAATGGGACAATAAACCATTTCACCCAGGGTTGTTTTGAAGCTCAGATGAGAACATAAAATGATGTGCAAACCCCAGAGCACTTTGTGAATGTGAGCTATTGTGGTTCTTTAATAAGGGGGTGCAGAGACCCTTGGCCAGCTGGCCTTTCACTCCTAAGACAAGTGAGTTTGTGTTCAGGAACACTGCTAAGCAGATAAGGGCTCAGACGTAGGACGGCTTCCTGAGACCAAGCCCCTTTGGTCCCACGCGCATCCTCCTGGTGCTGCTTCATTCACAGGGATGCCTCCAGCCACAGATTAGAGGGTGGGTGGCTGAGACGAGCTGACTTTGTGATAGGAGTATCTAGTTCCAAATCTGGCCCAATTTTGTTTCCAGCCTCAAGGTGTTTCTATATCTGTTGCTTGCCTGGGAATACTGAGATGGTTGAATATAGATGGTGTTTGGGCTCACTGCGCGTTTGGATCCAAAAGGGGTTGGATGGAATGAGTCCCCAGGAACCCTCAGAAGCTGTACTTGGAGGGAGGGTGAAAGAGGAGGTGGTGTCATCATTCTCATGCCTTTGGGCCCAAACAGAATTTCCAGGTTTGTTGTCTGCTCTCAGCATTAGTAGTGGTTTCCAGGATAAAGCATTGGAGAAACTTTTGTGGGAGAAGCATCATGTTTGCTTCACCATCAACAGGAGCCAGGATAGTTGTTGGCGTCAGCGGCTTTCCTCCCCAATTAGCTTTTGATTCACATCTGGGGGAATTAGAAGTGACACAGCCCAGCAGGGGGGCTCTGATCACCACAGGAGCATCTCAGAGTGGACATAGGGCTTTAGACTTCCTCCTGTGGAGTCAAGCAACGGCCACTAACAATATGGATGAATTTGGGGGGGACACAGAGGGCTGGATGTGGGTGGTTCCCCGAGACACTCAGTCAGCCATCACGATGGATCCTGTCTGGTGCTTTAATGAAGGTTGGGAACTTCCCAGAGACTGTCCAAATGAGATTTGTCATTCATCTTTGTTCCGTGTGCAGCAGGATGAATGATTGCTTGGACTTGGGGCCCATGCTAGGCTGATGACTCTCCTTAGGTCCAGGGAAGCAGGACATCTGACAGCCAGGCCACGATTGCCCCATTTGGGCCCTGAAGACTTCCCGACCGGTCCACTGATATTCTTAAAGCACACAGCGGACCTGTCACTCATCATTCCCCAAAGTGATTACTTCCACTGGCTCTCACCTCTGGGATCAGATACAGGAGCCTGTGGCAATCCAAGCTATCACATGCCGGTGCCAACCTGCCTTTCTGGCCTGACTACCAATACATGACTCCCCTTCATGCACTCAGAGCTGTCCTCACAGGTCATTCTGGCTCTGTGGCCTTGCCCATCCATTCTTGGAATATGCTCCCACCTCTGCCTTGTGTTCCTTCAACATTCTGCTAAGACACCCCCTCCTGCAGGAGGCCTTGCCTGTGGCCCCACCCTGCCACTGCTGCCCCGTGTTTATTTGTTATAAATCCTGTACGTATGTGTGGGTGCACTTGTCACCTCCCCCCCCACCACGAGGGCAGGGGGAGCCATTTCCTATTGGTGCCTCATGAATGCCTGCTGATTGTGTGGTTTGAATAACCACAGAGCTAAGGTTGCTTGACCCAACCCCAGAGTCTTGTGTCTCTGTCTGCATGATGCTTTTTTTAAATTTTTAATGAAAACAGAAGCACCTCCTTGTTGTGTTGTGCAAGGACCTGTTCTCATCTAATTGGCATGAAGAAGCACGGATCTCTCCTGAACTTAGGTGAGATTGGTATTCACCATTGGAAGATGGATGAGGGGGGTGTTGGCTTAGTCATGACATCACAATGAAATGAGAAAGCCTAGGCTTCATCTGCTTAGTCCAGGGCCTTATTAGGCGGGTCTGGGTCTTCTGGGATAAGGGCAGGTCCTGAATGACACTGGCTGGCGTCTTTCCCCTCATTCACGTTTCTTGAAGTGGGGGCAAGCAAACATTTGCACAAGTGTCTTTGCACTTTACACAATCAAATTGAAGGGAATGCTGTGTCTCTGGCCTCCTCAGCCTTCCTCCATTGATAAACACTGCTTGACTACTAGTCTTTTAACTGTCTGTGATGGCATGGACATCCTGATTGTCTCTTATAGACTGGACTGTGCTCAAATGTACCTGGGGGAATTTTACAACTGGGATTGACTGTAATACATGTCCGCAAAGATCAGAGTTGTCATTTCTACCGCTTTATTTCTTAACTCACCGACATTCTGGTTTCCCTCATTTTCTCTGGTCCTTAAGTGGGAGAGGCTGGAAGCCTGGGGCTACAGCTGAAGGGAACATTTTACCCGGATGTGGAGTTTCTTGTTCAAGTTCTCAGTTGAAGGAAGGCTCCACACCACTCACTCCTGGTTTGGGACGCTGCTGGATGCACCATTCCCTTCATTCAGGCTAATTTCTGGCAACAGTGTAGATGGGGTTACCATGGCAACACAAAGCAGCTCAAGATTTGAGATACCGGACACAAGATGGAAGTGTCGCCCCATTGCAGAATGTCAGCTTTGTGCCCCAGATACTGCCCGCCCTTCCAGCCTGCTTGGCATGAAGGTGGCCGTGTTTCCTCACTCCAAGAAGAAACCCTATGATTCCCACTTGGGAATCTGTCGGTTCAGTAGAGCTGCCTACCTTTGGGTTACAGGGGCATTCCCATCTGTCTGCAACAAAAAGCTCCCATTTCTATCTGCACTGAAAGCTGGAGGTGCTCATCAGACTAACAGCTCATGAGCAGGACCTCACAACTACTCAGAGGTAGAGGGGGTGCACACACTTGTCCCTAGGGAGTGACCTGAAGAAATGATCCTAGGAAAGCCCCCTCAGGATGTTTGCAAGTAGTGATAGGATGAGCCATGGCCCACCTCTAGATGCAGTGAGAACTGTGACAGTTCAGGCCCTTCAAGGATGCTTCTAAGACAGTTCAGAACATCTAGCCCACACACACTAATGATATGTGGTGACAAAAGTGGAGTCCACTGGGTGCAGAGCCTGCCTTGGATCCATACCGGCTGTAGGGCCCTGGCCAAACTGATGAATCCCTGGATGCCTCAGTTCACAAAGTCCCAGAGGTAAGCAGCAGTGAGTCAGCACTGGGAGAAGGAGCTTCCTACGAACGACATCACGGGCCAGGACACAAAATAACAAAAACAGCCTAGGGCCTGGGAGACAATCCTGGTCATGGCACGGGGAAGACCAGGGTTCAAATCCCACTCTTCCCAGCTGTGTGACCCTGGCCCAGGCAAGTCAAGGAAGGCTCGAGCTCCCCAGGGAGAGGAGGATGGATGCCAAGCTGAAACGCTGTATTAGGATTAGAGGGCAGCAGGATGATTTCCGAACAGGCAAGCTAATGGAGTCCTGAGCTTGACTTCTCCTTCCTCTCACAATAGAAATCGGAATGTTACTTTAGTTTCTTTCAAGGTTAAAGGAGGTACAGAAGAACACAAAGATACTTAACACAAAACTTGAATTAACTTTATTCCCCTCGTTACAATGCATCTGCACTGAGCTTCGAAGTAACCCAGTAAAACCAAATCTCCAAATGACAAAACAAGGTGTCAAAAATCCAGATCTATTTGTTTTTATTTTGTGAAAATGTTACAGCCATTTTTGTTGGTCTGTAAAAGAACCATCATCAGGGTCAAAAATGAGTTTTTATAAATCGAAAACAAAACAAAAAAACCCCCAAAAAACAAAACATCCTACACTTTGGGAAGGAAAATCAGCAGTAACATTCTCACTGAAGGTTGTAAATTACATTTTTCTTCATAAAAGGTACATACTATTCCTCATATTCCACCAAAAGCAGTGGTGTAAGTTATAATTTTTTAATATAGATATGTATAAAACCCCCCCCCAGCGGGCCAGCTTGTGGAAGGAAGCCCTGTCCCTCAGGGGCTGCAGAGGATTCCATGTCATCTTCCCCAAGCTGCCAGGAGCGGGTAAGGGCACGTGTCCCCTACCTGCCAGGTGTGAGGACATGTCACTGGACAGACCTGTCACAATTTTTAACTGAAATAAGGAGCACCTCGCTAAAGCCAGAGTGTTTCATCAAATGCTGGAGCATCCAGGGGAGGCATATTCACCCTTGGCCAATCGCGGAGTGGAAGTTGCACAGATAAAGGGCGTGTACACATCAGGCAATTTTTAGAATAGGCTTTTTTCCCTCTATGTTTTCTTGTTACACAAGAGTTCAGTAAGGTTATTTTGCACAACGTTCTTGGTGCAGTTTCTAGAATTGCCAAAGGATTCCAATTTAGCCCTTGAACGAACAGCGTGCACAGGAGCTGCCCTGTTGGAACCCCAAAGAAGGCGCGCCACCATTGCCAACAGCCTTGACATTAACGTAAAAATGCTGTGTGTGGTGGTAACAGCAGCAGCTTCTTTGTGGACAGAGCAAACCCTCAGAGAAACAGAAAATGCACATTTGATGAAACATTCTTTACATCGAGAAACATGGAAATAAATATTATTTCAAGGAAGGGCATTCCAGTTTCTGATAGCTGTTTCCAGATCTATAACTCATTTCCTAATTGTTTAAAAAGCTCATCACAATTTACAATTTGCATTTTATATATTGCTGTTTAGGTATCTCAAAGGAAGTGCAGGTCTTGTAAAAGAAGAAAAACTGACAAATTTGCACGTGCCAGGGACCAGATTTGAGGGTTCTTTGGTGCAGTTAAGTCCAAATTCTTGGCGTGGAAAGAGAATATGTACCGATAAAAAATGAAATCCGCTGCTAGACATTCACAGCAGTGCTCGGTCTTGCTTCACGTTACAAATCTAAAACAGCTGTTCTCAATAAGCCAATATTTTTAAATCAGACATTGCCTGAAAATTTTGTACATGAATCTGGACCAGTGATGGTTCTGTACCCTCATGTTGTTGTGAAACATGACTGGACTAAAGGCAAAGACTGGTTATCTCAAAGACGACTGCTTGCAATAGGCAACAGTCTTATTTTAAACAGTCTTCTTGTTGGGTCTCTTGCCTTTCTTTAAAAGTAGTTTATTTTTAATGTAGCCACGCTTCCTCTTGGTAGTCTGAAAAGAAACAACACAGGCAGTTAGTATGGACTGTTCATGCTACTTTGGATCGTGCAACTTAGGTTTCCTCCCCTCCTCCCCCCCCCCCCCCCCCCCCACCATTAAGGAACGTGTGGAGGTTACAGGCCTCTAGTTAACCAGGCAGCCTCTTGGGACTACCAATGGCCCATCTATTCCCACCACTTGGGAAATGCTTCTCCCTCTTCTGCTCTTAACCCTGACCTTAGGGGCTAGTCTTTCACAAGATGGCATCATGCAATAGCCTGACTCGGAGCTTAGGCCATGTGCTGTGTGCCAGGTGCTGTGCTAAGCCCTCCAGAAGCTTAGATTCTATCACCTTGGAATCTGATGACATCTCCTGCTCGCTGTGGTCCCACTCTCTACTTGCTATGTGAGTCTGAGTAAGTAAGAATCGTTCAGAGCTTTGGTGGTTCTTTCTGTAAAATGGGGACACTCACAAGGCCAAATTAACTACTGAATGAATGTCTCAATTAAACAAAGGGTTCCACCTACACCACCTGTGAAGGGGGCAGTGGGATGGGGCAGGGGTTGGCTTGGCATACAGTGTGTACTCATAGTCCACCCTCGTAAAATGAGGGGCTTGGCTCTGAGCTCCCAGGCTGGTGAGGGCACAGTCAGGTGTGTTAGGAGTGCCACCTCCCCACTGGAGTTTCCAGCTTAAGAAAGCACATGTTGCCCAACCCTCCTCTGGGGCCAGGAGGAAGACATGCAGTCCTTTCCCAGGTGGTCACTCCCAGGAATCTCCTCAAGCCGTTAGGTCAGGGTGCTCTCAGGTTTGTTTTCTCCTTAGAATGCACTGGAAAAGGCACTACACTATGGCTGCCCTGAAATCAATGCCATCCCCAGGTTTTATGGATCCAACTTTTCTCAACCTAGAAACTGTTTCTCTACAGCCACAGTCTAAGATGCCATTCTAAATACTTCAAAAGCATCTTGTGCCCACCTGACAAGGCTGTGTCCTGGTGACCTGGAGAGGATGGGCAAATCATTTACAGGTCCTGTAGTAGTGGTAAATCTTTAACCAGTGAATACTAATTACTCCAACAGACTTTACGGAATAGATGGGCCATTTTGTTGGGAAGACTGTTTATACTTTGTTCCCTTAATACCAGTAACAAACTATGGTTTTAGCTGCTTGTGTGGATTCAGGTATGATCTCCAAAGTCCCCGAGAACCTTGGATCATCACCGATGAGTTACCTAGCCCTTCTCTTGAGCAGGAAGATGCCCTCTGCCTTCTCACAGAGTGGGGGGTAGGGGCACCAAATATAAGGCATGTTATAACTGCCCCTTTGGCTGGAGGATCGGCTGGGAGCCTGGCCAACTAAAAAGCTGGAAGGAAGCCTTCCAAAAGCACAATAAACACCTGAAAGTCACTGGCTCAAAATGATCCCCCACCCCCTTTCTTAACTGGTAGGAAGTATGAGGGAGGAGACCAGGAAGGGCACTTTTAACTGTCAGTCCATCAACAATGCCAAGCCCCATTTGGAATCTTTTTCCATTTTATAAGTAATTTCTTAGCACAGGGAATGTACACACAATTTTTAAGTAGGTGGACCTTCGAATTACTGACTCCTTTTTATTAAACAAAGGTCATCTTTACGGATTTAACCCGGAGTATCCAAAGCCCTCCTTCCCTGTTGCTTCTTCCCTTTTGTAAATGCAGATGAATGAGCTCGACATGCCATTCCACCCCACCCCCACTAGCAGCCTTCCTGAGTCCTCCTCTGTCACAGGCCTCCAAGGGCTCCCAGAGAGGAAGGTTTATCAGGTTAATGCTCCCCACTGTCTAGCACACCTGGAAGGTGCTTAATAAATGCTTGCTGATGGTGCTGATAAGGAGATCGCTAATGCCCAGGGATGGAAGGTGATTTTCCCCAAATCCTCTAGGCACTAGGTTAGTATACCCTACTGCTCTTCTCACCATACCCTCATACTCTGAACACATGGCAACATTCAGGCCTGGAGGAAGACCTGAGTTCAAATTCAGCCTAGGACCTTTACTCTCTGTGCAACCCTGGGTAGGCCACTTTACCTCTCTCTGCCTCCATCTCCTCAACCATAAGAGAAGGAAAATAACACCACCGGCCTCCCAGGGCTGTCTGAGGAGCAAATGAGACACTGTGTGTGAGGTGCTTAGCACAGTACCCGACACGTAATAGGTGCCACTTACATGCTCCCTATTATTACTATCCTAAGGATCTGTGCCATCTCTCAGAAGGGTCAGCGTAAGTACCTGAAACCCAAGATTTTGGAAAGGAAAAAAAAAAAAACAAACAAAAAATCCGTGATTCTTGAAAAATAACTAAGGCCCCAGAGGCTGCTCATTACAGAGTGTGGCAGATTTCCTTTTGATGAATTAGGAGCTTTAGCACTTTCCTTCGAGGTGTGGGACCCACCTGCCATTTCAGATCCCAGGAATCTTTGAGGCCGTCCCCTCCACCCCCATCTTTCTACCTGTAAGCTAGAGGACACTTATTTAGTGACCCTCAACTTCTCAGCATGTTTGCCCGCCGCCCTCCCTTCCAATGGGTAATGATCTCACAAAGGGGGATTACAATACTCTTTCATAATTTCATTGTCCACATCCCTCCCAGTTATAATGAGGTTTTCAGTAATTATGGTTCTAGAAAAAGGTCCAGCCTAGTCTTCATGAGGGATAAGAGGAGAGGAAGGCCAGGCCAAACACAGAATGTGGCGTGCATCACAAGGAAGTGAAGATTTAAGTTTATTTCACAATGGAGGAAGAAGCCCAACACCAAAGAATACTCAGGTTTAATTCACTCTTTCATACAAAATGTCACTGTTTAAATGGTTTGGCATTTTAACTTTAAAACAGATTCTGCAAGAGAGATCCGCAGGAACACTAGAGCATGAAGCAGAGTTCCTAACGTGAGGCTGCCATGGGGAGCCTTTTGCTGGTAGTGACCACCATGGCCCTCAGACAGTGTGGAGTACATGAAGGTTACCGACAGGCAAGGCTGACATTAAACATGGACGTTTGGCATGGAGAGATGAGCCATTTACCAGTGCCCAGACAAGCTGAACCCCACCCTTTTTAGGATAATTTCCCTGGGAAACCCACCTTCTTTGACAAATACTTCTGTTTGGATAAAATGTTGGTTACTCTAGGCTTGTGGTCCAGGGTCTCCCGGTTCTGCAGCTGCTTCACCTTGTATATCCTAACAAGCCAGTGCTCGGAGGTAAAGGCTTCTTCCAAATGTTTGAATTTAATGTCCTTGTTGCCAATCTCGGCGTTACGTGTCCTGTCAAAACCGGGGGGTGTCCGAAAGTCCAGCTGCAAAATATGGCATTCACGTCAGTGACTACAGGGCTGGAAACATATACTGCTCTTGCCGCTGTCAAATACAAATACGTGCTCATTAACTAAAGAAAACCAGAGGGAAAAAATGCAAAGACCAAACTGACAATGGAAAGGCCTCACCCCAAGATGGCAGAGAAACAGTGACCACAAGATCTAGTCTAGGAAGTTTTAGCCTTTTGGGGGGTCAGAGTCATTTGGCAGTCTGGGGAAACCCATCTTCTCCCCAGAGTAAATGCACAGCCAAGCGATGGATTAAAAAGAAAAAATACAGAAACTGGTTTGGAGAAATTTAATAAAACCTCCCCAAATACTACTCCAAGCCAAGTGAATTCAAGCAGGACAAGAAGGTGGTGGGTCTTCAGGCACAGTGGGCTGGGCCAACTTTGTCAACGACACGCACATCATGAGCTGGGGCTGGCTCAGAACTTTCCAAAGTCAAAGATAAACTGGTCGATCTCTTTATCACTCCCCCTGAGGCCCCAGGAGGAATGTCTAAGGACACCTGAAAAAAGACCACTGAAGTATGTAACCAAAGCCAAAAGGAGATGGAGAACAAGATGCAAACATGCCTGAAGGCCCAGACACCATTCTGAAAAGGGATGAAATTGGGTTTCAAAGTGAGGTTAATAACCCTTTTATTCTAACAATAGTAAGAAATTAAGGTCTAGTCAGTTAAGTACAATGTTTGATTAAAAAAATCAAAAGCAACCCTTCAGTGACGTGGACGGTTCTGGTCTCACCAGTAATCTCTTTAGTGACTTCTCACCTTGGCTCAATGAGATGTGCACTGGGGTGCAGGGGAGGAAGTCCCCGAGACGTTATCTGCTCCCCCTCTCTCACCTGACAGCTGAAGATGATGAGCCGTGGGCCCCAGGATGCCAAGGCTTCTTCACGGGCTTACCATGAACCATGGCAGGGGAGCTTCGACTGCCAATGCAGAGCCTGTCCAGGGTCTCACAGAGAGTCCTCCACAGAGGCAGGACCTGAATCCAGGTCTTCTCCCCACCCCTCCTCTAGATATTTTGTCTCTGGTATGGCCTCTCCAGGAACACATCAGCAAAGCTGGCTTGGGGAATGGATCCTTTCCCAGGAAGCTCTGACTCCTCTTCACAGTTTCAAGCAAATGACCCCCAGTGCAGCCCCTTCTGGATTGTCCAGGACACACCAAGCCTCTGCCATGGCCTTCTTCCCTAGTGCACCCAAGGTCACCAAGCTAACTCCCGAGTTCCGCATCCTAGGTCTCCACTCCTCCCCACTGTCCTCTAAAAGCCAACATGACAGGAAGAGAGAATCACAAAGACCCCGGACAATGGACACGGCTAAGTAAGCTCTGTCCCACCACCTGGCAGCCTGCCTTCTCTGTTAAGATGGAGAACTGTTAACATTTGAGACCTCAGGTGCAGACCCAGCATTCTAGCACTAAACTGGGGAGCGTCTGCAGCCTCACAAGAGAACAAAGTTCCCTTAAATTGGAATCTCTGCCAGGACTCTACAGCGACAGGAAAAACACAGATTGATATTCAGCAGCTAGATAGAGCTCATCTCGCAAACGCGAGAAGCCTGACTAGGAACAGACTTACACCAATATTCAGTTTGGAAAATGTCCTTCTACAACCGGAGATCACAAAACAATGGACGATCCCACTCACCTGCATTTCTCCAAATCTGTAATAAGACATTTTATACATGAGGCAGTTCAGTAAGGTTGGAGACCCTGCCTTGTCTACCCGAAACTCTCCCTGGGGGGTGAAGTAGTCACTTTCCTGTAAGGAAGAATAAAGACATTTCTATGTCAGCACAGTTCAAGAAATTAAGAGACTTCTTCATAAAGTTCAGCTCCCAGAACTACCCACAAATCCCTTTAAAATAGCATCTCTTCAAATACTCGATCCAATCCAACAAGATAACATGTGCAAGACAACAGGTCCTTGAGCGCGTGTACACACTCACACACTCACTCTCTCTCTCTCTCTTTTCAATCTGAGAAAAAGAGCAACTTTCAACGACAATTCAGAAAAGGATTCCCGCAGAAGGCTGCTTATTCCTCGGGATGCAAAGGTTTTTTCTAAAGGGAGGAGACAGAGCACAAATCCAGTGACCAGCTACTAGGGTTGTTTGTTAGGATGTAGAAGGTGTGAAGGACAGAGATGGGCTTGGTATCACAATTCAAAAATATGTGTTTAAAATTGGATACATAATAAAGTCATAAAGGTCAAACACTGATCAAGGCAATCCACACATTAAACAAGCTCTGGAAGCTGAGATACTGAAAGGAGAGTGAGACGACCTGGAGCCCTGGTCTCCTACCCCAGCTCCTCAGATTTCCCTTTTCTTGTCCAGGCCACCACACCCGGATTCCTTACTCTCCTTCAGCCCACTATTTCCAGACCTTGTGGCTAATCCCTTCACCCCATCTCTTGTGTCCCGCCTCTTTCCCGAGTTACAGGGCTCCCTGCTTCTAGTTTTGCCCCATTCTGGTTCTTGGCACTCCAAGTCCTTTGCACCGGGTCCCATGGTGCCTTTCTAGTCGTAGGAAAAATTCCTTCCCATCACATACTAGTCCAACGGGCCACTGTGGCATTCCCATATCTGGGCATCAGCACTAGCAGCATTCTTCATGCAAAATCTCAGGCTTAAGCACCTTCTATGTGCTAGGCACTCTTCAGCTGCTTCTCTACCTACAAGCTAGACAACGGGTCTCAGTACAGCCACAGCCAGACCCTGCCTATTTTTGTACAGCAAGATCCACAATCAAACTTTATTTAAAAGCATGAAAAAACATTCTTAGCTGGGGGCAGGGGAGAGATAAGTCCAGCTGGTGGACTCCTGTCTTTGTCTTTCAAGGTTAAGCAGCAGGTGCTTAATAAATACATGACTACGAGAAGGGGCCCAAGAGTCACGGGACTGACTGTCTGAGGGAGCCAGGTACAAAGGAAGGCAAGAGCCCTCCAGCTTGCCCAAGGTCTCACTTTAATCAAAGAGAGACCTGGACAGGTGTGAGAAGCCACCGTGTTGCAGAATTAAGATGTCATGCTGGATCACGGATCCATCCCTTAGGGTTTGGGAGTACAGGAAGTCTCTCCCCCGCCCCCCATGTGTGTCATTAGTACTTCCTGGGAAGTAACCTTTATATTTTCATGAGGTGATGTGTCAAAGGCCACACAAATCCTCTTTCATCTGTCTGGTGCCAAAGCTTGAGGCCCAGCTTGACAGAGCCTGAACCTTCACATTCAGGGAAAGGGACCAGACCTGTTAACTCCCCCTACCAATGAGAAAGGCACTGAGCTCTGGCTCTGACTCAGAGCCCACAAGGTAAGTGACTCATCCAGGGTCACATAGCCATCGTGCATCTAGGGTTGAGGGTTCAGACTTTTCTCACTCCTGGAATAAGGGAGGTGATGCCTTTACCTGATGGACCAGTCTCCTTTACCTGAAGGCCACTTTCTAAGCTTTCCTTTCGAGTCAGCCCCTTAGATCATCACAAAGAAAAGGAGGCAGAAGGTGGCCACACTTTCTCTTTTCTGAAAAGCTGGACCAAATGTTATCTGGGCCTAAATCAGGAGGATCTGTGGATGTCACTCCCTCAAAGGATGGGTGGGGAAAAGCCCCACCCAAGCCATGCCCTTTAGGTTTGCTGCCACAGATGGGGGGGCAGGGGTGGGGAGAGGAAGCAAAGCTAAGGGGGCTCTGACCTCACATGATCAAGCACAGAGAGGGCCAGGGAGCAGCACAGAACCAGCATTCCTAAACAGGTGTGTCTGTGCATCTTGGTTCTGAAGCTTCAGGGGACTGACTTTTTGGATCAGTAATTCCTGTCCCCTCCTATTCTTCACTGTGCAGGTGAGAATCGACTGGGCTCTTGACCAACTAAAAATGAGACCAAGTACTGGGCGTGACAGGACCAAGCCTCACCAATGGACTGAAGAGATGAGTCCACTGGACAAACCATCACGCCTGCCCAAGGACGGCAGGATGCCGTGAGGGGCAAAGAGAGGGACCAGAGCAGGCTGCCATCATGGCACAAGTCATTATGATGCAGGCTCGGTCCAGGGGAACAAAGAGGACTGTGGTGGGAAGTGACCAGGGAGGGCTTCCTGGAGAGGCAGGCTCAGTGTAGAGCAAGAATGCCATCAGCCATTTCAGAACAGGAAGCGGGGCACCTGCTAGGCAGACGAGTAAAGAGATCCATCTGGCCACGAGGGCAACAGAACCAGGTTCCGGAAGGTTAAAGCCTCGGGGCTTTTAGTGTAGGGAGGGAGAGAATGAAGGAAAGGGGTTTGAATGCAACCACAGCATCGAGGGAGACAGGATCAGGCAGACCTAGGCTGGATGCATGAGAATGGGGAGAGAGTGAATGTGAGGACACACAGAGAGCGCTGAGAAAAAGCCCGATGAGGCCTGATCCTATTACTTACTTTCAATGAAATGGTCCAAGCTTGAATGAAGGCCTTGTACTGGGTGGTAGAGACAGATGCAAGAGACTATGAAAACTAAACAGGAATCACAAACAGTGTGTGTGTGCGTCAGAGAAGAATTAGGTTTCAAACCGGGTGACAGGAACCCTGCCCCGCCACCCCAACCCTCTTGTTGCTTCCTCATTGAGTCCTGGTCCATACCACATATATCCTCCAAAACGGTGCTTTGGTCCACAGCAGGTGCTTAATAAACACTTGTTGACTGACGTACCAGTATTGCTCCTGTCTGTTTTCTCTGGCAGTACCAATCTTTCCTGTTTCTTACCCGAATGTCTTTCGGATGCTCCCCTTCAGCTATTCTGACCATCCAGAGAAACTTATTGATATCGTCACCAGAATAGCCAATGACTCCTCCAAAAATAATCAAGACATAATCTACATCCAGGCTCCTCATGATTTTATAAGCTGCTGTTTCATTTGAAGACATGGCTTTCCCAACCTAGACCATATGTTTAAAAAAAAAAAAGGCTTTTAGATCGGCTCCAGAGGGCTCCAACATAGCTTTGATTTTATTGTCCAAATCCTCACACCTAAGTCTTAGAGTCTGACAGTAACTAAGTTCTAGCCTGAGAAACAATTCATTTTAGGTTTCCTCATATACTCTAGATTTCCCCAAATCAGACACTTCTCATTTGGTTTTGACATGTCAGGTGTTTATGCTATGAAATTCTCTTGGGGAACAGCCTGGCCCTCCTGCACAGCCCCCCTCTGCCCAGGCTCGGTGGACCCTGGTTCTGGGGAAATGGGCTTATTCCTAAGGCCGCCATACTGGGCGCTTATTCATAGGCTTGCAGCATGAGTGTAATGGCAAGTTTCTTTGCTACATTAGGTAGGGAGAACACAGTTTCTAGACTCAGAATTTGTCAATATACAAATAATTTTCAAAGCTAATCACCTAAAGAAAGTGGCTATCCAAGGCATTTCCAATGTGCACATTCTGCCTGCTCCTGCCCAAACTGACAGGAGCCAGGACAGTGCCCAGCCTTCCCCTTTATGTAAATAGGCAGAGAAACACCCAGAATCAGGGAAACTAAGAGGACTTTCCCCCAGGTTTCCTGCATCACACGGTTTCCCGGCACAGAAAACCCTTACCAGGGCAATATGGCTATTATTCCACGTGTTGTTGTCGACCAGCGTCGTCCTATTGGCCATCCCGGCAATCTGATAGCCATAATCCCACCAAGACATCACCCGGGCATGTTCATCAGTGTTCTGCCTTAGCCAATAGTAGGCTTCTCGGAAATCATCCAATATGTTCCTGGTGCTGAAATGAAATGGCAGTGCACTTTTAGACAAAAAGGTCAGAATGGGACGACAGCCTTGTCACAATGCCCTTCCCAGGAGCACTGGGGCGCCCTCCCCCCGCAGCCTTACCCATCATGGTTGTAAGAGGCCAGCACTATGCTGGGGCTGGAGTAGGCGTTGCTCGTCACCCATGTACAGTGAACTGCAAACATCATTAACAGCATAAGCATCAACATGGTGACGATGCTTTTGATGTTGGGCCCCAAGCCTTCTTCAGTTTTCTCCTGCTCAGATACATGTTTCCTCACTTTTCCTGCCTGAGGATACAAAAAAGTATTTATACGAACTTATTGTGCCTTCTCATTTGTTAAGATGTCACCTTTATTTCTATTTTTCAGAAATTAATGTCAAAACAAGGCAGCGCATCCCCTCATTTCTACCCAAATCTTTCGCTCTCCCCCGAATAACTTAGGCAGAAGCTCTGAATTAGCTTTAAGGCAAGTGGCCTCATTCCCCCCACCCCAGCCCCAGCAGCCTCAAAGCAAGATTCTATCCCATGCTATCTCCACAGCCACGCAGGGTCCCTTTTGTAAGAATGCTGCGCATCTCATCCTCTCGAGTAAAGAGGCGGCTGTTGAGCACATTAACAAGCATATCTCCATGACCCAGACAGCCCCACAATCACTTCCCACTGAAGGACAACCCAAGATCTGCACACCCACACCAAAATGTGGACTTGGCATTTATAGAGGATCATCTGCCAAGGAAATGAGGGGCCTGGACTCACAGGCTCAATCTGAAACGGGCAGGAGAAACGCCCCATCCCACCCCCTCCCACTCAATGCTGATGTTCTGCTGGGAAGGAAGACCCCAATGTAGCAGCAGCGAGCAAGGTTGCCCCAGTCAATAGAAAGCTGTGCTCTACATACATCCCCCCAGACAAGCTCCTGTAGATCAGGGAGAATCTTCCTTCCCTTTACAAAGATAAAACTGATCTGCCACCCAGGAACGATGAGGGCTAGGCCTGAGTTTCGTTACAATGGACAGCTGTCTTGATGATACATTGGACTAGCAACAATTTTTAATAAAACTTCACCCAAGGCATTTTATGACCTATGAGTAAGATCTTTCAACACTGACTATAACCCTTGGGAACCATCACTTGGTCAGATGCCAGAAGAATGGTTCCCTGTGCCAATGTGTGTGAATGAAAACCCATCCCTGGTGTTGTCTCCACTACCTGGCCATGTCTATAAGAATCAGTTGCTTTTAGATAACCTACCTTGTCATATAAATTTCCTGGGTTTCTTTTGTCATCTTCATCACTGCTATCTTCCACGGGTGGGTTTTCCCTTTTGAGGTCGTCCCCCAGATAATGCTCAAAGACATTGGAGAAGGCAATCGCCGAGAGCATGCAGACCACCGGGGTCAAAGTCAACATCAGGCGCACCATGACCCCGGCAAAGTAGACCGCGCTGATTGCATACAGAGCCACTGGGACGAGACAGTTAGAAAGTAGAAAACTCAGCTTTTAGACATTAGTTAAAAGACCAAAAATTCCTCCAAAGAATTGTTTGTTCTTTAATCGCCAACACTGGCCAATAATTCATAGCCACTGTCATAAACTTGTTATGAACTTCAATAACTAATAGGCCTACGCCATGATTCAGATTTCAGGGCTGTTACCAGGAAGATGGGGATTCCTTTCATTCACATGTGTCGACAGCGATGGATTTCCTAAGGCTGTTAAGCCTTTAGAGGAAAATGCACTTATGTAAGACATCACGAAGCCCAGTAAGTAAGTGCCCAATCCCTACAAATCCTCCACAGCAAACCTCTGGAGTAAAGCCTATTCTAAGAGCAATAAACAAAGTGGAAATACTGCCATTTGTTAAGTGAAATCGGCAGCGTCTCAAAGTCACTACCGAGAGATGTGGAGGTTTTAAACACATTCTGGCAGGTCAGAAATACCTGACACCACATGAAATCACAGAAAAGTAACTTTATGGCCCAAGGTCGATGTTCCAGGTCTACGGTACCATCTTCTTCAGAACCATGAGGGGAACCCACTAGGGGACTTTCCATCCCTTGTAGACTTGGGGAGGATCACAAATTGGAGCTCGAAGAGCTTTGAGAAGCCACTTAAGTCCGAGCCCCACTCTCTCCACCCTGCCCCCCTTAACTAAGGCTTGGGGAAGGAGAGGGGCTAACCCAAAGATGACCCCCATCTTGGGTTTTTCCATCACCCGTCCCTCTCTCCCCTCCTAGCCAAGGACAGGCCCAGCGTCCTCCATCTCATCTTTCTGCTCTGGCTTCTTCCCATCGAGGTCTCTTCCAGTACTGTTGCCTTCCCATAGAAGCTCCACACACCCTGACCAAAGACCTCAGGGAAGTGAAGACCCTCCAGGGTCCTCAGACCATGACAGGTGTGCTTCCTTTAGAAGGGGCTGCCTAGACACCTGGATTCTGCTAACTTTCTCTGTTTAGACACCTGGATTTGGAATGACACCCAATGACCTGGTTTTCAGTATTTTATGCTGTAACTTGTTTCTCTTTTGTTGGCTAAAAATGCCTATGTTCTTGTTGCCTCATTTTATGATCCTATGACCAAGGAAGAACTTTGCTTAAAAACAGAACTTATTCAGTTTTATACAAGAAATTCTAGGGATGTGCTATAGTCTTGTTTTACAAATTGCTTGGGAGCTATCATGGTAATTTCATTCAAGTGGGTGCATTCTAAGCTGCAGACAAAGGCCTGGAAATTTAAGCCACAGTCTTACAATCTTAGGCACAGACCACAGAGCAAATTGCTCAAATTTCTAACGTTATTATGTAAATAAAACGAAAATCTGTTATGAGCCAAAAATGAAATAATGCAAAAAAAAAAAAAAAAACGAACCAAGGCAACTGAGACAATGCTAGAAAAATGGTTAATAAATATGTAAAACATATGCTGGTAAACCACAGCCATTATCAATACTGAAGCCATGTTAGTCAAAAGCTGTGAGTACCATGAAACTACTTTTAAATCACATTAAATTCTCATCTGAAATTGCCTGGGTTTTTATTACTGAGATGAGAACAACCTGGTCACTTTATGCTTTTAGTACTCACAGATAGTAATAAATTATTAAGTGGTACCATTTGCTCAAATATTATAGAATTTACTTCCTGCTCTCAAGAAGGGCTGAGCTATTATATTAAGTTTTGTATACAAATTTGGTGCTTAGCAATGTAAACAGTTATAAAAATACAATTAGTTTTAACATTGGATTTTTAATTTAAAATACCAAAAATTTAAACTATATAACAAGCGAGAATTTTGCCTAACTGTAGAAGACAGGATTTACAAATATAAACTTCATAAAGAAAAAAAAAACAACTAGGCAATTATTTCAAATCAAAGTATTTCTAAACATTTCTCTTACCAAACACTCTTTCGTCGTTGATATTTTTGATACAAAACCATAGGCCTGCTGGGAAGGTGCACACAAGAATATGGAGATCAAAGAAGAAGGATACCCACGTTGTAGGCTGATGTTCAGATACTGAGGCAATGATTGGAATGTGTATTTTTGCATACCTAGTTTAAAAAAAAAAAGCAGCATGATTCTGAAATGCCTCCAATGCCTTTCCTTCTAGATTAAAGCATTTCTTTTCAAGGTCTTGGTGACTTTTTGTCACCTAAATTGCTGCTGAAGCAATGCTCAATAAAGTGTAAAGAGCTGGCTTTTGAGAAAGGCCCACCGGCCCCAGCCTGGTTGGCCATCTGACCCTTGCCAGTGTCCCCAGAGATTTTCTACTACTCTGTGTTGCCTGAGGAGCCAACTTGACATGGTAGACAGAGGGTGTTCCTCCATAGCAGCTTCTTCTATTTCTGATATTACAGGTTTTCTTCCCACTATATATTAGTCAGGGGCTCTGTAGACAGATGGACTGGTGAGTTCCAACCAAGGAAAATTATGGAAGGCTATTCAGGAGTACCCCCAAGGACCAGTCAGGGAGGGGCTCTAATTTCTAATGAACTGAACAAATAAAACCTTGCCCAAGCTACAAGTACTGCTCCCTCTGTCTGCTTTTGAAATAAAAACTGCATCTTATTAAGTGCCTTCAAATGGGCTTCAATGACCATCCTATACTTTTTATAAGTAGATGTTAAAAAGGGATGTTACATAGCCATGGAGTAAAAAAGATTAAGTAAATTAGGACTGAAATTTACAGCACTACCCCAAAAAGACAGTGCAACACGAACTGGACATGAAATGAATTAGAACAATTTCTCTACAAAAATACCAACCCATGACTTAGTATCTTGTGGGTCACTACACAAAACATAAAGTCAACAGTCATGTATGCAACACTTCTAGCTCAGTAATTCCACTTCATTCACTAATGGTGAGGAACCACAAGGATGGAGCACCATGTTAGATATACTGCAGTCAACTTGAGAAATATTTACTTAAAAGCACCAACTAATCAAAGGTTGCCTTATCTCTTACAAGTATATATCCTACTCCTGCTTGAAATAAACTCTGCCACAGACTTTATTTTCCAAAAGGTTAGCACTGAAAGTTCCAATGTCCTGTATTATTCTTAATATATATACCTCGTCATAGGCAGAAGAGGAAAGCTAGTCTACATATCCCTCAGCCAGGAGTTGCCCCTTCATGACTGAAAATAATGTAGCTGAAAAAGGAAGATGGATTCCATTAGGAAAAGAGGCCTGACAGCACAGTCTGGTGGAAGAGGCACTGGATGTGCAATCTGAGAACCCATCCTCACTCCCAAGGTGTGTCTCCTGTCTTGGGCCTTAGCTTCCTCATTTGTAGAATGTGGTTGACCCTAAGGTCGCTGCCACCAAGAGACCCTATGGATCACTGAACGAGTCCTCTGCTGGATACTTGTTGTCCATCCTTTGTTTTCAAAGAGGACCAGTGACATCATGGGGTAACGTCTTGATTCACTCATTAACCGGATTTAAGTGAGGCTGAGCTGCACAAAGTGGTCAGCCTCTCTCTTCCAGTGGCAAGACAAAGTCAAAACGACCAGCACCGGGCTGGGATGCAGCGGATAACCTTGGTGTCTTCAGTGTCTGACCAAGCTCTTAGCACCCAACAGTGCCTGCTGCAGCCTCCCTCATCACCATTAGAGCAAACTGTTCTCCTCTGCTCATTCCACCAAGGGAAGTCTTCACATGCTTGGGGTAGGCAAGCCCCTCCCTCCCTGAAGGGTTTGAGGCCCACCAGTTACCCCCACCCTGATCTAGCTCATTTGCCAAGATGGCTTTACTAAGGTGTGACCGCTAAGCATGCTACAGCCCCGTGGAGCCAGAGGTGAGAGCTGGTTCCATCAGACACACACCAAAGGGGGCTGAGGAAGCCCTCACAGCAGAGCTGCTGGTCATCCATGTAAACTGATATGCAGGGCATGTGTCTGAACAGTATCAATAATCCACACCTCCTATTTAAACAATGCACCAGTTTATTTTGTATTTACAATCTACTCAAAGAAAAATGGTAGAGGAATGGTTTAAGAATCAAAAAATGTGGGGCAGCTAGGTGGCGCAGTGAGCAGAGCACTGGCCCTGGAGTCAGAAGGACCTGTGTTCAAATCTGACCTCAGACACTTGACATGCTTACTAGCTGTGTGACCTTGGACAAGTCACTTAGCCTCAATTGCCCTGCCTTCCCACCCTCCACAAAAAAAAGAATCAAAAAATGTCAAGGAATAACTAAGCTCACATGGAAAAGCAAAGAAACTAAAAGCGGGGATGCTCAGGGGAATGTTATATATTCTCTTCTTAACGATCCACAAAACTTTGAACTCCTATGGAACTTTAAGAGTCCCAGGAACTGCACGTTTGGTCCATAAACCCACACATGGTGGGTATACAGGAGGGAAGCAAGCCGGCAGCTCTCCAGAGCACAGCTGTCACCCCACATGTCCCCCAATTACTCCAGGACGATGCTCTCTAACAAAGCCAGCGGCTGGTCTACCTAAAGGTGCTGAGCGTGGGTCTTTCCTTCCCTTGAGACAGTAATTATCTTTTTAGATTTCTTCGTAAATTCAATACTTTAACATAAATATCATGACATCATTTCCCCTCCTCTTTACTCACCCAGTGTCCCACAGTGAATAAAATCTTCCACTCCATGGTGCAATATAACCTAAGAGTGAAAAAAAAGGGTTTAAAAAAACTCAGAAGATGGCGGCAGGAAACCAGAGACTAGCGTGAGCTCTCCGCCGAGTCCCTCCAAAAACCCATAAAAAATGGCTCTGAACCAATTCTAGAACTGCAGAACCCACAAAACAGCAGAGGGAAGCAGGGCTCCAGCCCAGGACAGCCTGGATGGTCTCTGGGTGAGGTCTATCCCACATGGAGCTGGCAGCTGGGAGCGGAGTGGAGCAGAGCCCAGCATGAGCAGCATGGACCAACCAGACCTGGAGCTGGGCAGAGCATGCGCTTGCGCCCTGAATCAGTGAGCTGAGGCAGTTACCAGACCTCTCAACCCACAAACACCAAAGACAGAGGAGAAGGTTAGTGGGAAAAACTGCAGGAGTGGAAGGAGTTCGCGGTTCGGCTACCAGCCCGGGGGGGCAGCAGAGGTGGGGCAGCTACAGCTGCAGTTGCTTCCCGGCCCCAGGCCCACTGGTGTGAGGAGTTAAGTGACGGATCAGAGCAGGAGTGCACAGCCCACTGAAGATTTAAGCCCAGTCCGGGTTGGGGGTTCTTGGGGAAGGAGGAGTGCTAGTGTGACAGAGCTGGCACCTCTCCCCTCAACGTGGAACATAGAATTCTCTAGTCTACAAGCAGTCATACCCCGCTGAAAAACTCAAGGGTCAAGTTAGTTGGTTGGGAATATGGCCAGGCAGCGAAAACGCACCCAGATTCAGTCTCACACTTTGGATTCTTTCTCTGGTGACAAAGAAGACCAAAACATACAGACAGAAGAAGTTAACAAAGTCAAAGAGCCTACAACAGAAGCCTCCAAGAAAAACATGAACTGGTCCCAGGCCATAGAAGAGCTCAAAAAGGATTTGGAAAAGCAAGTTAGAAAAGTGGAGGAAAAATTGGGAAGAGAAATGAGAAGGATGCGATAAAACTATGAAAAACAAGTCAATGACTTGCTAAAGGAGACCCCCAAAAATACTGAAAAATACACTGAAGAAAACAACACTTTAAGAAATAGACTAACTCAAATGGCAAAAGAGCTCCAAAAAGCCAAGGAGGAGAAGAATGCCCTGAAAGGCAGAATTAGCCAAATGGAAAAGGAGGTCCAAAAGACCACTGAAGAAAATACTACCTTAAAAATTAGATTGGAGCAAGTGGAAGCTAGTGACTTTAGCAGAAATCAAGATATTATAAAACAGAACCAAAGGAATGAAAAAATGGAAGACAATGTGAAATATCTCATTGGAAAAACCACTGACCTGGAAAATAGATCCAGGAGGGATAATTTAAAAATTATTGGACTACCTGAAAGCCATGATCCAAAAAAGAGCCTAGATATCATCTTTCAAGAAATTATCAAGGAGAACTGCCCTGATATTCTAGAGCCACAGGGCAAAACAGAAATTGAAAGAATCCACCTATCGCCTCCTCAAATAGATCCCAAAAAGAAATCTCCTAGGAATATTGTCACCAAATTCCAGAGCTCCCAGATCAAGGAGAAAATACTGCAAGCAGCCAGAAAGAAACAATTTGAGTATTGTGGAAACCCAATCAGAATAACCCAAGATCTGGCAGCTTCTACATTAAGAGATCGAAGGGCTTGGAATATGATATTCCGGAGGTCAATGGAGCTAGGATTAAAACCAAGAATCACCTACCCAGCAAAACTGAGTATCATGCTCCAAGGCAAAATATGGACTTTCAATAAAATATAGGACTTTCAAGCTTTCTCAGTGAAAAGACCAGAGCTGAATAGAAAATCTGACTTTCAAACACAAGAATCAAGAGAAGCATGAAAAGGTAATCAAGAAAAAAGAACAAGAAAAAGAAATTGCAAGGGACTTACTAAAGGTGAACTGTTTTGTTTACATTCCTACATGGAAAGATGATGTGTATGATTCATGAGACCTCAGTATTAGGGTAGCTGAAGGGAATATGCATATATATGTGTGTATGTATGTATATGTATAAGTGTGTGTATGTATGTATATATGTATGTGTATGTATATATATATATACATATACACACATATATATACATATACATATACATATACATATATATATATATATATATATGTATGTATGTATGGAGAGAGAGAGAAAGAGAAAGGGGGGGGGAGGGAGGACACAGGGTGAGTTGAAGATGAAAGGAAGATACCTAAAAGAAATAAAATCAAATTAAGGGATGAGGGGGGAATATATTGAGAGAGGGAGATAGGGAGAGATAGAATGGGGCAGATTATCTTGCATAAAGGTGGCAAGAGGAAGCAGTTCTGGGGGAGGAGGGGAGAGGGCAGGTGAGGGGGGAATGAGTGAATCTTGCTCTCATCAAATTTGGCCTGAGGAGGGAATACCATACATACTCAATTGGGTATCTTACCCCACAGGAAAGAAGAGGGAAGAAGATAAAAAAGAAAAAGGGGGGGGGGATGATGGAGGGGAGGGCAGGGGGCGTGGAGGTAATCAAAAACAAACACTTTGGAAAGGGGACAGGGTCAAGGGAGAAAATTCAATAAAGGGGGATAGGTTGGGAAGGAGCAAAATACAGTGAGTCTTTCACAACATGAGTATTATGGAAGGGTTATACACAATGATATACATGTGGCCTGTGTTGACTTGCTTGACTTCTTAGGGAGGGTGGGTGGGAAGGGAGGAGGGGGGAGAATTTGGAACTCAAAGTTTTAAAAAACAGATGTTCAAAAAAAAAAAAAAAGGTTTTGCACACAACTAGAAAATAAGATACACAGGCAATGGGGAGTAGAAATTTATCTTGCCCTACAAGAAAGGAAGGGAAAAGGGGATGGGAGGGGAGGGGGGTGACAGAAGGGAGGGCTGACTGGGGAACAGGGCAACCAGAATATATGCCATCTTGGAGTGGGGGGGGGGGAGGGTAGAAATGGGGAGAAAATTTGTAATTCAAACTCTTGTGAAAACCAATGCTGAAAACTAAATATGTTAAATAAATAAATTTAAAAAAAAACCTCAAAACATCAGTGGTTTTAAAAACTTAATTATTAATAAAATACATTTTACTTTGCTTCTGGAGGGACAAACCTACGGTCCTAAGTTATATGGCTGGCCCTGGAGCAAAATAAGGCCTATGGCTACGTGATACCAACTGTGGGAAAATGGAGAAACCGAGATGCCCACGTCACAAAGCTGAGCCCTCAGCCCTTTGGCCTGGGCCTCCAGAATCCTTCCACTGATGAAGACTATGACTCTCCCCACACTCAGGTACAATCTAAGTTTGCCACCTGGTGGAGGAGACAGAGGAGGAGCACTCTGATTGGATGGAGGAGAACCAGGAGAGAGAAGAAGATTTCAAGGAGGAGAGGGGACTGTCAGTTTCCATGACTGCAGAGAGGTCAAGGAGAAGGACAGAGAGAAGGCCGCTAGATCAGGCAGCTGAGAGCCGAGTGCAGAGAGCCATTCTGGTGCCATGTTAGTGCCAGGGGCCAGGAAAAGGTTAAGAGGAGAAGGCAGGCACCTCGTGTGTACGGATGGCCTTTCTGAGGAGTGAAGCTATGACGGGCAGAGGATACCGGACAACAGTTACTGGGGATGGAGGGTGGCATGGTGGGGTCTTCTGCATGGGGGAGAGACTGAAGGTAAGTGTGAGAGTGAGCATGAAGGGGGACAGGGGCAATCCTCTCCTAGTCTACACTATATTTCTGAGGTGGCTGAGAAGCACTCAACAACCATGTCCTCTAGTCCTTTGAAGACCCTTTAAGACCTGTCCCCACATTGTACTGGGAAGCCTCGGTTCCAGTGTCCTCCTTTCCTCCTGTTCCTCCTCGTTCTGCCTCATCTCCTGCCTCCTTCCCTTTGCACTAGCTCTGCCCCATGCCTGGAACATGCTCACTCCTCACCCTCAGCCTTATACACAAAGACCTTCCTGCTCTCCCTAGACATCTGCACCCTATTTCCATGAAAAAAAAATATGCTGACTCCACTGTGCACATATTTTGTACATCCCTCTTTATGTCTCTATCCTCTTTCTTAACAGGTAAGCTGCCTGAGGTCAGAGTGGCTGGCCTATGTAGTCAGCACCTGCTGATTCAAGGACCCTGGGCCACTGTTTTCTTCCCTATTTCTCTTGAAGTCCAACTCCTGGAAGCTGACCATCATCCTCTCTTTTCCCCTGACAGAGCACAAGATTCTGTCTTCTCCCCACGTCCCAGAAAGAGAAGCCTCATCCCTCCTGTGAGCCCCACTCACCTCTCCGGGCTTTCCTTAGGTCCGCCCTCCCTCTGCCGGTCCTGGACTCTCCCTTCCTCCATTAACTGCCCTTCCTTCTATACGGGCTCACGTCATATGCAGCGCTTCAAACAGCTCTCTTTACCCCTCCCCAGGAATGGTTTTGTTAGAATTTGAGCTGACTGACTCCCTCCGACAAAATCTCATGTCTTAGATTCTGCTCCTAACTTTTCTTTGCTTTCTGAAAATGTAGGGCCCATATGAGACTTCATCAGGCTTTCCATTCCCCTATCACCAGTTCTAAAATGTATCCTGAATTTCCCTCCAACATTCCCATCCATCATTTTCACCCCACTAACTAGTTTATTCTTTGTTATAAGAATGAGATTCTCAGAATAAGATGTCTCATTGTTAGCTTCTTTATCTTTAGGAAAATGAAATGACTATGGCAAGTCAAGAAATCATAACTAAATACACACACGCACAAAGTATCAGTGAAGTCAGGATAAGAAAGAAACTCCTTTTGCATCAACTATCTCTGATGACAGTCTGAGTGCTCAGCCTCGGAGCCACAAAGCCTGCCTCTGAGGGAAGGTGTCAACCTGGACTGGTCGAGAGTTTCCTCATCTGAGTGATCCCTTACCCGTGAAATGACAAGTCCAGACCCTGTCCCTGTCCTCGGTCTGATGATCCAAATGCACAAAGAAAGAACACAAACACTTTAGGCCAAGAGCCATTCCCCGACAGATATTCAAATGGCATAAAGCTCCCTTAGAATTGTAAGCTATTGAGAATTAGATGAAAGATGCTGCAATTACTAATGAGAAATGCAAATGACAACAGGGCAAACCCAACAAACTGGCCAAGAAGACATAAGATTGAAACGGTCATGTTGGCAGGACTGTGGGAAGACAGGCAGACTAGCACACTGGTCATGGAGCCATAACTGGTCCAACCATTCGGAAAAGCATTTGACAATTACAGTGAAAAAACGACTGAAATGTCCAAATTATTGAACCCAGTGACTTCATGGATAGTCACACATACCCTCAAGGTCAAAGACCAAGAAACCAAAACATTAATTGTAGTACGTCTTCTGTGGTAGCAAAGAAATGAAAACAAAGTAGATGTTTATCAATTGGCAAATAGAAAAAAACAAATGGTGGTACAAAAATATAAGGAATATTATGGCATTACAGAAATGACAACTATGAGGACTGCAGAAGCATGAGAAGAGATGAGTTTTTTCTAAAATAAGGGAAGGTTCATTGGGTGGAAGGGAAAAAACTATTAGGAAATGAAGATGGAAAACCCAGCAATTTTAAAAATGCTTAGCTGCCTGAGCAGATCAAATCCCCACTGCTATGACTGGCTTGTGATGGGTTTCTTTTATTTTCCCTTTCTGTGTACATGGTTTGTTGAATACTCAAAATTTCTGCTTCTGCCTCTTTAAATATTCTCTGCCATGGCTCTCTGCTATGGCTGGAGTTAAACTGTGAGAGGGCGAGAATACCAGGATCCAGTGTTTCTACTTTAATTAGGAGGCAAGGGTAAGACTAAGAATTTCCAAAAGGGATATAAGAAGAACAGATCTGCATTCTGTGAAGATTCTGATGCGTGATAGCAAAGACTGAACTGGAAATGGGTAAGACCAAAGTCAAGGTGTTACTATAATAGTTACACTAAGAGGTGAAGAAGGCTTTAATGAAGGTGGTTACAGTGATTGTGCAAAGAAGGGAAGAGATGTGAACTATTGTTGAAGTGAAAAGGACAGGACTTGACAACTAGACTGGGGGATGCGGGGGCAAGGGAGAGAGGGAAGTATTGGGATAATGCCAACAGTATGAGCCTTGGAGGAAACAATTTTAGCAGAGTGGTGGGGACAGAAACTAGGTTGTAGAGGGAGTGGGCAGTCATACAAATTCCTGACTTGGGGACTGGGCGGTTAAGAGAGGGTTTCTTTTTCTACGCTAGGGAAGGCATGGCCATGTCTAGGGACACTGAGGAGGCAACGCTGACAGAAAGGGAGCTGGTCTCAGAGACAAGCAAAAAAGACCAGTGAAAGTCCAAGGTTGCTGAGGAGAAAACAGGAGATGGGGTGTGACTGAGGACCCCCATGGCTCAGGAACGACAGACAACACTTCTGCTACCTCAAGGTTTTCAAAGCACTTGATAGACACATGATCTCATTTTGTTCTCACTGTTACATGAAAAATAACATGAATGGCTCAATGCTGCCTTCATCCACCATTCTGTGAAGCTCAGTTCCAGCTACTTTGAGATCCCTGGTTTTGGAGAAGCCCCCAGATGACTCCCCCTCCCAAAGGTCACCCAACCTGAGGAGAGTCACAAAACTACCCCTTTCCTTCTCACCTCAGTTTCCTGATACTCTCAATCCCAGTAATCCTGGTTTTCACTCCCTCCAAACTGTATATTAATTGTGTAGAAACCAAGCTTTGGGGTTCTTGACTACCAAAAGCCTTGTTTTGCACCCACATGCATTGCTAAATAAATCATCTGTCTAGATGAAGCTCCGTTTCTTTCCCCTCCACAACAATGCCACAAGGCAGCTCTACGGAGAAGGACCCCAGAGGCTCAGAGAGATTCAAAGACTTATTCATCACCATCAGGTTCTCCTTCGTCCAAATCTACTGTTCATCTGACTATTTCAAGAAGACTTCAACAAGTGCAGCGTTAACCTTAGCAAAGAGGAGGAGGGAGACCCTTTGTATTGGGGCAGAAGAGAATGGAGGATGACCAGGAGATTTAGAATAACAGAAGAAATTCATGTAAATCTTTTCTTTTTTTTTCCCCCAGGTTAAGCTCTTTTAACGTATCCTAAGACAGGCTGCTAAAGCAGGAACCATTAGAAAACATTTGCCTTTTTTCTTTACAGCCAAAAAAAGGGATAAAAATGAAACAAAAACCACTACAGGTATTTATAGGAAAAAAATGGTTTTGTACACGGAGTATAACATTATAAACTCAAAACAACTCATAGACAAAAAGGTGACCTCCCGCAGCTACCACCCGTCTCTGCAAAAAGTTTACGTGGAACATCCGTCCAGTCAAAACCACTGCTTTCTCCCTTGAAATGTCATCCAGGTTTGTCCAAGACGCCCATGGGCTGCCCACCCGTCTGTCTTGGAATGTTCTCAGAAGGCTCTGTCAGTGATTAGATGACAGGAGAAAACCCCCAGAGTCCCTTCACATGGCAGGGGAAAAGAGAAGAGGGAAAGCTATTCAAATTTCGTCCTTTTTCCTTGTGGCTTGTTGTCACCTCCTCCTCCTCTGCCTCCTCGGAAGCTGCCCCAGCCTCCAAAGCCCCCTCGGCCTCCTCTGCCACCGCCACTGCCACCGCCACCGCCTCGGCTACCCTCTCAGCCTCCAAAGCCGCTAGGCTTGGCCCAGTCCAGGGTTACTTTGTTTCCATCAATCTCCCCATCCTCCATGGCCTCTTTTGCAGCTTTGGCATCTTTCTTTGAGTTGAAGTCGACAAAACCGAACCCTTTCGAAGACCCAGTCTCCCTGTCTGTGACTATCCTGGCCCCCACAGAGCCTTGAAACTAATCTTTCAAAGTTTCTTCCATCGTGTCTTCACACAGGCCTTTGATGAACAAGGTTTTGTAGGACTGGTTCCTTGGGGCTGCACTGGCAGCCTTCAGTCCCTTCAGGTCCAGGTAGATGGCTTTGCCTTCAATCTCCATGTTGTTACAAGAATTCAAAGCTTCTTTTGCATCTTCCACTGAGGCAAATTCAATGAACACGTACCCTTTGGGTCAGCCTTGGTTGTTCTGCGGCAAGCTGATGGACATGGCCTTCTCAAACACTTCCTGCAGGCTCTCCTCGGTGGCGCTGTAGGCCAGGTTGTTCGGCACCAGGGTCTTGGAGTCTGTCAGCTTGCTGTTGCTCCCACCCCAGGAGTTATTCTTCCCTCTCGGGTTCTCCTGTCCTTGGCTCTTCTCCCCTGTGTAGTCCAGAACGAGAGCTCAGCCATCGATCTCAGTGCCCTGCTTCTCTTCCAAGGACTTGCCCACATCTGCTTCGGTCTTAAATTCAACGTAGGCAATTCCTTTAGGGGTCCCATCCTTGGCGCAGACCAGTCTGACCTCAATAGCATCTTCAAACACTTCCTTGAGCTCCTCTTGAGTTACTTTATATGGCAGATTCTTGACAAAGAATGTCCTTGCGTCTCAGTCTTTCTTGTCGTCTTTTGCTTTTCTAGCTTAATTTCAGTGCCAAGCACTTTGGAGCCACTGAGTTCCAGAGCCTTTTCCACGTCTTCAGCAGATTCAAATTCCACATAGCCAAACTTCCTGGTGGCACCAATGTGGACGTCCACAACGGTAAGGTCCTTTTTTGCAAAGAAGTCTGTGATGCCGATTTTGAGCTCATAAACAGTTTTGTTGAAGTTTAGGTTACCAGCAAAGAGAATAAAATTTGTAGACGCTTCACTGTCCAGTTTCTGTTTCTTAGCTTTGAGGGCTTTCTGTTTGCCCATTTCCTTTTTCCTCTTTCCAGGTGCTTCTTTCACGGGCACTTTCTCCTCCTCTTCTTCCTCCTCCTCTTCTTCCTCATCATCCTCATCTTCCTCCTCTGATTCCTTGGCCTTCCCAGCTTTCATGGCAGCAGCCTTTCCTTTGGCGGGTGTGGTGTCCATGGCTTCCTCTTCAGAGTCATCCTCATCTTCTTCATCCTTGTCACTGTCCTCCTCCTCCTCCTCTTCCTCGTCCTCCTCATCCTCAGAGTCTTGTTTGGCAGGAGTTGCTCCCATCTTTGTGGCTTTGGGAAGCTCAAATTCTTCATCCTCCTCACCTTCACTGTCCTCTTCTTCAGACTCACTCTCCTCCTTCTCGGCATTCTTTCCATTTTTTGCCCCTTTGGCTGGGGGCACTGCTGCTTTTGCTGGGGTGGCGGCTGGCTTAGCTGAAGCTGCTCCCTTCTTGCCTGGTGTGATGGTGGCTTTGGTGGGGGTGGCCACCTTCTTACCAGGAGTCACGGTTGCTTTCTTGGCTGGCGTGGTGGCACCGTCTTTGCTGGTGTGGCCACAGCCTTTTTGCCCTTCTTCTGAGGAACTACAACCTCTTCTCCACTGCTTTCTTCTTCAACTTCTGACATGTCCTCATCTTCACTGTCTTCCACCTCCTTTGGGGGAGGGGCCATTTTCTTTGGCTCGCCCTGATTTTTAGCAGTCTTCCCTAGCTTCACCATGGTGGAGGCACATGACTAGGGCATGGAGAGTGCAGATCTGTCAGCCGAGGCCCAGGCAACACTGGTGGTGGCAGAGAGCACAGGCAGGAGTACGTCCGCGAGCAGTCTTTTGCTGGCCGAGACTGAGACGAAAGACTCCATGTAAATCTTTTCAATGACTTAAGAATCAAAGTGACATGGTGAGAACCAAGGACAGCCTTGAAAAGAGAAGTTCTGGAATACCAACTGTGGAGAATGAGATCGATTAAGGGGTAAATGATGAGATTACTGCTGCAGCAGTGAAAGAAGAGGAGGAGATGGCAGAAATGATTTGGGACTGATTGGGAAGAGTGTGGAGGTAAGGGTGCAGTCACTGACAGAGAGGCAGGGGAACAAGGTGTGGGCAGGAGTGATGGGCTGGGCTAAAAAGTAGAAAACTGAGCAGCCTGCGGGAACCAAGAAACAAAGTCCAGCTATAGGAAGAATCCTGACTAATCAAACTGAGGGACAAAAGATGGTGACCAGGAGCCTCTGAATGGAGGGGACTGGAGAAAGAAAAAGCTCCCAAAGGAAGCGCTTCAAGTGGAGACATCTTGGAATCACCCAAGAACTTAAGTATCTGTGAATGGGATCCAAGTGGCCTGGAAAACAACATCATTTGTCTGTGTTTGCTAAGAAGTGACTCAAAATTCAGTGAGACTTGATCTGAATTCAATTCGATCCTAGAGTTTTCTTCTACTCTTTTAAAGCAATAATTTCTCATTGGTTAAGGAGGACCAGAGAAGCTACAGAGAAGCACTTCTGGGCAAGAAAAAAGAAAGAGCAGAAATGAATGGACCAAGACACTCAGACTGGGAGCAGGACTGCATTCCCAGTGTGGCCTCCACAGATAGCCAGCACCAAACAGATACGCAAAGGAGAGCAAGTCTGGGGTATCCAGAGCCCTGACATGAGAAGGCGGCCCAGCCTCTGCTGGATCCACAGGGAGGCCTACAAATGACACCCTCGGAACAGCCTGAAAGGGAAACAGACTGGCATCCAAGAGGGCCAGGAGCCCAGCACACTTGGGATCTCACCCCCTCTCCTCTTCTGCAGTCTTGCCTCCTTGGAAACTTGCCCCTGGGTCCCTGTCCCTTCCTCACTGGTAACTCCCTCCCTAGGAGGTGAGCAGCCATGCTTTGTACCTCACTCTCTTCAGACTCCAGCTCCTCTCTATTTGCAAACTGCCCCCACTCTCTCTCTCACCCCCAGATTTGCTTTCCAGCATTCCTATATGTGTTGTCTTCCTGCATTAAAATATAAGCTCCCTGAGGGTAAGGACAGTCTTGGTTGCTTCTGCTGGTATGAACAGTGCCCAACACACAGCAAGCACCCACTGTTTCATTTAGCTCTCTCCCATTTCTCTGTAGACTAAGAAGGATCCCAGGCCTCTTCCTCTCCTGTTACTGTGAGTCATGTGGACTTTATATCCTCAGGGGAAGTAGAGCCCAGCAGTGGGGGTAAGGATACTTGATGCTCTCTGGAAAATGAAGGACACTTTCCCTGACTAGGAAAGGTCTTGGCTATGAGCAAGCCTTTTCTTGCGTTAAATAAAACCTTTCCTACAACCTCCCAACGCCTCAAGAGAAACCTTAAAACAAAAACTTCTAGGAATAAAAAAGGGGCTGGTGTCCCTGAAAAGTGGCCCACCCAGACTCCACCTGGCAGGCTGTGTTTAGTTCTGGGAGCCACATTTTAGGAAGGCCACCAGGTATCCAAGGTCTTCCAGTTTGTAGCATATGGCAGATCCATTGGGACATGACAGCCACCTTTCAGTATCTGAAAGACTATAGCCTGAAAGATGTGTTAGAACTGTTCTATTCTAGCAGTAAAGAATGGGTGCAGTTTCAAAGACTCCAAGTGATATTTCATGTTGGCTAAAACTTCTAGCACTCTCAGCTGTCCACAAGAGGATGGAGGGGGCCAAGCTGAGGCTGGGAGAGCATCTACTAAGCATGTCACAGACAGGATTCTTTTCCAAGGAAAGGCAGGACCACGTGGTCCACGAGATCACTTCCAGCACTGATGCCACTCACCTGTGTAAGTCAAGTAGATCACGCTCAGGAACACAGCCCCTGCAGCAAGGGACACCCCCAAGAAGAAAAGGGTCTGAAACTCCTGCTTTGTCAGTCTGTCTCTGAGATACTGGAGGAAGGCATATGCCTGGATCAGTGCAAAGACGCCTAAAGAAAAGGGAAAACGTGTTTACGGGCTGGTACCATCCCAAAGGATAAGCAATCAGTTTCTTACAGTAGCTTCTAGGAAACTAATTTAAGAACAACCTTTTCACAGTCTGTCTATGGGTTTTAAAAAATATCAAACACTTATTTTGACCAAAATTAAGACTGTCTTTGGAATATGTTAACAACTTCAGCTCTACCAGCTAAGAGGAGACATCTCTACTCATTCTGACCCTGTTCTCCAGAAAATCCTATAAAAGCCAGGCAGGTTCTTTTTGCTCCCCAAATTATTCTCAAACCCCACTTTGGATATATACAGGTTACTATCAGTTGAAAACTGGGAAAGATAAATCATGCTCTGAATGAATCAATTCCATTCCCCACATTAAGTGCTTCCCCTCTACAACTTTCAGTGAGATGCCAGTGAAGAAAATGGGCATCAGAAAACAAAGACCCTTACATTTGTTTTGCTTTAATAGAAGAGAAGATGGATTGTTGATCTGGAGAAGCCTAAAGGATTGATAGACAGTTAACATTTATAGAACAAGGGAACAGTAAGTTTAGATTACTTTTTTTTTTTACTGGAAATATCTGCTCTGGAAGCTAAAACAATAAAGTTGATTAGAATGATTTAAAATAAAGAGGCAGGGCAATAAAAAAATATAAATATATAAATTCTTTTAAAGAATTAATACCACAAATTGCATAAAATAGAGCTGGAATTAAAGCATCTCAGAGTGTTATTCCCCTCATTATTTTCAATATTTTGTAAAATCTAGATTGTCAAAGATCTAGGTAAAGGAGAAATCAGTACCAAAGTAAACACAGCTACGATCACACACAAACAACACTGCTTTTACTCACAATTCCACTTGTATATTAACAAAAAAATTCGTCAATCGATTGGAAGTTGTTCTTCCCACCCAGTTGATAGTGCCAGGCCAGTTGAATATTAGTAAGTTATAGCTGATGGGGATGGTACTCAACATGTTGTTTACAAGATCACTTAATATTGAGGGAATTCTTTTAATGAGACCCACAAAACTAAAATTACAATTAAATGCTGTGGCCAAACCCGTTAAAGATGGAAATGTTTATCAAACAATTAATAAACAATAAACAATTAATAAACAGGCTACACTGTACTGAGTATGTGTTTGTGGCCCTGATGCCAGTGTTAGGTATACACTAAGCAAACATCGGGTGAGGCTTCCTGCCATGCTGTCTTTTTTTAAAAGGTGGTATACTAATTTTTGATCAAGGGTTCAAAATGCAACTAGACTTAATGCCCAAGAGAACATCAGTAACAAAGGTGACTTGGTGTTCATTTTTAAAGAAGTGCAAGCTCTATATGCCAGGCAGAATTCTCTTATGTTTCAAAATAATGTTTTAAGTGAGGAGAGGTATCGTTTTCATCTTTCAAGTGTTTTTGAAAATGGCACAAGAGCTCCTGACCACATGTGGGCATGTTTTAAAAATCTGCATAACAGTAAGATTTAGAATTTTATAAGGGTTTAACCGGGAAAGTGTATTTGCTTAAGATGGTGGGAACAATATAGTGACAAGGGGCTTCATTCTCTACTCTAGGTGGAGACACTCCCTTGGTCTTGTGCCTAGGCAAGACCATCTACATAAGCTTATCACACAGTGTTTCAGGGAGCAATCCTGAGGGGTTGGTGTGGGGCCCTAACCTTGACAGTGGCCAGAAAATGCCCTATGGTATTTCGACTTTTTCTTCTAACTGAAGGGTTGTCCTAGATCCAGTCATTATATAGTATCAACCAGCTTCAGCAACAACTAAAAATCTGATAGTCAAAAGCAGGGAAAAAGCCAATTATTAGAATTCCCAATTCCCAGCCAACAATCTTGGGAAATATATCCCGCACAGTCACTATACCCCAACAACTGCTCCAAAGAATTCTGTTTCTGTTCAACCGACGTGTAAAATCACATCAAATTCAAGAAATAAGGGTTGGTCTGTCTGGGCTGCTGCTGAGGATGTGCACAGAGATCTAGAAGTTCGAAAGGTGCCTGGTGTACAGAAGCCTACCTGCTGTAGAAGCTTTTCTTTTACAAATTAGCCAGGACGATGAAAGGTGTCAGGTAATTTCCCCATTGACTAATTTTACCCATAATTTTTTTTTCCCAATTAAGAGGAAAAATGAACCTCCTTTGCATACCTGCAGCAGCCATGTGTTCACTCGTCCTGATTGGCTGGAATCCCACAAAAGGAATTTGCATGGACAGTATCAGACCCACAATGTAGAAAGTGCTATATGCTACAAAGACAAAATGGGAAGCAAATTAAATTATATCTAATAAGCACCACCAGACTCTTATGTAGACATGCTGTTTCACTTTTGTTTTGAAATTCTGAGGTGACTGTTCAGTTTGTTCATAGGACTTTTTTATGTGACTGGGAGTTGCTAAACAGTTATTAAACGATACTGGCAGAGTTTCCTTCCCTATACCAATAAAGAAAAAAAATTCTCCTTGGCAAATACTTTGTGATTAATACTACCTTATAACCAAGAAAGCTCCTTCTTCCCAGCACATTCCTTTAGCTCTGAATTCTGGGCTACTCAGCAGCTGTCTGATCACCCTCTACCTTGACAGGCTGCAGCTCTGTCATAGGAAGAGACAGGCGTGGGTTCAGGTTACCAAGCTCTCAGATGCTGAGTGTCTGCAGGTGTAGAGTGCTACAGCTGAGGGGGCACATCATTCTTGTCCTTTAGGAGCTTAAAGTCATGGCATTATCAATCGTAAGCGCACATGTATTACACCAACTTCTCATCAACGGGAGCATAAATATGAATTGTTGCTTGATTCCAAATCCCAGGATACTTTCTATCATTTTAAATAACTAGTTATTAGCACAGTATTATTTGAGAAGAATGTCAACAAGGCGTTTAACATTTTTAAGACAAATGTCACTGCAGGGCACTGACCAATGGCGAGGTAGGTGGTTCCAGTCAGCACCTTTATTTCTGTATTTTTAGAAACATCTAGTGGGGGGCAGGGGAGAGAGGAAGGAGGGAGGAAAGAAGAGAATTTGCAGCTCAAAAATGTTTAAAAATGAATGTTAAAAATTACTTTTACAGGTAATTTGGAAGAAAAACAAAATATTAAACTTTTAAAAAAACTTGGGATAATAATAAAGGGTTCTTGGCTTTACCCCAAGGTTACTAAGCAGCTGTTATTACAACAGTCAGGAGACGCCACCAACTTCAGGTTTATCTGCAATGAAGATGAAGAATCTCTGAAATTAAAATGCTTCCATTTCTTGGATTTTTTAGTACACCAAGTATATCAGGTATCAAGTATGCCAGTATCAAGTGCTTCACAAAGAAATTTGTCTCCTTATTTAAAATATGGAGTGAATCATCCAGAACAGCATCAAAAGCTACTAGACTACAGAGTAACTGAATCCTCATTTTAGCCAAATTGGATAGGAAAGAATACATTCCTTGAAAAAGAAAAAAGAAAACCCTTGGCAGTGGTAGATGCTGACTATGAACTCAGAAGTCGATAAAAGACTCCAACATCAAGGGCAAGAAATGACTGAAGCAGCCATGCATCCCCTCTGTGCCTTAATTTTCCCAACTGTAAAATGAGGGTTTAGACCTGACCATCTTTCAGGCCCCTTCTAGCTCTAAATCTATGATCCTATGAGCCTAGAAAGATGGGCAAGAATCATCTAGGAGTTAAATTCATAAAAATCCACAAACCACACAAGGAGTTAGTTGTGGTACAGGGAGGCATTCCAGAAAAGACATATTCTGCTTGTTTGAACATTTACTGAATACCACCCTATAACTAGACCTGATGAACATAAAAAAAAAGGACATAAAAAAAGAACCCCAATCCTACCAAGGCCACGTCTCAGGAAGCTGCTACTCCAGGAGGGAGGGGAGGACAGATCCATCTACAAGCAACTGTACTACCAGGTGCAATAAGCAGAACAAAGAAAATAAAAGCCCACATTTGCCATCACCCTCTAGAGTTTACAAAGCACTTTCTTCAAAGCCCAGTGACAAAATACAAATAAGATCATCTCAATTTTACAACTGGGAAAACAAAGCCTAATTTAGAGAAGGTTGAGATTATTTTCAGCTGGATCAGGAAAGGCTCCATGCCATTGGGAATCAGTCAATACACCAAAAGTCCAATGGATTTGAAGTAGTAACATGACAGTTGCAGTTAGAAAGGATTTCCTAGTGGGAAGTTCAAAAACACAAGAGTAGGGAAGATGTCATGGTGGAGTCTACAGACCCAAGTCAGTGCCTGCTCCAGAAAGAAAGAGCTGTAGCCTCAGTCAAGAGGGCCTCTGTGCAAATGGGGGATCCAGGGACCAGGGAAAGCCCCACCACCACCCCTGATGCTCCATGGGACACAAAGAAAAATTATGCAAAATCCTAACCCTCCAGGAGCTTAGGACCCAGGAGAGAAGTTTCTGTGGCTCAACTGTAGACACGAAGAAACCTCAAGAATTAACGAGGCTTCTCGGGCACCAACTTTCTAATGCCTGGAAGAGGTGCCTGAAAGGCTCCGGATGAAAAGAAAAGATTCTCAACCACTCCAATAAACACACCACTTGGCAAGTGCCTTGTCCCCAGCAGACATTGAGCACATCTGCTGACCTCAACAGACTAAGGTGGTTTATTCTCTAGATACCAGAAATGAGGTGACTTCTAGTATGAGTGTGGGCAGCACAAGGCAGTGACTATACAGTCAGGAGGGGATGCTGCCACTGTGCCATTGGGGGCAGGGCGCAGTGCTAATGTGGTTACTCCCATCCCCTTCAGCTCTAAAATCCTCTTATTGTATAGACTTGTCTATACCAGGACAGACCAAAGTCCTGGGGCCCTCTTCTCTCCCTCTATACTATTCACTTGGAGATCTCATCAGCTCCCATGGATTGAATTACCATCTCTGTGCGCATGGTTCTCAAGCCTACCTTTCTGAACCCACCCTTTCTGCTGACCTCCGATCTCCTATCTCCAACTGCCTTCCAAACATCTTGAATCAGCTGTCCAGTAGACATCTTAAGCTCAATGTCAAAAACAAAATTCATTATCTTTCCCCCAAACTCTCCCCACCTCCTATTTTTCCCATCCTCCCAGTCCCTCAGGCTCTCAACCTAGAAGTCATTCTGGACTCTTCTCGCACCCCCCGCCCCCAACGTGTTGCCAAGGCCTGTTGATGTCATCTTTGTAGTATCAAACCCTTCCTGTGACCTATTTCTCCACCCCACCCTAGCTACATATAGAGATGGTCATACCCTTCCCTTCCATGACAAAGAACTCTGCAATCCCTCTATTTGATCACAATCTGTTGTCATTCTATGTCTCTCTTTACCTTGCAGTCCCCCCCAAACCCTGGCCTTCATCTTCACTGGGACCTCCAGTCCCTCCATCACTTAGTGACATTCCAAGGACATCCCTCTGCACTGGTTACCCTCTCTCCCTTCCTCATCTTGACCCAACTAGTTGTTGTGATTCAACTGTTCCCTTGTCTTGCATCCCTGACCCTCTTTCTTAAAAATGTAAAACTGACCCTTCCCCCCGCTTTCAGTCACCTCGCCTAGCTCACTAGTGCCTCCAAAGTCAAACAGGAAATCCCGTTTGGGTTTTTAGAGCCTGTATAACCTGGTCCTTCCTACCCTTCGCCATGTTTTTATTACAGCATCTGCCACCTAAAAATTATTCATTAGTGTCCACTGTATCTAACCATTTCTTTAGTACCTCCCAAGCTTTCCTAAGCTCTGCGTATCCCATCAAGTCATATATATATATATTATATATATGTATGTATGTATGTGTGTGTATATATATATGTATGTATATGTATGTATGTATGTATTTATACTGAATGCCTAGTCGATAAAGTGAAGAGTACTGAGGAGCTGGAACAGCCCCAGGCCCTCCACAGATGTAAACCACGCATATAAATAACCCAAACAGGCAGCAAGTGCTAAGGGCCACCAGTGAGGAGAACAAACTCGCTCCAGGAGCTCCCAAGGACGGATCGCTTTCCCTTCTGCACACATGCACTTAACAGAAGTTAATACAACTCTATCTGGTTGCAAAAGGCCTAACCCAACATCGGCCCATCAAGATTCCTGGTCATCAATACTCCTTGGCTGGCTCCTTTTCAACAAGAGCCTTTGAAGTCCCTGAGGAAGCTACTCTCGATGCTGGGCTAACTCTTGCCATTCTTCAAATCAAGGGAACAGGGGCTTGCTACGAAAGTTGTCAACCTGAAGAAAATTCACTATGACTTTGTTGTAAATCATTCATTATATCATGAAAATGTTACAACACTGCCATCCTGTGGAACTAGAGTAATTGGCATTCATCACTGCATTGCTATTTAGTATTTATTGAATGCATTCTACAGAAAGCACCACCAGGAAGATGCCTGGGAGTCACACACTAGGCTTAGGTTTTGTCTATTTTGTAAATACCATTTCTCCAACTGAGCCCAACTCTCTAAGTGTTTACTAGGAAATTGCCTTGGATATTTGTAAACATGAATAATAGTAATTAAAAAAATAACCCCCCCCACAACATACCAGAGCAATCCACCCCCCACCCCAAATATCCTTTCAGGAAAATAAAGGAAGGGAAAAGAAAAAAAAGCCAGCTAGAGAGGGCTACAGTAGAACTGCATACTTAGAGCGGGGAGGGAGCTTAAAGGTCACCTATTCTGGGAAGGAAGGAGGAGGGATAGAGGGAAACAGAAGAAAAAGGAGAAGAGCGTAGGGAGAACACAAAGGAAAGCCTGGGTAGAAATGTCCTACAATGGTCCCTTCACCAAAGAAGGAAAGGGGAGAGCTCAGAGAAGCTGCCAACCCAAGGCAAATTCTGTGCTCTTGGTAGCTGAGCAGAGAAGCAGTGTGACAAGTCAAAGCTTTCGGTTAAAATTCTTTCCTGTGCTAACACGTGGCCTTTACTGGCCTCCAGTCCATGAACATAGCCAATTTAAAAACTCCACAGTGTGGAAGCCTGGGCAGAGACCACCTTCCATCAAGCACAAAGAGGCCATCCTGGACCTTTAGGCGCTGGCTCCGTCTCTCTCTTGCACATTTCAAAATCACAGATAAATCGATTATTCAGTAAAATGAAGAGATTAGCTTTAGTAAACCCTCTGGACATTCCAAGGAGACACAGGGGTAGCACAGAGCTGGACTGCAGGGGAAGATTCCGAGGGAGGGAACAGTGTGAATGGCTCTGATCTGGGCAACAAGAACAGCCCAAATCAACTTAAGGGGAGCCCCTTACGGGAGGAAGAGGGAAGCTGAAGCCACTGAAGAAGGGCTCAAATATCAGTCTAAAGAGCATGAATTTGAGCCTGTGAGCAAGAGGAAGACACGAGGTTTGAGAGCAGAAGGTAACATGATCCAAACAGTGTTTTAGGCAGATTAATCTGCCAGTGGCATGTAGGCTTACCAGGGGCACGGGGTAGAGGGAGAAAGGGAGAGAAAGACAGAGAGATGGAGAGGGACAGGGAGGGAGGGAGGGAGGGAGAGAGAAAGAGAAAGAGAGAGAGGGAGGGGGAGAGAGAGACACACAGAGAAACAGGGATAGACAGACAGACGAACACACACACACACACAGAGGGAAAGAGGGGGAGAGGAGAAGGAGGGGAAGGGGAGAGAGAGATGATGATGATGGTGGGAGCAGAGGGGAGAGGACCTAACTAGCTACACCTGCTTGTCTCCACCAAATCCGCACAGCTGCAGTCCAACTCTCTGACTCTCTTTCCCTCCACAATGACAGTGTGGGCTTTTTCAGAGCAGGGACAGCCTTCTTATTCTAGTTGCTGCTATTGTTTGTATCCACAACACCGAGCACAGTGTTTGGTATACAGAAAACACTGAATAAATGCTTTTTCATTCGTTCATCATTAATAATGCACACTACTATCCATTATAGGAGGCAGCTAGGTGGCTCAGTGGATAGAGCAGTGGGACTGGAGTCAGGAAGACCTGAGTTCAAATCCAGCCATATCCACTTACCACTCACTAAAAGCGAGCCACCTAACCTCTGTTTGAAAAAGAAATGGCAAACCAGTCCAGCATCTTTACCAAGAAAACCCCACGGGCAGGACTGGCATGGAGTCAGAAAGACACAACTGAAAGACCGAACAAGCAGAAGCAGAGAAATGAACGCGACTTCACCTCCAGATAAAATGAACAAAAATTTTATGAGATGGGCAAGTAGGAAAAAAAAGTCCTGAAAAAAACTCCCTCTGTGAGGGAGTCATGCACAAGATGGCTCTGAGATTGCCTTTGTACAACTGCAGAATTGTGTAACTGTACAACTCAACCTTCCAGTTCTTGTAAACACTTCAGTGTATGCTGAAGCCCAAGCTACTGAGGCCAGAAAAAACAGATTTTAAAAAATCACCTTTAAGGAATCATTCTGAATGAAAACATTGGGCATCTGAGGAAGGAGGGCCGATTCAGATCTCTTAATCTCCATGAAAAAAAGCACACGATTTTGTTTATCTGTTATATTTGTAGGACAATTAAGCACTCAGCTATGCTCTGAGTGACACAAACACCTGAGGCCCTGATATGCATTTGGGGGCTTGCTGTCACTCTATTTCACCAGAGGTGGAAACGACTCTAAATGCAGCCCCTCCTGCAAAGTGTCAGGACATAAAGAGAGGCCCCTCCATGAAAACTCCTCACAGTCTGAAAAGAAAGGAAATAAGAGGGGTGGAACCCTACAATTTGTCTCAGTAAATGTCCTTACAACAATAGTACTGACATAATTAAAGACTGGATGGTTTCTTGGGGTTTTGAGACACATGAAAATGACCCAAGTTCTTCCATATTATTTATTTCCTTAGAGTTTTCCTATTGCATTCGCCAGAGTTTGCTCTGAGAATTTTTTTCCCCACTGCAAAAATCCCTCATTTTGCAGTTCCTTAAGTACCTGAGGTCAGACTGAGGCCTCCTTGCTGGGTACGGACCCTTCACTTTCACTCCTAATATTTGCTTTAATGGCGAATGCTCAGCACTCTACAATCAACTAACAGAGGGCTTTCCCTCCACCGTTCTCTGTGAGGAAGGCAGGGGACACTCTGAGAATGAGGGCAGCCTGGTATGAAGGGGATCGTTGGGCAAGCTGTCACATGGATGGGGAAAGACCCCAGACAGGAAGAGCAAGATCTGCGGAAGCAAAGGAACAGGTAGAACTGGGCTGGGGACGGAGACAGCAGGGAGAAAATGGAGGATTTACTCGGAAGCTTTAAGGACCCACAAAATACCTGCTGGACTGAGGTCAATCTGCAAGTCTCTCATGCTGTTATTCCCACTATGCACATGAGGAAACAAATTCAGAAGGCTCTGTTATCTGCCAAGATCACACAGATGGTGAAGGGAGTGTCAAACACATCTGACCAGGTGTAATAGTAATTAAGGTGGGACTTTTTGCTGTTGACCTTTAATGATTCTGGCCTTTGTTTGAGTGGAGCAGATAAAGTGGGATGCTTTTGTTTCTCAGCACCGAGACAATTGGGAGCCTGGGTGAGGTCGGGGACCCCGGGGGCCCTGAACAGGATATTGAAGCCAAGAGGCTGGCGTTCTCTCCAAGCAGGAGCGCCTGTGACTCTGCTCCCTGGCTGAACACTCATATGTTGATAACTGCATTTGGTCTGTCATTCAGGGTGCTGGTTTTTTCCCCTGAACTAAGTGAATGATATTTGTATGCTGGATTAAAGTAAGATTGTTAACCCCTTAACATTGCTTTCCTTGGTAAAGCAGATCAAAAGGACCTGGGCTTTTGCAGCATTCCGTGTGCTGGCTGTCGGTGGTTTTACACCCCCACAACAGCTGCTAGCCGGACTGTTGATACACCAGGCCAGGATCTCACTTTCAGGAAAATTCACAATTCCGAATATCCACTGAAACAATACTAAGAAGGAATACTGGGTTGGAATCTTATCACTGAAAGCCTGGCAAAATGCTGGCTAGAATGCTGGCATTGGCATAAAGACCTGAGTTCAAATCCTGTCTGACACTAGCCAGATGAAAGCAGAGAGCACATGGAAGTGCTACATGAATGCTAGCTAGGATAACTATGAAGAGGATTTGAACCACAACACAACTAGCCAGTAACGGGAACTGAAAGACTATGCAGGAAAAGCACATGAATAAGAAGGGCCATACAAATGCCAAGTAAAGACAAAGTGTTAAGGGCTGTGGTTACTGTCAATCTTGGACTTATCTCTGACCAATGAGGACAAACTGGACAGCCAATTAGAAATGACAGAATTTGGAAGAAAATGACTATGCCCTTTCATAACAATACTGAAGAATGAAAACATGGGGCATGTTGTACCTACACCTTGAAAAGCTGATTTCAAAAAATGTAGACAAGAGATTATTATTGTAAGGTGAAAGATTCCGATGGAGTCTGACTCAGAACCAACAGAAAAGTATAAAAAATGAAGCAGCCACGATTGTTTATTACATACTAAGCCCCTGTATTATACTGTGCGGTGCAGCAAACAACACAGCTGCCAGAGCCTGCTTTAGCTTCAATTGCGTATGCTCATTTCAATTTCTGCAGTAAGAAGGGCGACATGTCTGGGAGTGGAAACCTTCGGTCTTAAGTTTTAGCTCTATAATGATCGGCCGGTCAATAAACACTTATTAAGCCTTTGCTAAGCCGAGGCTGGATGCAGCCACCCAGCAAGGCACTGCAGAAGCAATCTGTGCATTGGGTTATGAGCTCTGACCAGCACCCGTCAAGCAGCTTAAATGATCCTACAGGGAAGACATGAAGATCTCCATTCTTCATTTCAATTATACAAAGACTGAAATTTTAGAGGCAAATCCCTCAGGTGTGTGGCTATTAAAAAAAAAAAAAATCTAAAAACCTAGGGCCAAACACTGCCTGAAAGAAGGAAACTCTATTTAGGGAGGACGTTCTGTCAACTATGCTTGAACACTCCACAAACATAACTTCTATTCAGGATGGGTGAGGAGCTAAGGCTCCATATGAAATAAAATTATTGATACCTATAAAATACTAATCAATTAACTAATTAGCTATCAAAGGACATTGCATCTCTATGCTAATAATGGCAAACAACAGGGCTAAAAGAATGTCATCTTTACAATTTTAACTGCTGCAGACCACAAGCTCTACATTAAATCCATCAAAAGAGTGTTATGTTGGTGACGTAAAATATCTTGTTATCATGAAGGTGTCATTCCACAATAGAGAAGTGGGTCAAAGGATAAGAACAAGCTATACAAAAAACTGCAAGCTATGAACAATCTTGGGAAAGAATGCTCTAAATAAAAAATAATATATGGAATGCACATCAAAATCCTGAAGTTTCATCTCGCAGCCTGCAACTTATCAAAGGTAACAGAAGACGGGGTTGGCCGACGCTGGAGAAGTTGTGGGCAGACAGGCACACTGGGCATTGCTGATGGAGCTGTGAATTGGTACAACCATTTTGGGAAGAGATTTGGAATGAGGCCAATCAAGTGACTAAACTATCTTTATCCTCTGACCCAGAGATTCCCTTACTGGGCCTATCCTCCAAAGGGGTCATTAATAAGAAGAAAGTCTTCACACCAAAATATTTATAGCAGCACTTTTCGGAAAGCAAAGAATTAGCCCACGACTGAGGAAATGGCTAAACACATTGTGGCTCATGACTGTTATCAGAATATTCCTGTGCTGTGAGAAATGATGAATGGGATGAATATAGAGAAGCCTGGATGGAGACGTGAACGGATGCAGAATGACATAAAAACCAAGGAACACAACAGTGACCAGAATCACAGACACAGGCAGATCACATGCATTAGAAGTGAAAACTGCAAAATCATAAAGCACAAACAAGGCCTGAAACAAGAGACTGGAGACCATCACCCCACCCCCAGCAGGGGTGGGAGGTCTGTTTCTCTATATTGATCCCTTAGGCTGATTTTTTTTGTCTTAAAAAAATATTTTGCTATGTGATAGCTATGGGGCGGTGGGGAGTGATATTGGGGGAAATGATTGTGATATAAAAACAAAAGATTTTTTTAAAATAAAAACTTTTCTGGGTGTGAAGGCAGAGGGCCTGGAATTTCCCAAAATCTTTTTTTTTGGCTGAAATTTGGGATAATGGCTTCTGATAATGCAGAATAATTTTTTTCATAATCCCTTTACAGACCTGGAATAGCTGAAAAGAACACTTGACACGTAGTCAAGAGACCTGGCTTCGAGTCAATATGATTCCCTAGCGAAAAGGACCATTCCACCTAGATGACCCGGTGTGTCCAAAGACCGCCATGAAAGATCATCTCCCAAACCCCTCAAACAGCTTCATTACATACACATTTTGTACTTGCCTTTCTCCTGCAGAATACTTTTCTTACAGCAATTATAAGTCAACATTACCTACAATTCTTAAACAACAAAAGTATATACTAGTTTATACTATTGGAACTCTTAAGTGGCTCTGTGGAGAGTACGCTCTCCACAGGAATCAGGAAGATCCAAGTTCAAATCCAGCCTGAGAAACTTACTAGCTGTGTGACCCTGGGCAAGTCATTCTTCTGTTTGCCTTAATCCACCAGAGGAGGAAATGACAAACCACTCCACTATCTTTGCCAAGAAAACCGTACAGACAGAGGTCCATGGGTTCAAAAGAATCTGACATAACTGAATGACTAGGTCCCCAGCACCCACCCTCGAGGCTTCTATATACATAGTAGGATGTTTAGTGAATGCATTACACATTGGTAAACTCACATCTATTTTAACATGTGTGGAATCATGGATAAAACTAGCAGACTTATGGGAGGCTTCTAATCTTAATCATCAAGACAGAATGCAGGTTACCAGAACAATTGTCTCAAAAGACTACTATTTTTTTGTCTTAACCAATAAAATTATATTTCTCCCAATTCTTAGAATGGGGACTGATAACAGGTAGAAGTCCCCTGCACTGATGATGAGCAAATTATCTGTAATTTATAGCGTTAAAAAACTCACCAGAGGCACCGAGCAATCCAGAGCCCTGTTCGTGGCTGCAGGACTCACAGCCCGAGGTTTCTGATGCCGAGGTGGGCCTACCTACTACCCACCACAGCACCGAGCCTCTCCTATTGATTACCGTGAGCTCCCAGAGACCAGAAATCACATGGTGTACTCCTCTGTATCTTCCTCAAAGGGTCTGACACATTGTCATGTCCATAGTGAATGCCCCACAAGCATTTGTTCAGTATGTAAAAAGAGGATTCAAGTGTTTGTCATATCCAGCATCTTTCAAGCTTCTTCAAGTATTCTGAAAGCTTTTGGGCCTGATCTACACGGGCAGATAATGCAGAGCTGAGGAGTCCAGGAAATCCTGACACAGTCATCACTAGATGCTGCCTTAGTTTAGAGAACTTGATCAGTTTTGTCATGGGATTTTCTCCGCTACATTTCCGCCCTCATCTTCGTGGTGGTTATTTGCTGAGGCTCCTCAATCCTACATGCTGAGCTGGTGAAGTGCCACTGGCGCACAGTAAAGCCCATCCTAACAGCCACTGAGGAAAGAAAGCCTGAGTTGTCTGTCCAGTGAACCACCACCATTTACAAGAAGAATGTCAATATGGGGAGGCTTTCATTTTTCTAGTAGTATAGCAATTCACTAGACAAAGTGGGATGTCAAATCTAGTAAAAAGTAAATTAATGTTCATAAACTTTAAGAACTGCTAGCAAAGCATTTTAAAACCCAATAGCCAAACATTTAATATCTGAGGGTTGGATTTCATGGCTTGGCTGGGGCGGGTGGTAAAGAAGACTTTGCTAACTAAGTCAGATATTTCATCTGTTTAGGAGGCCTAAATTTAAAGAAACAATGGAAGACTTGTATGAACAAAAGCAAAATAAAGTAGAACCAAGAATACAATACAAACAGCAATAATGACGTAAACTTAGAAGGCCAGGTCATTTTAAGGCCCCATTTCAGCCCCAGAGATGAGAGGATGCCCCACCCTGGAACGCCCATGCTCACGGACTGTTCCAGTCAAACATGGGCACTACGCAGGGCTCCTTCTGCTTAATTGTGTGTGACAAAGAAGGCTTTCCCAAACCCCATGTTGGGGGTGAAGAGTGAGAAAATCTGGAAATGACTGATGTCAAATGAATACAAAAGGCAAAAACTAGAATGGAAAGAAAGGCACAGAATTACTCTGTCATGGGGTGATACGCAAACTTCACAGCATCCCCCTCAAAGGAAACAGAATATACTTCTCAAAAGCTAAAGTTTTACTTAGGCAGGTGAGCGGTATTTGTGTCACTGTTTCCAAACATGATTAGAAACTCGACTACAGTTCATGCTAAGACAGTGAATTTAGAGCACAAGATTTCTTTTATAGCTAACTAGCCAAAGACCCATCTGTTGTAAAAGACAATCGTGGAGGGTGAATCAGCTTTCATTAATCATTCAGTTTAGCTACCATATTGTGAAAATGATTCTCTTGGAAAAAACTCTTCTTCACGTTATACTATGGTAAGATTCTTTGGGATGAGCCAAGGCTCTGGCTATGTCACCAAAGTGGAGCTTTTCAAAGTACCAGAATATGCTTGAGTTTTGAAAATCCCCATTGTATACAATGAATTACCCCCCTCCCTGAAAGTAGCTGCAGCAAAAATAGAATGTTTTCAAGGTTACAAAGTGGTTTCTATGAAATACTACAGATATTTTCTCTATTTGACAGGTAAAGAAACTGAGGCTCTAAGAAACTACATGCCTTACCTGTGGCCACATGGCGAATGTGCTGGTGGTAGGGGGTCCTGAATTAAGGTACTTCATATAAATAAGGGGGGTGAGGGGAATTGTGCACCATCAGAAAGATGCTCATGATTTTTATACTACTGTAACAGTAATGTAAATCTGAAGATCTTCCCCATCCATTAATAGTCCCATGTGCCCTGCTTACATCACAGGAAGTCTAAGTCTCATGTGGTGGGACGAGCTTGCTGAACAAATGGAACTGGAAAGTCAGAACCCTGGGAGAGCAGGACTCAGGCAAGGGGTGAGCTAGGATTTGTGAGTGTTTGTGGGAAGGCCCCAGAAGTGGGGCGGATGGCTTTGGGATGGAGTTGTTCTCTGCTGTGATATTGTGTACTGACTTCTTTGCTTCTGTGATAGACTGGACTTACTGGTTTTGGGATTTGGTTCTCTGGTGTCTGAATAAATGCTTTACTTCTTCTACCTTCTATATGGAGAGTATCTTATATTTTGTGACAGAACTACACAGGCATATTCACAGTTATTGTCCATGTTATGATTACTGCCTTGCTGATACAACTACATATACTTTTCAAGGGGTAAGAGAAATTTAATAGGATGGACTGCAAGACTCAAACCCTAACTCCTCTGAAAACAATTTCAATAGTTAAAATCACCTAGTAATTAAACAGGGTTACTAAATGATTGCTTGGATTTTTTCCTTAATGCAAGAGGTGTGCCAAATCACCTGTGAGATGCTCACTTTGAAGGAGCTCAGTAAAAAGCACACATGAATCAGTTCTTAGCTGCCAAAAGCAGGTGGTCACTCACCTATGTAGACCCTCTTGCTGTATCTCTGCATCAGCAATAACACAAAGACGTGCAGTGGAATAAGGTTTATAATAAACACATAACCACCCCATGCGGAGACCTGGGAGGAAAAACATGTTAAAATGAGATGACTGGATAGTTCACTAAAACACTGGAAAATTCTTGGTTAACTCCCTAATGCTCTAACCAAGTAACAAATAGATTATTATGAAATACTTGAAATTTGAATATTCCACTGGAAAGAAGGTTAAGCGGCTTTTAATGACCTATAATTTTTGTTGAAGGGCCACATAGTCATCCAGTACACAAATCCAAGGTACTTTTCTTTAGTCATTAGAGAACTCCAATTATGATTCACAGGTAATTTGCTTACAGGTACATACTTGAAGGGATAAAAAGAACTGGGAAACAAGAAAAAAGATGGCAATTATTTTCATTCAAGATGAAAGCACATGTGAATTGGTTAAAAAAAAAAAGAACTCACAAAAATGATTTGCTTTTCATTTCATGGCAAATTTTTGCCACGAATCCAACACTGTTTTAGAATGTTGCAATCTGTCAAATCACTTGGTCAACAAGAAGATGGTGAGAGCGGCAAACTGTGCCAAGACCAGCATAATCGAATGTTGATCTCGGAGATGTTTCTCCACTGCCGAAAAACAACTGAAGGCAAGATCCTAATTTGAGACTGGTCTTCTCTACCATTTCTACCCTGACTGATGGGGAGACAGACCAGCCTAAAGGAATCCTTTATGTACTTTCAAATAAACAATTTTACTACACCTTATAGGTACAAGAAAAGGAGCAACATGTGGCCAAGTAGAGGTCCAACCCTTTAATGAAGAGATAAAAATATCTTGTAACCACTGGAATAATGATTAAGTGAAATTGTTTTAAGTAGGGCAACCACTCCCCCAGAAATCTTAACTTCACACATTACGTGGTTAACAAATTCTTTGTTCACAAACAGAATGGTCAACTTTATCTCAAGTTGTCAAACTCCCAATACTCTAAATGTGTAGTTACAAGTTATTACATGTACACCAGGATATAAGTACCTCATTATCAGCAAACTGATAATGCCTCAAACTTTTTAAAAAAGTCAATTAAAATCCCTAAAAATCAAGATGAGGTAGGAATAGTCTGATCTGATCAGCAGGCAAGCCTCTGTGTGTCCCACGAGCTTTTGATCTTCAGAATAATCACCTTGAAACGGCACAATCCACCATGAGAATCCATTCATCTACCCATCCGTCCATCCATCCATCCATCCTTTCCTCCTCGACTTACTCAGCCACCACTAGAGTTCGAACCCTCCCTGCCGCTGGCATGGACGACTACAATTACTTCCTAACTGGTTTCCTAGGCTGCCTGTCCCTCCCTTTCCAATTCATCCTCCACAGAGCTGCCCAGTGGAGGTTCCCTAACTCCACTGCTCAAGAGGCTCTAGTGGGTCCTTCTTGCCTCTAGGATAAAATACAAAGCTCCCCTCTCTTGGCTTTAAAGCCCTTTACAATTGAGTTCTCCCTCTCCAGGGTAAGTGCACTGTCTTCTCATACTTCTTCATGCTCTAGCCAAACTGCCAACATGGTGGCCCCATGAATGGCCTGTGCACGAGGTGACATCCCCTCCTGTCCTCCCCCACATCAGATCGATAGGGTCCTTAAAGACCAGCCACATGAGGCCTAGCCTGATACTCCTGGTCACACTAGCGTCCTCTCTCCTTACACTGTATAGACTTCACACTGATTTTTTTCCTGTATACATACTACATCCTCATGCTAGACATGAGTGCCTTGAGGACAGCTGCCCTGGAAGACAGGAGGGGTTTCCTTTCTTTCTTGGTGCCCTCAAGTTGAGCAATGCATTGCCCATGGCGCATAATCAATGCTCAATAACTGGCTGATTAAGGAACACCAAACACTTGCTTGATATACTACAGTCACTTAAATATGCTAAGAAAAAAAATTTCTCCTTACAGCTTATTTGGGAGAAGATTTTATGTGAATGAAAAGAACAGATCTAAGAATTAAAAAAATCCCCCTTAATACTTGCAAAAAAAAGTTCAGGTCACCAGCAATGTCACAAATTCCCCATATAAGAAGAATATACCTGTTTCCTTTGCTAAAAAGATTAGACTCCATATTTAAATTCAAATAATGTCTTACCATATAGAAATAGGATAAGCAGCAGCATATTGTCCAAGAGACTGACCCGGTTTTTACAGATTTCACCTAAAACAAACAAATAACAGTGAATTTAAACTAGAACACAAGGAAAGAGGAATAAATCGATAGAATTTATGAAGGGTCTACTAAATGCAAGACACCGAAGAAAAAAATGAAACCATTTCTACATTCAAGCAAAGTAGGGATTAGAAAAAATATAGTTGTAAAATTTCCCCATTCCCATGGGTGGGTAAAAGTGCCAAACTTTCACTACAGAAGACATAGGTTACCTAACACAGTGATGCCACTAATGACCTGTGAGCACTGCAGAGGTCATGCACTGGAAGGTGTGGACTGATGCAGCAGGCTTAGCCAATTTTCAAAAAACCACAGAGCAATTTTCTTCAAGACATTTTGACATATTGATTTTGATATTTCACAAAAGCCTTTTTCCTCCTTTTAGGACTTTATTTGAACAATTACTGTGTTAAATCATTTTGAGAATTATAGGGACACTTTATAAATGAATGTCAGATGAAGTAGAAACCTGGAAAGTCAACCAAGAAACTTGATTTTCCTCTTTCCATCTCTCAAATATACCACATAGCACATCACCCATTGTGCAAAGTAATAAACATCTGCAAAATGAGTATCAAGCAACAAGCGCTTATTACGTATCTACTCCGAATTAGGCAATGGGCTAGGACGGAACAACCCCTACTTTCAAGGACCTTTTCCACTGTTGTCACTGTTCAGCTGTTTCTGACTCTTCGTGACCCCATTTGGGGTTTTCTTGGCAGATATTGGAGTGGTTTGCCATTTTCTTAAATTCCAGCTCATTTGACAGATGAGGAAACTGAGGCAAACAGGGTGGAAATAATGCCCAGGGTCACATCTGAATTCAGGTCCTTTTCACTCCAGGCCTCACGCTCTATCCATTGAGCCACCTTGTTGTCCCTCAAAGACCATACATTAAATCATTTTGCATCCACACCCATACCCACACTCTCTCCCTCCCTCTCTGTAGTGCCAATGTCATTATTCAGTCACACAAAGATTATTTTCCATGTTTGAGGATAAAATCTGTTACAAAAGTGACTATACCACCAGAAAAACGACAAACTTTTTAGAGAAAGCAGAGACTACGTCTATATGGTTGACAATTCTGAGCGTGGCACATAGAACATATGATTAATGCTTTTACATTAATGCCAGCTGCAAGCAATAACAGTTTTTCATACTGATGATGGAATTTCATTAAATTTTTTTCTTTATCAAAACACCCCCCACCAAACAAAATAATTATATCCAGAGAGAATGCTTACAGTTATCTGTAAAAGTCACACTAAACACTATTTCCAGGAAACAGATATTTGAAACCAGAGACTCTTGGTCTCTATATAACATACATTTGTAAAGGTTTTCTTTGAAGATGATCATAAAATAAGCTGCCCCTTGGAAATGGGTATGGGTAAAATCCTATTACAATGAACTAAAAGATACTTCCAGCAAACCCAGAGTTGAAGAAAATGAAGAGACAAGCCTTGGGAGCAGTGTTTAAAGGCTATTTTAGGGAGGGTTCCCATTCAGAAGAAGAAAGGAATCCAACGGTGGAGAGAGCTGGATTTGGAGGTGGAGAATTCGGGGTTCAATCCTTGCCTTAGGAACTATGTGTGACTTTGAATGAGGTCCTTATGACCTCTCCAGACCTCAGCTTCATTGGTAAAATGAGCAATTTGGCCTAGATGGTGTCTGAGTTTCCTTCCAGCTCTGCTCCTATGATAGCTTATTCTGCTTGGACACAGAAGGCCTAATTAAAACATGGGAAAATCTCCTAACACAGGTACTAGACAAAAGCCCACTGGGCCGCCCTGGGAAACAGCAGGTTCCCCTTTCACTAGAGGTCTCCAAAAGGCCAAGTGACCACTCGCTGAGGATGCTGAAGAGGATCATTGATCAGACAGAATTCAGTGGCCTCTAAGGACTATCTACAATACCTCAATTGCTACCAAAGCTCTATTCTCATGACTCAATCCAGTATGGAGAAGACCAAGTCCTTAAAGCTTGTCACTGGAGACCAAGTTTTGGCCAGGCCTATCCATGACGGAAAAGACTCCCAGGCCAAGGCCTCACGATGGAATGTTGCCAACTCAGCTCATTTGGGAGGTTCATCACAAGGCTGGTGCTCATACTACCAACAGCTAAGGGGATATGAGCTGCACCACCCCCAGGAGTTTGTAAATGACAAACAACGGGACACTGTGCACATCAAACAGGACGAGGTGTCCAGGGACTCACCGTAAAGTTCCAGGAAAGTGGCCCTACGTTGTTTATCTGACTGCTAAGAATGCTCTGTTCTCTGCCCATAAAAGGTTCACTTTAAGTAGCCAAAATTCCACAGTCACAAACTCTAGGGACTCTGTTCAGCAGAAAATAAGTTTGTTAAAAAGAAAAAAAACAACCTTACTAAACAGCAGAACCCAAAGAGGCAACGACCCACTGCCTCTCTGAAGGAAATAAGGCCCCTCAGCTGGTGCCATGGGACAAATGCCTGCCCTGGCCTCAGAGGGGGTGGGTAATGGGGGAACTCAAAGGTTCTAAAGTTAAAGTGTCAATGGAATCCTAAATATTTTAAATGTTTTAAGGACAAATGGGCTGAATGAGGATTGTTTTCATTATAAGATAATAAACCTATAGAGAGAGCTTAACATTTACAAAGCAATTCAGTATTTTCCCCATTTTACAAGGAGGGAATGGCGGTATCTTCAAATATGAGAGTCCTTTCTAATATACCAGGACTGATCCTACTGAGGAAGAGAAAAGGTGGGGGATCTGATCTACAGTGACACTTCCCATGTGTGCCCAGCACTGGGATGGCCAGGTGGGGCCCCTGAGCAACAGGAAGACAGCCACGGTGAGCCTGGTAGAGGGGAGGGCCCTGCCTCAAGGTGGACAAAGCAGCCCAGGTGGGGAAAACATGGTGGTCTGGCTGAAGCCTCTATGCCAAGCACTCCCAGCACTGGGCCCACGAGGGGCTTCTGCACTTTCAGGCAATAACATAGAGAAAGTGATGGGGAGATGAGGAAGCAGCAGATGAAGGAAGGGCAGCAGCCACCGCACAATGCCTGCAACAAGGGCTAGCCGTAGCCCTCTGATCCGGCTTTAAGAAGTGACAGTCTTCCACTGCTCTCATTCCTTTCTACTTCAAAGGTGAGTGGATAACACCTGTCTTGAAATTTGCCTCTGACACTTACTAGACCGTGACTATGGTCTGTTAGGGGGTGCCAGAGCACCAGGCCTGGAGTCCAGATGACCTGAGTGCAAATCTAGCCTCAGATCCTTATTAGCTGTGTGACCCTGGACAAGTCATTCAACCTCTGTTTGCCTCCATTTCTTCCTCTGTAAAATGGGGATAATTATAGCACTTACCTCCCAGGGTTGTTGTGAGGACCAAATGGGACAATACCTATAAAGTGCTTGGCACAAGGCCTGGCACAGAGTAGGCGCTATATAAATGGTTATTCCCGCCTTCCTCTATGGTCCAGTCACTCAAATTCTCAGACTGTTTCCTCCTCTAAAAATGAGGAGGTCAGACTAGATGGCCTCCAGCGTCCTTCCCAGCTCATCCTCTAGAATCCTGTGGCCTCCTTCTTTCCCTTACAACCAACCTAAGCATTTCTTTTTATTTGAATTGGAGCCACCAAGTATCCACTGTGTTGATTTGATGTGGAGGGAGGGCCCTGTTTTGCCCTGAAGGTCCTGGCTCCTCCAGCTCTGCAAGGTCACTTCTTCAGGCTTGTCTTTGTGCAAACACACGTGAGAAGCTTCCATCTTTACTGCTCTCCCCTAAGCGGGAGGGCTTTCAATACTCTCCTGATTTGGCTTACTTTATTCTCACCATCAAACCATGCAAGTCTTTCCTCACGTTGATAATTTATTACAATACAACATTACGGAATTCAATTTCTAGGAATGGGCTTACTATAACAGAATTTTACAACAATCTAACTTAAGAGGCAAAAGCTCTTAGGAGTTTTACCTGTATGTAATCTATAAATAAAATGTCAACAAATAGGAAACTATAATGAATAATTAATAAAACTGTTTAAAGCAAAACTTAAATGATGGGAAGTAGAATGAAAAAAATCTTACTCTAATATGTGACAATGACTATTATGACTAAGCACTGAAATACCATTTACAAATAGAACAACTCAACAAAATTTTGGGGACTGACCCACTGAAATTCAAACCAGAAGGAAAAATCCAGAAGTTCCTGGGAAGTCTAAGAACAAGAGAGCTATGGCATATCCCACTACCTGTAACAAAACAAAGAAGCTGGACAAGATGGTTTCTACAGCTCTAAAGTGAGCTGTGAAATAGAACCCCGGGGGGGCAGTGATGAAGAGGAAGCAATTCAGGAAGAATGTGCCAGAAGAAGTGACTTAAGGAGAAGAAAAGACTGCCTAGGCTGCCATTGCCTTCACCTCTTCCTGACTGCCCACGGGGTCTTCTCCAGCCATTTCCAACTCTTCTCCTAATATAGTGCTAGTTTTTATTTTCGAGTTTCACAGGGTTGGTTTTGGGGTGGAAGGAGGTTTGGAGAGAGGGTTCATCCTTTCACTTGTGCTTAGTTTTGGGGGGATAGTGGGGACCCCAGAACATCAGAATTTTATTACATATGAGACTTGGGTGCAATTAAGGTTAAAAGTGGATCCCCTTAGCAAAGTTCTGGCAAAGATAAAATACACAAAATGCTACAAATCAAGAACATTATAAAATAGACCACAAGCCTGTCAAGTATTCATTCTATCCAATTCAGCCTCATGAATACAACAAATTATTTTGTATAACTGGTTATCATTCCAAGGAATATGCAATAATGTAGCTTTAGCTATATTTTGTAGTCTAGGAAAAATATATCTACGACAGTAAATATTTTTAGTTATTCCTTTGAAATTCAGTCTAAATTCATAGTTTTGGTTAGAACTGAGAGAAATCAATGGAAAGTAATGGAAAACTTCTGGGTAACGAACATTGATACAGCAAAGAGGAAAAGCTAGAGAGCAATGAACAGGAAAAATGAAGTAATCTTCATGCCTGTATTTTGAAGTTAAAAATTATTGAATTAAAGAGGTTTAGAAAAATGACATGTTAGTAAGTGTTCCTCTGAGTTTAAAATATAACATTATTACTGAGTTTAGTGCCCATGAATTTTCTTAGGAAGCTTCAATTCAAATTTAATTGGAGTTTTGAGAAAAGAGTGATAAAGTTTTCTAATTTCTAACAGACACATGAAGTACCAAAATGCAAGTTGAAATTACAGGCAGTTATATCACTTTAAACTCATTTTATTCCTTTTGCATTCATCATCCATTCTGATTTAGTGATCTTTACTACTGTATGTTAAATATTTAAATTGCTAGATTTTGTCAATTAATGGAATTGCAAAAATTCCACGGGTTTCATGTGTCTGGAGTATTATAATTTGGAGAAAGGTAAATTAACAGCGAAAGATCCAGCTACCTGTGACTGGGCCATTTCAAGCCAACTAGGGCACTCCTTGTGCCATTATATCCCATACCTTCTAGTTTATTTGGAAAAAGTCTCATCTAGCAGCATTTTAAAGAGATGTTTTCATCAGAAAAACTCAGCTGAATACCCGGTCATCAATATTTGAAGAACAGAAATATCTTAAATCCTTACTCCTAAAAAAGTTCATCCTCACTAGAAAGCTAAAGAACCTAACATTTGCATAGTGGGATGTATGCAAATGCTAACAGCAGTATAAATAACCAAAACAGAAAAGGATTAAAGAGGAATTTAGTTTATTTTTATCTATTCCAGTTTAAATATAAGCTATATTTATTCATGTATGCAGCCCTTCCTTTCCCCTCCTTGCACACACAACCTTTATTTGGGGTACCTTCCTGCCAGAAGTGGTTGCTCTAAGTAGAATTTAATTTGTCCTTGCAAAGCAGACAAGGCATTTAAATAACATATTATTAGATGTCATTCAGAAATGTGAATAACAATAATAAGAAAAAAATATTAGAAGTATAAACACTAGTAAAGGGACAAAATGACTTTTACTTGGAGATAACATGATGGTGTGCTTAGAAAACTCCAGTGAATCAGCAAAGAAACTGAATAAAATGATCAATAATAAAATAGCTTGATATGCAATAAATCTGAAGAATTACTAGCATTTATATACAGTACTAGCGAAAAACATCATTCATTAAAAGGAAAATATTATGTGGGTGTTAACCTACCATGCATGAATGAATGCAAGATTTATGACTATATTCTATACAAAAATAAAGCAAGAATTAGCCACTAGTTATGACTGGGCCATACCAACATAAAAAGTACTAACCAAATTTACAGATTTAGTGTTACGCCAATGAGAGTATCAAGGGCATATTTCACTAAATTACATTTTGAAAGAATAAAAGGGAAATGATGAGAAAAATACTAAGCACAGTTTCTCTTTGTGACAGCAATGTCAGGCATGGGCACTGCTTTGAGTTGGCCCCACCATTAGTGCTGGATACTGTGCCATATACATGTGTTTCAATGTTCTCTTGTCATGTTTTCAATTTTGAGGTTTTTAAAAATGGATATTGCTCCTAGGAAACATGCAGAAGTTATAGCTCTTAAAAAGTCCATTTCAATGACTGGGAAAGATACTTCAGTGGCTGTTAGCATGGGGCGGCCAAGCGTCTTCAGGATCATTCAAAAGCCCACAATGAAAGAGAATCAACCACATCAAAGTTTGCAGTTAAACATGATGGAAAATAGTGAACAAGGACAAGAACAGACAAACTCCTTCAGTAAAGCTGTCTAATAAGGTACTCGGAGGGATCCTAAACCTATAGCGGTTGTTATTGAATCTTCCAGTGCGTGTTTGTAGGTTTCAAGTTGAAGGAAAATGGATAAGACCAGTTTAAAAAAAGAAAGCTGCTAACAGTACATGGGAAGAAACAATTCATATCGTGGGCAAGACAGTACAAAGCCTAGAGAACTGAAGGTTGGAAAAGGGTTAGTTTTTAGTGATGAAATTCACTTTTTTTCATTTAAAACTATACTGAAGCCATAAGATTGTGGCAAAAGGTAAAGGATCCCTTTCCTCAAAAATGCTTTAGGGATCCCTCACTTCTAGTGAGCCAGCAAGTCTCACCTCCAATGACAAACTCTGAAAAATGCACAAAGAAGTATAACTGTCTAGAAGGGAGTAAGTATTTATCCATAACCTACTACATGCCAGGCACTGTTCTAAGAACTTTCAAAGATTACTTCATTTGAACGTCACAATAACCCTGGGAGGCAGGCACTGTTATCATCTTCAGTTTACGGCTGAGGAAACCGAGACAGGCAGAGGTTAAGTGACCTGCCCAGGGTCACACAGCTGGCCAATGTCTAAGGCCAGATTTGAATTCTGGTCTTCCTGACTCCAGGCCCAGGGCTCCATCTGCTGCACCGAGGGCCTCCAGCAGAATTACAGAAATTCTCAAATTGAGAAGCAATACTACAACAATCTCACATTATTCCACAGATCAGAAAAGGTTAAGAAATTTGTCCAGATCACCAATAATGCTTTGATGGACTGGGGATTCACTTAACTTGAAGCCCTTGGAAAACTTATGGCCTAAGTCAAGGCAAATCTTGGGAAAATGGACTCTTTGGCAAAAATGTGATAAAGGTATGGTTTCATGATGGAGAATTAAGGAATGTGTCAAAATCTCGTGAATTCAGTGCTAAATCATGAAAAATGATTATAGCAAAAGTGTAGTAAATACTGCAAATCAAAAGATGTTAAAGATGTAAAAAATTACAAAGTTTATTAAGTCAATAAATTTAACCATCTGCTTTATCTCAAGTGATATGAGAAACACCGTAGAGACATAAGAAATTAGAGTAAGTAAAAACCGGTAGTCCAGTACTTGATGACCCAAAATCACTACTTACTGGCATTGGGACTTCTATTTTTCTTTTGGACAAGAACTGGTGGGAAAATGGGAAAGTAGTTTGGCACAATTCAGGTTTAGACCAGTATCTACTACCACTGGCTCACAGTAAACCCAAACAGATGAGTGACCAAAAATCAAAGTTCACATACAAAAGCATCTACAAAGAGAAGACCCAGAGGGGACATTGTTCACAGCTATCACTGGGCAGAAGGCTTTGATTGAGGACCAATGGAACAAAGTCGGAAAACTTCCAAAAAGGAATTAAAGTGGGTCTTGAGTGAGGGGTAAGATGTGGTGAGTCCATAAGAAGATTATGGACAAAGGCTTGGGGAAAGGAAAGACTGCCTATATTGGGCAATGATGGTTCGACCCATGTGATACACAGAAAGCAACAGCAAAAGAGAAGGCTGAAAAGCTTGGTCATGGTGGGTCACCAAGCATCCTGAATGCCAGGTCAAAGAGCTTCTTGGAAGGGGCAGTGGAAGATTCCTGAGCTGGGAAGTAATATGACCCAAGTGGTCCTTCAGCAAGATTAAAACTCACAGTACTGTGCATGATGGAATGGATTCGAGGTTATATAGAAAAGGGAACCGGGTAGGATACTCCCACAATCAGATGTGACACAAGGGCTGGAATGAGCTTTGGTTGTAAGGCTAATAGAAAAAAATCGATACAGTGAAATGATTAGATGTGAAGAATAACAGAGGCATTAATCAATAATGATTCCAGAGTGGGGATACTATAAATGGAAGGAAAATCAGGAGCAGTACTGTCTTTGGCCCTGAAGATGAATTAGGATTTGACTTGTTGAGTTTCAAGGGGGAAAACTTAGTAGCCAATGAGATGTGCAAAACTGGCACTTGGGAGAAAGATCAAAGCTACAGATTCAGAACTGGCATCTCCAGAGAAGGGACAGCTGAAGCCGTAAGAGTGGACAACAATATAAGAAGGGAAAGGGGAGATGAGACAAAAATAACCAAATAGATAGTTCTGGAGGAGTTATGAAAAATCAGATCTAGTACCAACAGAAATGTAAATCTGAGGAAGGGGATGGTTTATAGTAGCAGCTTTCAAACTTTTTGGTCTAAAGACATCCTTTATATACTCTTCAAAATCAAGAACCCCAAAGAGCTTTTGTTTATGTGAATTATGACATTGATACTTAGCATATTGGAAATGGAAGCATCTCAGTAACATTGAATAAATAGTTTTGACCTCTCAGATCCCCTTAAAGGAATCTCAAGGATTTACAGGGATCCTTGGATCACACTTTTGAGAACAATGATCTACAGAATCAAAACTGGAAAAGAGGTCAAGGGAGAATGAGGATTAAGGAAAGGCCTTGGCCATTATGGGGCTACTTGTCTTCTTAGAGAATAGGTACGATTTAAATACCAGTTAGAAGTGGTGAGGAACTAGAGAAAGCCAATCTGTAGGGAAAAAAAGCTATTGGGGGACAGTAGGACAACCTGCAGGTTTTGTTCAATAATATCTGTTCATGTTTATAGGCAGAAGAGCAAGAACCAGTATATACAAAGAGACTACAGAAGTACTAAGAACTGAGATTGGGATCAAAAGAGACAACAGAGGTGATAAAAGTGGTAAAAGAGATAAAAACTGTGATTAAGGGCACAACTAGAATAAGTCAACCTCTTATAAACACAGCCCTTAACGAAATACAAGAAGGTACATGCTTCCTAGCAAACATAATCCACCTCCTTGGCTGTTAGGTAACAAAGTACAATACAAGAAAGTCACTTAGGCCTTTGTGTTTGTTTTAATTTCTTCCTCCTCACTGAACAGATATGGTATATAATGCTGTCACAGAGACTACTGCACAGACAAGCTGTATGGTCAGTTTAAATTATTTGTTTAGTACCATGGCCACAATAACTGAATACGGAGATTATATCTACATTTAAGAGAACCCAAAGAACAATAAAGGAAGTGGCGATCCAACAGTGAAATAGCACTTAGAAGGGTAGATAATTTCACTGCGTCATTTCGGCTAAACGAAAGCTTAAACTTCGGCTATACAAATTTGTTACCTGCGTTAACCAGTTAGTACTTTTCTCTAGAAAAGACAAGACAACATGAGAGTGGAGGAATCTACACCAAAAACAAACACACACCAACAGCTGCAGATCTGTCTTTCTGATCATACATTTTGAAAATATAAACAAGTAGTACCTAAAAATACCTGAGTAAAAACCTTCTTTTTGTGCACATCTAAGCTATTACCATTTGACCACTAAATTTCTGGCAGCCATGTTCAATTCTTACTCAAACACATGTACTACATTTCTTTCAAGAAGCCAGTTTTCCCCAATTTTTCCCCGTTGCCTGCCAGAAAGGCAAGGGCAGACCCCAGCCTGGGTCTGCCACCAAGCAGCACTGCCTCAGTAAATTCACCTTCTAATTGAGGCTTTGGGGAAGGCTGAGGGACTTCTGAGCTCCCCTAAGGCTAAAACCAATAAGGTATCCAGAATGGAGGGCCAAGAGACCAATGGCCCAAGTGGAAAAAAAAGGAGTAGCCACTGCACTTCCAGAGTGGGCTCAGTAAGGAGACAATCTCAATTAACGAATTAATTCAGGACATTTTTTTCTTTTAATTTCAAAAATATTTTTAGTTGTTTACTATTTGCTCCAACCAGAGTGTACTTTCTGGTACACATACCAGCTAGTGTTTCAGTCCTTCAGCCACAAAGACTACGGTGCCAAATTGCCACCACTGATGGGATTTGTCAGGAATCCACGATTGGTAGATATGGAAAAACTTCCTAAAACAGAACCCTCAAAGGAGGTTAGAACTCCTATAAATTTCACCACATCCAGTCTAAAAGAACAAGTTTTATCCTTCTAGAAAGTTCTAGAGAAGTGGAGGGAGAATGACACCTGATTAACTGAAGCTGACTCTTGGGAGTAACTAATTCAGTCATTGCCAAGCGTGAGTATGAAATGAAGGCAGCGCTCATGCTCATATAATATATACCAAAGTAGTCTGACTACATGTGAACCCCTAGCTTTAAACTCTGAAGCCAAGCTTAAGTTCTGAGGGGAAGTATGCAACTCCGGAGGATCCCCTCCCATAGAGGACATCTTGCCCATCAGCCTTGGTGTCACTGGAGCCATTTTTCCCTAAGCAGTGACTGAGGAGCAGGGACCAAGGAACAGAAGGCTTCACAGGCCTTACAGCAAGTTCAGGGCTACAGCCCGCTAACAGACAAGTTTCCCAAACAAACTCCCAAGCCCTATGAGTATTCAACACATCACTTCCAAATACCACAGCCAACACGTCCTACAATTACTTCAGAACTGACTGAAAAAAGCACCCAGAATCACCTAGGCATGGATAAAGACTACATTGAATGATCTGGTTGGCAGCCTATATTACTAAGAAAGGTGTGACAGCTGACAGAGATGTTGCTACTGAAAAGAACTACCAGGTTTTCCCTAAAGACAAGCACTTTTAACCATGAAATCACTTTCATCAGGAAAGTACTGCTCTTGAACACCAATTAGAAAATTTAACTCAAATTTCAATACTACTATGCCAGGGGTGGGGAACCTGTGACCTTGAGGCCCGCATGTGGCCCTCCAGTGCAGCCCTTTGAAGGAATCCAAACCTCACAGAACAAATCCCCTTTAAAAAAAAAAAAAGATTTGTTCTGTAAAACTTGGACTCAGTCAAAAGGCCACATCCAAGGACCTAGAAGGCCACATGTGACCTCAGAGTCACAGGTTTTCCATCCCTGGATGGCAGTATCAGCTGGCAACAGCAAAATCAGCATTTCTTGGTCCACAGGGAGGGGAGTATTTAAAACAATTCTATGTCCACCCAACATGTGTAAAATGCAAGAAGCCGACAATGTGTGTACAACTCTGAAAAATGTTTTCTATGACACTCTTAAACAGTGTTCCTCTTCTACATCTAGATTCAGAAAGTGCTCCACTACCCCACCATGCAGTGGCAACTGCGGAAACTTCAAGGACATAATGAAATCATCAGAACATCACATTCTAAACTCAAAATTACTGTGTGTGTGTGTGAGGGAGGTGGGGGGGAGGGGGGCACCTGTTTATTTAATACCTAAAAGTTTTGTTTCACTCTCACAAAACTTGTTTAAAAGTGTTTAAGAGAAATTACAGAGCTCAGCGATAACTCCAGACTTATGATCAATTAATCAGCAAGTTTTTACTCATTACCTATGTGAGAGGTACTGAGCTAGCTGTTGTGTCAATACAAAAGCCCTCAAGGAGCTTACACGGAAGGCAACACATCTATAGGGTGTGCATGAGGCACAGGCACCGCTAAGGCTTCCTGATGAAGGCAGTCCTTGAGCCGAGTACTGGAGATTCAGGTGAGGAAAGGCAGTATCCCTAGCATGGGGAACAGCCAGTACCAAGGCTTGGCCCCAAGAAACTGAGGGTCAAGGGCAAAGCAAGGCAGGCCGCTCCCAGAGGACTAGTGCGTGCAGGCGAGGGAGCGGTGCTAGGCATTGGAGAAACAGTCAGTGGAGGACTGACGCATCACCAGCTGGCCTTTTCTCATCTGATCATCCAGCCCCAGCCCAAGAGGCTCCTGGTAAACTCTCAAGCACACAGGGCCTGGCTCTGACCTCTTTTACTGTCTCCAATGCTAAACGAAGTGCCCGGCATATAGAGAGCCTTAACAAATGCTCACAGTGTCTGCACTGGCTGATTCAGTCCTACACTTGTTAGCCCACCACAAATATCCAATAAGCGAGTACTTTAGGAAATGGACAAAATAACTGTTTTAAAGAAACGCCATTCTTTCACAGTTAACTAGGGAAACATTTTAATGCACGTATACAAGGGCTGAAACCAAGAATCAGAACCAAGAACTGCAAGACTTTTACGGAGACTTCTATTTCTGAAAAGGCATTTTATATAGGTCATTCTACGTAAAGAATATATAGATAAAAGTTAAATAAATGCCATGGAGAGTAACTACTAAACAATCCTAACAAGCAGCATTACTCGAAATGCTAGAAAACCTAAGGGATCAACTTCCCTTCCATAACTGTTTGAGGCTAAAAACAAAACAAGAAAATGATTTGGAATTTGCATTCCATGTCCCTGGCTCAAAGCAGCGCCCCCTGACTCCAGCCCCCTCTTCAGAGGCTGCCATCAGCTAAGATGCCCATCTTTTCCATTCCCAGACGATGGCAGAGCCCGGCAGTACCAACACGCCACCTTCTCCCCAAGCATTCATCGATGTCTTGGTTAACAGAAAGAGATCAGGCTCATGGGCATGAAACAAAGCATCAGGGATTACTTACCCATAAGTAGTACGTGAACTGCAGTGCAAAAATGGCGATGCCTTCGTTATCAAAGGACCCGGCTACTGAACGAGAGATGTAGCCTGGCACAATTGCAATGAAGCAGGCTGCTAAAAGGCCCGCTCCTTGGTTCCACAGTTCTCTGGTGAGCAGGAAAGTAGAAATAGATGTAAGGCCGCTAAAAATTGGTGCTAGGAACACACACACATCTCTTATGTGAACAGTTATATTCAGCATATTTAAAATCCAATGAATAAGGCCAGCTGTCACCATCAACCCTGGGTAGACCTAGGGAGGGAAAAAAGCTCAATTAAGCCAATATTTAAGTAACAAGACTGCGAAAAAAGCTAAGAGTAAAAACACAAAACAACTACATATGAATGTATGTAGCTCCCTATTATTGTATTCTTATTTTGTTTTGAACTTTAAACAGTATTTTCATATACACAGCAAAACACAAAGAGGACTGTAAATGAAATCATAAATCTCCATTCTACACAATGTGGTTTTTAAAATAATAATAGTTAACATTTCTATAATGCTTTAAGGTTCACAAAACACTTTACAATCATTGTCTCATTTTATCTTCACAACAACCCAGGGAAGCAGTGCTATATCATCTCAATCTTACAGCTAAGGAAACTGAAGCCAACAGAGGTTAAGTGAGTTGCCCAGGGCCATACAACTAGAAAGTGCATGAGGCTGGATTTGAACTCAGGTCCTCCTGACTCCAGGTCCAGCATGTACTGCCTCAGGGTTTTTTGTTTTTGTTTTTAGTTTTTTAAAGTATGTCAAATTACACAAATAACTTTTCAAAGCTATCGTGACTGTCAAGGCTTCCTTCTGAACCTCTTCTGTTAACAGAATGTTTCAATGACCCTTTCTGGGGAGATATTCCTACGGGTAACCCTCAAATTTCTATACCAAAGAAACACCCTTGGAATGAATAAGCACAGTCAAGTAAAATGAATTTGCACCGGGGCCACTAAGCCCCAAAGTCTGAGCCCTGGTCAGGAGGAAGACAGCATGCTCCACCAGACGTACTCTAGAGACATGACTGGTCCACGTCTTTCTTGACGTTGTGGCTGTCCCAGCACAAACTGAACTTCTCTGAACTTGTCTTTTGTTATTTCTAATGGTCTAAGACTCCCCATGATGCCTATAGACCACAGTTTGTTCAGTCATTTCCCAGTCTAAGAGACATCTTAAGACACCTCTCTCAATCTTCCCTTGAGGATCAGGAAGGTTTGGGGTTTTTTTTTTGCTCTTCTTTCTCTGTCATTATCTACTCTGGCCTTGCTTATTTACCTATTGAGTTCCACATATTCCGCCCCAATCTGTTAGGGGTTTCCACCCTCCTCCCACCATTTAGAGTCAGATCCAACCAACGCCCACTCTACCCAATTGTTTCTTCATGTTTGTACACTCTTTACTTGAACCTCAATAATGAGATGGTAATGTCCACTCCCTTCTTCCTTTCTACATGAGTGTATTCCTTTTATTTCACTTCTCCTTCTGTTCTTTAAAACTCTCCAAACAGAACCAGCCTACCCCCAAGAGTTCTATTTTTCTTATTACCCTCCCCATTACCCTTTGGAGACATTAAGGTTCTGAAGAGACATCTGTTTCTTTGCACCCTATTAAAATATTGGTACCACTATATAATCATATATCCCCTTCCAAATCTACCTTTCTAGGTTTCTTTCAACTCTGGTGTTCTTATTTCAAAGTTCCTGGTCAGCTCTGGTCTTTCCATTAAAAAATGTTTGAAAGCCCAGGTCTGACACCATTGGCATGGCCTCCTTCCCCCAATCTCAGTTAGTGTCACACTGCACTACTCTGAGCTCTTGCCAGCCATCCTCCCAATTGGTAGAAGTGGGTCTCCTAGAACATTTCCGCCTCTTCTTCCCAGTCAGTTCTCCCCCTTCCCTAGCAGTGAGTGCCGAATCAGTCCAGCTCACTGCACAAGGGCTCATTAGGTGCCAGCCCCAGGTGGCTCATGGTGCAGTGGCAGCCACCAACCCTCTCCAGACACTGCTGCAGGGACACATGTTATAACAGCTCTCCAGCTTCTCCCCAAGAACATGAAACACTTGACACTTTGCTAAAAGATCTGCTAAAATCTAGGGAAGCTAGAGCTTTAGCACTGCCCTCATTACTCTCACACAGTAAATCTGAATAACAGATACCTTCTGAATCTGAGTGGCCAATTCTCAATTACAGTAATAAAGAAAAGAAATTTGAAAATGGTACATCTGCTTCCTTCCAGTTAAGTTTTTCAGGAAAGCTGCTATACAATAAGACATATACAGAAATTCCCACTATATATATTTTCCTCAATTACATCATACTAGAAATACTAGGAAGTAATACAGAAACCCAAAAGAAGGAAATTAAAACAGAAATATAAGGCTAATAGAATCAACAAACTATATCATTAAAAAAATCAGTATTTATGATGCAAACAACCCTCAAGTACCCATACTCTCCCACAAGACAGATTTAATAAAATAATTAATTACTAATTTACAAACTTAACAAAAATTTTATCTTATATACTTACAGTCCCACCTACTATTCTTCCTAGTGGATACCATGCTCTTTCATCAAACCAATTTAAAAATTCATAGAATCCATGGGATGCAAGATGATGCGTTGATCTATAGTTAAACCTAGAGAAAGAAGAGGAAAAGGCACATTATTGTCTTTTCATCAAAATATCAAAAGGAGAAATGCATCTATCTAATCAGGAGTTCTTAATCTGGGGTCCATCAACTTGGTTTTTTTTAATCTTTTTGAAAACTATTTCATCACCATTGGTTTCCTTTGTAATCCTATGTTTTATTTTATGCATTTAAAAACTATCTTCTCAGGAAGGGTCCAGAGTCTTTGCCAGCCTGATTTCACCAAAGGGGTCCAGGACATAAAAAAGGTCAAGAACCCCTAACCAAATACACAGACTTCTGTATCATTCACAATAGCCTGTGTTAGTACCTTAACGTCCAGTGCTTGGGGGTGGGGGAAATGGGACAATAAGCCGATTCATTTATCTCAGCTGATAATTTTTTAATTTCACAAGACTATATTAAACTCGCCACTTTAAGACGTAGCCAGCGTACGTAATAATTTTATAAAATTCTTCCTTTAAAAAGGTGTATGTAGTAGGTGTCTTAAAAATGCAAAATCCTCAGACTTATTTACCAAAGCCCTGTAAGAAAGACTTGCCTTTCCTTTGCCCTCTCCTCTAATTGTATAGCAGATAACAGAGATAGGGGCATTAATCTCTTTGGCAAGCTATAGATGGCAGATACATCAGATAAGAATCAAAGGATTTCAGAGCACTCAGTACTCCCACTCCATCATTTTACAGATAAAGAAACTGAAGCAAAGAGGAAAAAATTAAGCTCTCTCCTTTTTAAGGTGATTTTCTTCATCTTTAACAAGCTCCATTCATTCAACAACAAATACCTGATAGTTTTGTTTTGTGTGGGTCTGGGCATGGGCTGAGATCCGAGTGAGACAGATACAAGGGCACTCAAGGAGTTAACAATCTAAGAGATTCATTTACTAAGGCAAGGCAAGATTATATAACCAGTCCTCATACTCTGTATCACACACACATACCCATACAGACCTTGAAAAAAACATCTGATCATAGCTCCCTGCCCTTCATAAAGATGAGGGGAGATGAAGCCTACAGAGGTTCAGAGAATTTCAGAGCTGAAGATCCTGTTCAGCATCTGGTCCTAGAGAAGGTTCATTTTGTTCAGACAGCTCCTCACTTACTGGCTGCCTCCTCCACTCTCCTACCTGCCACCCTTTCAGGTTCCTTTTTGGTTTATCTTCCTCTATCGGACTGTAAGCTCCTTGAAGTCAGGGAATGCGATTCCCCCCCCCCCCCATATTTTTATTCTCAGCCTTAGCATGGTACCTGGCACATGACAGGCTTTTAACAAATGCTTATTGACTACTGCTGGGATACTAAAAATTAGAAAACCAGCTCAGCATCTCTAGACTTTTCTTCTGATTAATCAATTCCCCAACATTTATGAAGCATCTATGTTCCAGGACCAAGAGAGTCTTTGGCTCAATACACAGACCTGCAAGTGATCTGCACGGATCCTTCGATCCATGGGATCTGATAAGGTTACCACATGGGAGAGGAGCCAAGTGAAAAGGGCAATGGACAAAGCCTTAGGTAAAGGATAGAGAGATGTGCTATCCCAGCAAAGCTGTCTCATATAAAATACCTGTTAAAAATCACCTAAGTTACCAAGGGAAGAGCAGAGCTGAGGATTCTTCTCCTAGTGCCGGAGCATCACCAAAGCCAAGGAAGCAGTCTCAAGTGAGCTGGTCAACTAGGATGAGAGCTTTGAGGTCACTGATTTGAGCCCTAGGAAATTCTCGGTTGCCTTTAGAGGGCAGTGTCAGTGATGGCACTAATGAGTTAAGGGGTGAGGAAGAAGTGCATAGAGACAAGGACACTCTGAACTCAGTAAGTCCAAAACTTAACTTATTGTCCCCCCTCCCCATTCCTGTAGAGATCGCCACCAACCTAGGGCTCATCCTGGGCTCCTCCCTCCCAGCTGTGGCCAAGGCCTCTCAATTTCGTCTCTGCAGCATCTCTTGTAGATTCCATCTTTGTAACATCTCTCCAATATGCCCCCTTCTCTCTGACACTGCCCCACCCTGGTCTAGGCCCTCCTCAACTCAGATCCGGATAAACTGTGATAACCTGCTGGGGAGGAAGGTGGGGGCACAGGGTAGTCAGTCTGCCGCAAGTCTCTCCCCATTACAGGCCATCCTCCATTTGGTCACTGAAGTGATTTTCCTAAAGGGAAGATCTGATCATGCCATACCTCCTGCCCCTGACAATAAACTCCAGAAAATGCTGTTTGGTATTCAAAGCCCTTTGTAGTTTTGGGTCAGTCCCCATCCCCACCCCTTACCCCCAACTAGACCTGCTGTACTCTCCTTTCAAGTGACACTCACCTCTCACAAGATATTTCATCTTCTGCTTGGGCATTTTTCCCGGTTTTTTCTTCCTGATTAGAATTCTCTTTCTCATCTCCACTTCCTGACTCGCCTCAACTCCCAGCTACAATCTCATCTTCTACAAGAAGCCCTTCTTAATGTGCTAGTATCTTCTCAGTGTCGTTCAGCTCCAATTCACTGTTCTTACAAAGTTGTTTTCATGGTGCCTCTTTCATTAGACTGGGAACTCCCTGAGGACAGGGACTGTCTTAGGGGAGGGAGGGAGAGGCTTTCTTTGTATCCTCAGCACTTAGCAATGATAAAATAATAAATGTTTACTGACTTTATAGTAAAGGGGAAGAGAGAAATGGCATAATTGAAAGAGATAAACAGAGACTAGGGAAGGAGTTTTAGGAACAAGAAGCCCTAGCCTGTCAGTTTAGCCAAGAAGCCAGGAAAGATTCAAAAGGCCTCTTAGAAAGGGAATTTTGGGTAGAACATGATCCTGAAGAAGGCCAAGTGAGATTAACCTGGGAAAGGACATAGGATATTTCTCTCTAAACTGTGTATAGTGAGTACCGGGGGCCTAGCCAAGTGATCTGTCCACAAAAGACAGATTTAACAAGGATCACTGAAGATGAAGTGACAGGGGGATAAAAAGAGATTGTGAAGAGAGCTCAAGGAAGACAGTACCCAAGTAAATAAGGCATTTTACAAAGACTAGAGGAGGCTGGAAACCAGCGTTGGGAGCTTGGAAGTAATTAGAGACAACCATCATGAAAAGGAAATGGAATGCTAACTACAACTCCCTGAAAGACATGACCGTGCCATGGGAAAGGCAAGCCAAGCCATATCCACACAGTAAATGACGAGCTAAACATAAACCTTTCAAGTAATGAAGTCTTTACAATTGCATGGACACAAGAAACAAAACAGACAGCACTAATTTTATAGCAGAAACACCTATGAAAGATTCGGTCAGCAAGACTGTGCAAAACCTTACAAGAAAAAAATACCACGTGCAGCAAACTGGAAAAAGGCAAGAGATCTGAAAACGCCAATGAGGAGGACAATCCTGGGTCACTGACACCTTTTGTGCTTAGCAGGACTCAGTAAGACCAACTACTCCCGCTCTTTGAAGGTTCTGAGTTAAAGCTATGAAATGGCACTCCAGAACGTCCTTACCTAAATTTAACCAAGACCATTCTTGGTGTTTTTCAATCCGGGGCAGCTAGGTGGCGCAGTGAGTAGAGCACCCGCCGGGGAGTGAGGAGGACCTGAGTTCAAAAACGGCCTCAGGCACTTGACACACTAGCTGTGTGACCCTGGGCAAGTCACTTAACCCCAATTGCCCTGCCTTCCCCACTTCAAAAAAAAAAAAAAAAGCTTTCAATCAAATGATGTCAGTGCCCCCATCTCTGTCTCTATACTCTACTGCAAAAGCAATAGAGATTTTAAGGAAGACATGCATTTGCCAGGGTTGGCTGTAAATGGAAGTCAATGTGATGGGAGGACAGAGGGCTGGGGCTTCATGTCAGGGGACTTGGGTCTCAATCCTATACTCAAGCCCCCACCCAGACTCCAGAAAAATAACATCCTCAAAATTCAGTTTGCTAATGGGGATAATATTACGAACTACATAAGGTTGTAAGCAAAGCACTTCTGCAAACCTCAAACGGCTAAAGAAATTCAAGTTATCTACCTCTCATCGGTTTGAGTAGAATGAGACTTTGCCAGCTTCCTGAGTATTACAAACTGATTTTTACACACACACACACACACACACACTCCTTTGGCAACTGGAAAATATTCTAGAATTTTCAAAAAATTTTCATGTTGTTTGTGAAGCACAAATGAATACAAGGACAAAGAAATGTTGTCTCACTGGTTCTATCACTTCAATGAAAGATCTGCTTCAGAACTGTTTTCCTAAAGTTTTCCAGCCTAACCAGCTGGAAAGCAGTAAAACTCTTCTGGTGGACAATTACAGAGCTCATCCCTCAACCACCTCCCCACCAAGATACTATTCAGAATATGAAATGTTATTAGAGGAGAGACCATCTCATACTGTGTTTGGGGAAGTATGGAAGTACAGATCCCAGCTCTCCAAGACTTTAAGGCCTAATGAGCAACTTCCAATTTCAAGCTATCAAAGGTTTACTTTTTAAGTATCACTTGCATCCAGAATTATGTTTAAAGAAAACATTAAAGGGGGGGGGGGAGTTGCACCCCAACCCCCCCACAGGGGGAACAGAGTCCTTACATCCCAGAAAAAGAAAGGTTATCTTCTCTTGGTGAAGAACTTGGTAGGCTTTGGATTTTGTCTTCCCCTTTCAATGTTATACAGGTCCTAGGAAGTGGCTGGGGGAAACTCCTTCATACCCCATGGACAAAAAGGACCAGTGAGCTGGAAGGATGGGTTTAATCTTACAAGAAAATATTGTGGTCCACTGTGAAATTAAAAAGAAAAATTAGAGTGTTAATGGACAGTGCAGTTTAGTAGTGTTTACAAATCACAGGACAGCAACAGTGAAAATGATTTCCCTGAAGCCCAGAATACCACTTGAAAATAGGCTATAGAATTTTCTAATGAATATTTTTGGAGAAAATGATCTTTCCCAGATAGGGCTTCATTCTATCTTTCTAAGAAAGAGCAGCAAATGACCAAGAAGCCTCTCACCCTGTTTTCACTCAAGAAAGTAAATGCTGGAGGTCAGGATCAGGAAGTCATATTAGAACCTGAAGGGACCTTGGAGACCACGGGGTCTAAAGCCTTCAGTTTACAATTGAATGAGCTGAGGCCCAAAGAGGTCCAATGAGTGGGGGAAAGCTGCACAAGTGCTACTGAAAGCATAAGCCAAATTCAGCCTGATACTATTCCTAACTGGAACTACAGGGACTTCAGCACAAGTATAATTCCCCAAGATTAAGTTTTACTTTATGTGCCTTTCAAGAAAGCAGAGGGTGAAGTACATATGGAAAGATTTTCTTTTAAAAAGTTACAATAAAAGGCTTTTGACAATTAAAGCGTTAATCTTCAGCAAGCTGGAAATGATTCATTCCCCAAAGCTTTTGAATGGCTAACATTTTAATGTATTACATGCCTGCAATAATTCAGCTTATTTAACAGACCCCAAAGAGAAAACCGACAATAGGAAGCTCATAAAAAGTTCACAGGACCTCAAAGGAAGGAAGGGAACCTTAGGCCATGCCGGCCCACCCCCTCGGTTTATGGATGAAATGGAGGAAATAGATTCAGCTTAGTTCTCTCTTGGCCTGAAACTGCTCCCATTTAAGCACTATTTCTAAATGGGTTGATTTCTGAGAGGCACAGAACCTGAGGGTCCCCATGTAGTCTCTCTTCTCTTTAACTCTGCCCCTGAACTTCTGATCTAGGTCAGTCCAGTCTATTAAATACTGACTAGTCTGCTTCTCTGGTAGGGTCCACAGGGGATTCCAAGTGGAATTAAAACAAAACAAAAACTAACAAACTAACAACAGATTTCCTAAAAACAAACAAACAAACAAACAAACAAACAAAAAAAAACCCAAACCAAAACAAAACAAAAACCTGCTGGCACTTTCAAAACAAATGTTCTCCAGCTTTAATGAATGTGATATTAGTCCACATATTCTTATGTAGAAAATCTCTACAGCCAAGCAAATGAATTTCAATCTGAACCCTAAATCTTCAGAAATATTACCTATTTTCTAAAAGAGCAAAGTTTCAAACAAAATAGATTTACAAAAAAGAAAATCAGAGACTGGTTTTTCACAAAATGAATCATCTTAGGAATCTTCTGTATGGCAAGTTTCCATTGTGCACTCATTTAAAATGAAACTCCATTTATATAGACCTTTTAAAGAAGACACTAAAGTAAGACCTGTAAACATGCAGAATGAGATTCTGTTGAAAGTGTTTTAGCTCTTATTAACTAGGTCATTCACACCATTCAGCCTCCTCTACTCTAGTTTCACTAATCCTTATCTGCACCTATCCCAAACATCCAGCAGAACAAGTGACCAATGAGTATTTATAAAGCAACAACTACATGCTAGGTATTGTTAGGCATAGGGAATACAAATATAATGGAAAAAAAATTTCTAAGCTTACATTCTAATGAAGAAGACAAGAAGGCAGAGAGATTAAATAGATGATAGATCTCTAGACAGATAAATATATACGTATATCATATACTTGTGAGGGCCAGTTTGGCTGGATCTCAGATGCCAGACTGCAGAGTTTGGCTGAGAAGCTGGGGACGTATGAAGAATGATAGCAGGAAGGGTATGGTCAGGTGAGGGTTTTTCAAGGATAGGAGTGACGTGGGCACATCTGTAGGCAGTAAGGAATAAGCAAGTTAATGATGAAAGATGTAAGATTTGAGAGTGGGAATAACAGTGGGGGCAATCTGCTGGAGAAGATAGAAGGGGATAGGATCCAGGATGCACAGGGTGGGGTTTGCTCAGCAAGGAGAAGGGCCACGTCTTCATCAAAGACAGGAGTGAAGTACAGAGTGGAAAACGATGTTTTAATGAGAAGAGATCAAAGACCTTCAGGTGAACAAGCTTAATTTTCAGTGAATTATGAGCTGCATTTCTTAGCTACCAGGATGGATGGGGAAAGTGGTACAGTGGGAGACCTGAGGAGGGATGTTGGGAAGGGTTGGTGGATTGAGTAGGGAGGAATACAAGGATTTCCTTGCTGCAGGGAGGGCTCATTTGAATTTATATAATATGAATTTGTAGTGGAGCTATTCAAAAAAGTTTTGTGGTTTTTCTCCAGCTCTATTCTCATTAAGCTTTCTATAAATTTGCTCTTCCTTCCACATCTGGCTCTTTGATGAGGCAATAATGCTGACAATAATCTTCCACACTCTTCTGCATAAACTTTTAAAAAGAGTGAGCCTGATGAATGCAGCAGCTTTTTAGGCTCTTCTGGCCTCCTCATGATGGCAAATGATTCACATCAGTTACATTTCTGTATGAAATTGTTATAATTGGCATTAGAATCTTCTACCTATTCCCCATTTTTCAGCATCAATCACTTACTTTTCGTAGGTCACCACAAAGGTGTTTAAACTGCACACCATTATTAGTTTTTGTTTTTCTATTCCTTCTTCTAGAAACTTTGTATCAATTCTGATCTTTATTCAAGTGAGGCAATGGTATGCCTGAAAAAAGGTGGATGGTTCAAAAAATGAGTCCCACAATCCATCCTAAGTCCTTTGGAATATTATCAATTTCATTTTCTGGGATGTTATTGAGTGCTCAGCATGTCCACAACCATCAGCTTCTTTTTCTGAAGAAGGGATTCACGAAGCATTGGAACAGAGTAGTAGGAAGGTTCCTGTGCAGTGCACTCAAGCCACTGATCTCTCCTCCTGCACCACATTTACCAACTCATGTTTTGCCATCCTCAGCTATCCCCACATTTGCATTTAAGTCACTAAGTATCAAAGTATATATTAATTTAATCCCATAGGTCAAGTTCATGGAACTTTCTACTTCATCATCTCCTTAAACAGATGCTGGCACAGAGAGCAGGTGGACTTAAAAAAAAACATAGAGTACTGCAATGTGATATGACCAATTGTCCAAGAAATGGATGTTACTTGCTGCCTTCGAGTATGCCATTAAAGACTCTGCCTACTCCTTCCCTTACTTTTCCAAAGAGAACCCATAAGCCTTTCTTCCACTTAGCTACAAGGAGAGTATCAAAATCGATACAACTCAGTTGTTCCAACAGGATATCCAGTGACCAATAAGTGAACGGAGGGTTCACACTGAAGAGTATTAACAACTAAGAACATTTATAAACCATGTAAAACTGTGAGTCTTACAACTCAACTTCCTTTCCTACAACTTGGTCACCAGCACAGCAGAAGAAAGATCCCATCCAAGGCTGAGGCCCATGTTTTACTTTTCTGTTTATTGGGGTGCTATGACCAAAGAATTCATCACAATTAGGTATGAGAGTAAGGCTCTATTAAAAGTATTTGTCATAAGGTATTTTAATTACATAAAACATTTGACACTCCCCTAAGCAAGATGCCTTTGTGATTTGTTCTTAAATCTTTACAACCCTCCTCAAGTTTAAAAATGGTAACTATGCCAAAACAAAGCAAAAGAAAATCACAAGAATCACAGACTACGAAAATAACCAGGTTAAGGTGTCTTTTAAAAAAAAAGTTATCTCTAACACAGATTAGCTTAAATGTTAGAAAACCAAAAGTTTAGGCCAATTAAAGTGACTCTACCCAAAGATCAGGTTATGTGTCCTATTTTTAGCCAACAATTCAGCACAATGAGGCTGAAAAGAGAACTTTGTATACAGTAACAGCAATAAGAACAACTTTGAGCAAATAAGTCATTTTGACTATTACAGATAACCAAATTAACTAAAAAGGACATACGAAAGAAGATGCTATCTGCATCCAGAGAAAGAACTAATAGCAGCATGTATAGAATGACTTCACATATATATACACATTTGTGTCTAATGGTAGCCATCTAAGGGGGTGAAGAGCAAGAAAAAATGAAAAAAAATTTACATAACTTTATTATACATTTAAAAGTAACAGCAAGTGATACATAATAGATTTGCCGTTTCACATGCAATCACCTTTTTTATTATACTATGTTATGGAAATGGTTGTTTTATTCCATAAATTAAATTTTTTTTTAAAAAGAAAGAACAAGACAAATTGAAAGTGGAAAAAAAAAAGGTTGAACTATTCTCAAACTTGGACAACGTCATTAATGAAATGGATTTAAAAAACATGGCAGGGTAACAACTTCCTTTTCTCTTTCCATCTCTCCGGTATTTCCTGATGTGCTCAGTTCTCTCTCCCCTTAAAAAAGCTTCACTTCACACCATCATCTCCTTGCCTTCCATTCACAGCTGATCTCTTAGAAAAGGATCTGTCCACTGTTGCCTCTACCTCTTTACATCTCACTCCTCAACTCCTTCCAATCTGGTTCTGGAACCCACCCCCCTCCACTGAAACTGCCTTCAAGAACATCCGGGTCTCTCTATTACTAAACCTTTTCTGTTTTCCAGCTTCTATTCTTCTCCAAAACAGTCAACAAGCATTTATTAAGCACTTACTATGCGTCAGACACTGCTCTCAGTGTCAAGGACATTCTAATGGGGGGAACACATAGGAAGAAGCTGAGAAGTACCAGGGGGAGGGGGTCGGGCGCCACAGCACACAAAGGAGAGAAAGTAGGAGGAGACAGGGGCCTGATGGAGGAAGATTATCAGGAAGGTCAAGAATGAAAAGGTGAACAATAGTCTGGGCACTTTCCTCCAAATGATGGTTCTGAGAAGAACTGACCAATCAGAAGAAAAGGCATGAGTAATCTTGGGGGGGCGGGGAGAGACTGCTGGTTTTTGTTGAAGAAAACAAGTCTAGAGAAGCAAGAACAGAGCTCAGAGGAAAATAAAAGGGGGAGGGGTAAAACTGGGAGCACACAAATTGACTGGGCCCAGATTTCCTCTCCACCATGAACTCCAAGAGGAACTGGTTACTTCACTCCAGAGAGGTTACAGAATTTTTACCCCAATCACCAATTCTTCCCTGTTTGTGAGATCAGATCCTGGATAGAATTTTCCCCCATGCTGGTTCCTCCATTTTTAATAAGATGAAATAATCATTAAGGTAAATGAAGCAGTTATCAGTTGCTCTGCTTTTGGCAGGGAAGAGAGCTCCAGCAGTTAACTGGATACCTGAAGTCCCCTGGAACTACATACAATGCAAGGCAAGGCTTGTGCTCTATGTCCCATCTTCACCTCTTTCTGCCTTCTGGCCAAGCTGTCTCTCTATAATGACCAAGTCAATTCATTTCTTACTCCAATGACCTTCAACCAAACACTCTCCACCATGAGTCCTCCCTATGTCTGGATTTCCTCATGTGAAAAGCATCCTCTTCATCTGGAGCTCACTCTTCCTTCAGGACTCAGTTTCTCTAGGGAACCTTTCCAGACCCTCCCACACCCAAGGCCATCTTACTGGTGTGACCTTAGAAGAGTTACTTAGCTTCTCTGGGCTGAGATCTTTCATCTTCAAAACAATGGGGCTGGACCTGGTCCCCACCAACTCAAGCTCTCTAGGGAGTTGGAATTACTCTTTCTACACTCAAATGTTACTAGGGTCCTCTGCCTTGATTGATCCGTGGCTGCCATTATACACCAATTTGTTGAAGACTTCTCCCGTCCCAACTCCCCCCATCAGACTACAAGGGCAGGGACGATCACATTTTATTTTTGTAGTCTTAGCAGAATGCCTTGGACACAGCAGGCCAATGTTTGTTAAATCTGTTAAAATGGAATCCAATCTCAATAACACAAGAAAGACCAATACCTTCAGGGCTACTTGCCCATGTTTGCCACAGGGAAATTTATATTAAGGAATGAAGCAAAGCAAACATTTCTGAAGCAACAACTCAATGAGGCATCTTGGGGGGTTGGTAGGGGAGGATGTTTTAAGTAATAATGTTGGTAAAATGCTTTAAATTAAAACACTCCAAGTAAAAGGATGTCTGGTAATTAAGGGTGGCTTAAGGGAGGGGAGACGTACAGTTATATAAAACAAGGTAATTCGGGAAGTGTATTTCTACAGGACTTTATTTGGAGCACAAAGTAAATCCCAAATGTTTCCACAAAGATACTCATCAAAGTATATCCAAAGAAGCCCTTATGAATTTCACAACCTCTTAGGGGCTGTTTCACTTTCTGGTTTAAGTTTTAATAAACAATAAAATAAACATTCTAATAAAAAAAGATTCATGCTGTATGGCATGGTATAACACAGTACAGTATAACATGTGACAGCAAACTGTGACTGGTTGCCATACCGCCCACTCTATCTAACTTACTGATCCACACATCTGAAAACTTCTTACTGTATAGTCACAAGGAAGCCAATTTATTGTTGAACAAGTCTGGTGTTTGCGATTTCTCTTACAATCATGGAACTCGGCCCTTGATTTGGCACATACACCTATGACATATTATTCCTGTGGGAAAACGAAGTTTTAAGCTCAGTTAGATATGTGCTTTGTACTTCACTGTGTGTGACAGTGGCGGAGGTCACTTTCCTTTTCAGCTTCCATCTCCTCATCTGTAAATGAGGATCTCGCCTTCCTAGTTCAGTGTTGTTAGGAAACTCAAATGAGGTCATCTCTGTATAGTACTTTACAGACCTTACAAAAGCTCTTTATTGGTAAAAAGAATTATTAAAAGAAATGAAAGAATGGCAGAATAATCTAATTTTTAAAATTTAAGATGAAAAAAATCAGATAAAAAAAGTTCCAAGATAAAAATGTATCTAGAGTATAGATATTCTTAAAGACAATTTTGGTGACAATCACATGGGAGGATGTAACAACCATCTGAATAAACAGGAGGGATTAAATGGGTGCTATGAAACAAAGACTTCAGTTTAAAAATTCACAGCAGGTCCACATTCACTGCTCACAGCAACAATAAACTGTAAGGTATTCTGGTCAAAATATAATTAGTTAAAAATGCAAAACCCTAACATGGAATCAGATGCTATCACCCAGACAGTAAAATAGCTTTCTAAAAGAGGTTAACAGTTGACTGTGAACTGTGTTTCTGTTCAAGCATTTTCTCCTAAAACTAAAGGCTTGTGAGAATTGACTAGAACACTGTAAGAACTACCGAAGCAGGGGAATTAAGCCACCTGTGAGAATTCCTTTATAAAAGCAAAACTGGATTTCTAACTTGGGGATTTCTCAAGTTTCCTTAAAGCAAAAAACATTTTCATTAACTTAGAAACAAACTGACAAGACTAATCAACAGTATTATTTTCTATTTTAAACCAGCAGTGTCAAACTCTGATAGAAACGGAGGCCACCAAGCAGTATGTAAGGATCCCCAAGAGGTTCATACTGACTTAGAAAATCATCTATTCCTATTACCTCTGGGTTGCCAATCACATTTTGATCCACTTTGGGCCCACTTACGAGTATTGTAACCTCTACTTTCAACTATTCCTTTTCATTTATCAATTAAGAAAAAGTAAAATAAATTTTTTAAAAAGAGTCTGAGTGACTACCATATGCAAGGCAAGGTTGGATACGAGGCAGAGTAAGCAATATATAAAATGATACCTGTGAACAATATAGAAACAATGGCGGAAAAGGACAAGAAAGATCAGGTAAAGAAAGACATGGGAAAAAAACCCCAGCAAGCACATGGTGGGAGTGGCAACTCTGGTGCACAGGCTGCTGCCCCCTCCTTCTCTTTCACTATGTGTCTCTAGGGGATCGGGGGACCATTTACAGCAGGACTAAATTGCAATGGTGGCAGAAGCTCTCAAAGACCTCTCGCACTTGGAGCCATGGTTGAAGTGGTACTGAGAACTAAGACAAGAGAGAAATACAACTGACACTGGCTAAATTACCAATAACTAAAGCACGGGAGAGAATTGTGCTTTCTTGAACTGACACATTTACAAGATTTTTAGCAACAGACAGAACAGAGAAATTATCTGGGAAAGGGTGGGCTGCACACAACGAGGCCAAGAAGGAAGGTCATCGGAATCAGCAAGTGAAATTGCCGGTGACTTTGAAGAGGAAGGTTTCAGTGAGAACTTGAGAGCCCGGAAGGATAATGAGGCCCTTGGCAGAAATGGACAGTCTGGAGGAAGCTAAAGTAATGCACCCAGTGGAAAGAAAGCTGAATTAAGAATCTGAGGCCCTGGGTTCCAAGTCCATCTCTGCCACTAGACAGACTCTGCAGTTGGTCCCTTCCTGACTGAAATCTGCGCTCCTGTGAGGTCTGGGTCCAGAACACAGGCCATTCAAGCCTGCTCACTCTTCTCTCACCCTCCAGGGTTCTTCGCCCACCCCTGGGGCACCTGCCACAGGCAAAATGGGAAGGACAGAGTGGGTATAAGCTTGGGGCAGAGATACTCTGCCTGGGCTAGCAGGGGAACCTAGTACCAATGTCAAATACTGACAATGTAGAGAAGCACAGTAGAGAAGCTACGGGCTTGTACAGACACAGAAAGCCAACTGCAGGAGGGGGCAGAGAATAAGTGCATCTATGGAATGCCATAAGCAACTCCAGAAGTGCTGCTTAATGGGGAAAGGGAATGGTGTAGATGGACAGGAATTAATAAACCCCACAACTGGCTATCCAGATAGAGATGGCTCCCCTTCTTGCCCTCGGACTAGTTAGTTATCCCACCCACTGGAGGGCCAGAAACCCTACTTTGGAGGTCACTGCTGTAAATGTTTTTCTTTTCCTCTCCTGTTAGAATGTCTAATTCTTTTTTAAAAAAAAATTATTTTCAGTTCCAAATTCCCCCTCCCCCACTCACTGAGAAAGAAAAACAAAACCAATATTTTAGTGAAGCAAAACAGATCCCCACATTTGGCCATGTTCCTCTCCACCTTGCCCCTGAGCCCAGCGCCTCTCCATCTGGAGGCAGGCAGAATGCTTCACTGAATCTTCTATAGCTGTGCTTGGTTCCCTTAAGCTGGTCAGTGTTCCTAAGTCTTCTAAGGTTGCTTGTCTTTACAATATTGTTTTAACTGTAGAAAAGGTTTACCTACTTCTGCTCATTTCACTCTCACTTCACAGAAATCTCCCCAGGTTCTTCTGAAGCCATTCCCTTCCATCATTTCTACCAGTACAATAACTTTACATCACATACATATTTCCTGGCTTGTTTAACCTATCCCAATTGACGGATATTGCCCAGTTTCTAATTTTTTGCCACCAGAAAAAGAACTGTTATAAATGTTACAAATATGCTTGACACTGATATGCAGGTATCAAGGACGATTTATTATTATTGAGGAATCCAAAGGAACTGGTAAACATTCCTGGCCAGGAGCGGACTCCACCCTTCTTTAGGAAGAGGGAGTGGGGAATACAGGAGTGAGACCAACTTTATTCTGTTAGACTGACATAGATGGATGCACCATCAGCTCAGTTCCTCCCTTCAGAGAACGGATTGCTCCGCTCCCTTCTGGGTTACAATTTTCCCTACACACCCCCAACAGGCAACTCCTTGGTATGTTCCCCCCACCAACATACGTCCCATGTTCAAAAGTGGAGGAAAACTCCTCCCTGTAGGTGTGTAAGGTAATATTCAATTAGCCAATTAAGCATCTGTGGTATTCTCTTCAACCATGACCATCTTCTGGCCGGTTTAGACCAGTGTTCCTAACATCCTGAATCTGTGGTTTCTGCAAAACTGCAAACTTTATTCCCATTGGCTGGGGAACCTCATCCTGGTTAGTTTTTACTCCCTTCTTTGTTCAAGCTGACAATTCATTAATTATTCTGTGGAACTTCATTAACTCTTCTGTGGAAACCTAACTTTTCCTTTTACCAATCTCTCACACAAATATTTTTGCATTTTGTTTATGGGTGCTTTCTCTCTTTCTTTGATCTCTTTGGGGTTTAGACCTAGTATTAGTATCACTGGGTTAAAGGGTATGCACAGTTCAGTAACTTTGTGGGTCTAGGTCCAGACTGTCTTTCAGAATGGCTGCATCAATTTCCCCACAGCCCTTCCAGCACGTACCATTTTCCTTTTTTTGTCAAATATAACAATCTAATGGGTGTAAAGTAGCGTTGCTTTAATTTGTATTTATTAGTGATTTAGAACACATTTTCATATAGCTGTTGATCTCTTGGGTTTCTTCCTCTGAAAACTGTCTATTCATATCCTCATTTATCAATTGAGAAATTGAATCAACTTTCTAAATATTTTAGAAATGAGATATTTATCAAAGAAACTTGTTACTAAGACCCTTTCCCCCATTCTCTCCTCTTCTAGTTTTAGCTGCATTGGTTTTGTTTGTGCAAAACCTTTTTAATTTTATGTAATCAAAATGATCCATTTTACCTCCTATGATCATCTTGATTTCTAGTTTGGCCAAGAACTCTTTCCCTGTCTGATCTGAAAGGTAATCCTCGCTCCTCTGATTTGTTTACATCTTAAGTAGTGTTTTTCAGAGCATTGGGCTAGGGCACCACTAATGGTACTGGAGACAGCAAAGTGCTCAGATGCTGTGCATGCCTGGAAGGCACTCACCCCTCCCTTAGCCTCTTCAATGTAGCCTTGGTTTCCTTCAGGATTCAGAACAAAAACACAGCATTTTCCCCTCTGTAAGGTCTTTCCTATCCTTCTACCCGCCCCCCCCCCATTACCTCCTATCTCTTTGGTATATACTTATATACTCAGGTACATACAAACACATGTGCCATCTCCCGTTAGACTCTAGGTCCTTGAGGGCGAGGGTTGTCTCACTCCTGTCTCTGTATCTTGCGTAAAAAGCTTGGTGCCTGGCACATGGCAGACATTCCACAAATGCTTGCAGATTGATAGATTGATTCCTATCTGAAAATATGTCAATGATCTGTGTCACTTCTCCTACTCCATAAACTCCAGGGGCTCCCTATGGCCTACCGGATCGAATGCAAAGCTCTCTGTCTGGTGTTCATTCACAGCCTGCTCATACTCCTTATTCGCCCTCCCTGTTCCACCAAATGACTTCATGATGCTGGCTCTTCCTCCTCTGCACCAAATCCTCCAAATGGCCTGTCATGCTCTCCCTCCAGCCTCTAGGGTTCCTTCTAGGGCCAGCTACCATCCAGCCGCCTACAGGAGGCCTTTCCCAATGCCCCTTAAATACAAGGGCCTGGCCATGTTGATCATCTCCACTATTGCTGGGTGCTGGGAAGAAGGCAGAGAAGTAGGGAAACGACCTGTACGACGACTACCACAATGTCAATGGAAACAGGTATGCACTGGTATAAAGGCAGTGGTCTAGAGGGCAATGGTGTCCAAACTTTTCCCATCACTACTGGAAAAAAAATGAGCATGTACCCCAAGATATTTTTATGACACATACAGCCTAAACAAGAGAGATTTTAAACAATATCATATAATTATTGTGTAATCATTTATTAGTTGTTCAAACACATTCTCATGCTACTACTAAAATATTACCAATCATATTTTTAGTAATAGCAGTGTAACGGAATATGATTCATTAACTTTTTAAAATCTTGGTTTACTTCTGCACGAAACAGAAATAAGCTGCACAGGGCTCCCAGTTAATGAGCAGGGTAACTACTGTCCCTGTGGGAACCTCCCGCCTCACCTCCCCGGGCCCCCTCAGGGGAGCATCATCTTTAGCCTCGATCTCTTCATCTGTAAATATTAGTAAACCGTAATGAAAAAAAAAATTCCAACCAATGTCTGTAACACCAACAACACCTCCTTCTTGTCACAGCCTGTCAATCAGCAGCATCTGACTTACTGTAAACAAATGTTGGGGGCTAGGGAAGGATTTTCTTGTTGGTGGGTGAGAAGCACAAGGTGTGTGGGACAGCATCCTATCTGCTCCAAGAATTCAGGCCGTCACAATCCTAGGCTAGAAAGGAGTGGCTGGAAAGAGCATCTTCATTTATTTCAACTGTTGTCTGCAAGAGAGAGGCCAGGCCCGCATCCTCTCCCCACCCCACCCCCACTACCTCAGTGCTCCCTTCCCCAAAATCCTTCCCGTCCAGTCACTCTGCAAGCTTCTGTATGTATTGGTAAGTGTCCAAACCTCAAACTTTTCTTTGGTCATAGCTTTGAAGGATCCTTTTCTTTAATTTTTTTTTTTTTTTTTGGCGAGGGGAAGGCAGGGCAATTGGGGTTAAGTGACTTGCCCAAGGTCCCACAGCTAGTAAGTGTGTCAAGTGTCTGAGGCCGGATTTGAACTCAGGTCCTCCTGACTTCAGGCCCGGTGCTCTACTCACTGTGCCACCTCGCTGCCCCGAAGGATCCTTTTTCACTTGGTCCACATGATCCTGCCTTTCTTGGATTCGGGTTCCTCAGATATCTGAGCTGTTTCGTCTTATCTTTCTCTTTTATGGAAGCATCTAAATTTAGAAGCAGATCTACTTTATCCATATGACCCACAGCTAGCTGCAATAACAGGGCAATGAGAATGGGACCTAAACCCCTCTTTACCTGTGGGCATGGGATTAAAAATGATCCATAATCCACCAATCCATCATGTAAATATGTGCAGAGACAAGTGACATCACACAAAATTACAAGTCCCTGAATTACCCCACATAGGTGAGTGTTATTTTACAGGCAGGCCCAAACCTTAATGATGTTACCAAGGACAAAGTGAATACCTCTGCACTTTTAGCCCCCATACCCCGAATGCTGAGGGACACATATTTTTCTTAATACCCAACTGGAGGGGTCGCCAGCAGAGGAAGACTATCACCATTTCTGATTACACACCTTCCACATAACTGAACAGAAATTGTGATTAACAACTCCATATCCTTTAGAAACTTTATTAAGCAAATACATCCCCCGGCAGCTAGGCAATGATCCAAATACAGCCCCTGTCCTCTTGAGTGTACAATCTGGGTGAGGAATACATATTTGGGTATGTCCTATAATAACACATATATATGTACAAGATGTATAGCACAGACTCCTAAGAATATAAGACAAAAATTATGAGCAAAGGTTGGAGGAGGAAAGATCATTTTGAAAGGGGAGACATCATGGAAGCAGTGGCACCTGAGGCAGACCTGGAGGACAGCTATCCTGCCCATCTGCATGGTGAGGTGAGAGGAGATTGCAGCTGAAACAAGAGTGACAAAAGGCACTAAGACCACCCAAAGGGCAATGTTCTCTCTCTGAGATGCACCATGCCATTCACACAGGAGGGAATGGGCCACCCTGATGCTGGACAGGTTAGGGAGTTCTGATCAGGTGTGTAACAGATACAATCAGCAAAGACCTCTAGAGGAAAAGCAGTATTTCTGGAGCGTTTTGTTACAGCAATGAAGTAAAAAAGGACCAGAATTTACAAGACCTTAAAGAATCAAGCTTCATCTATTGACACAGGGTAGTTTTTTTATCCATAAAGAAAATGAACATTTTTATTTCAAAATAAAAATTACGGTGTCAATTAATGTACCTGGCCTTTCTAGTATTAAGCAGGAAAAAAAAATCTAATTGGAGAAATGACTGACAAGATAATTAGAACTTTATGTTTCTACCATTTCATATCTATGTACTCATGTTTATGTAAATCCTTCATTTATGTAAATCCATTCATTTATAAGAACTATTTTAAAGTTCTAACTATAGGAGTGACCTCGTGAGAATGCTATTTTCAGAGTCTCCGCTTAAATCAGAAGCTTGCCCTGTAGGTGAGACAGCCTTATGACTCCCTGTAACTGATGCTCTCTTGGACAAGGCTTGGCTCCACTATATAGCAGGGTCATCACCGTAAGACTAATGCACAATGATACTTGTTAAACTGAAAATAAAAGAAGCCAATAAATTTCATGATAAAACACTAGAGATACCTTCAGGCTGCATTATTGTAAACTGGTGTGATGTGCTAAGCGGGTTTAAAATAACACAAACGAACCAGAAGAGGAATTAAAACAGAAGTCTAGGAGCACAGAGGAAAGCTGGCAGGGACCTTGGAGGCCCTCCCCTATTCACTCTCGGAGGTAGCACTTAACTGGGAGTTTTCTTTATCCACTGGCCCATCCTGCCTTCTACTCCCATTCCATTGCCCCCTCCCCATACCTTGCCATAAAGAAAAACCCCAAAGACAACGATCCTCAAAGGCAGTCTCAACAACCACAACTAAGTTGTTGTACTTTTTTCTTCCCAATCCCCATCTACCAACTTCAATATTCCCTAGGAGTAACACAGATTAATACATATATATGCTATTATAGATTTATATGTAATTAAATAACTAAAAACACAATCTCAGCAACTATTCTTTTAAGTTAATATTAAATTGGTGACAAAAACAAAATCAAAATCCATTGTATTATTAACATCGTTAAATACTCTTAACCTAGCTCACATTTACAAGATTTATCTCTAAATAACCACATAATCCTCAATGCTTTAACAATTCAATAAGTGAAGGTTGAAAAGTTTGAGGGCAAAAACCTGCATTCTATCACCAGAGATAAAAACGATACAATATTCTGAATTTAAAATTTTTTTTAGCTTTGTAACAGATACCACTGTAAGTGAAGTTAACATGGAATTACTTTAGATACAGAAAAACTCAGAGTAAATATAATTGACTTGACTGTCCCTAATACAGTCTTACCAGGAATGGGGATCCTGAAGCCTCGAGGCCACATGTGGCCTTCTAGGTCCTTGCGTATGGCCTTTTAAGTTTTATAGAAAAGATCCTTTTATTAAGGGGATTTGTTCTGTGAAGTTTGGATTCAGTCAAAGAGCTGCACTTGAGGACCTACCTACAGGGCCACATGTGGCCTTGAGGCTGCAGGTTCCCCACCCCTGGATACTGCTCATTAAGTTTAAAGGTTTAATGACATGGTCTCGATGCCATCATGTCTTCAGTTTTTACAAAATGACAAAGGTTAAGAAGGACTACAAAGTAAAATGACTCATGAAACACTTGCATTACTCCCTGCATTACCACAAAGGTAATGCAAACTAAAGTGAACGCATAGGTCATGTGAGGAATGAATGGCAAAGCTATCTGGAAAGTTTGGAGCTAAGCCATCCTTAACTCTTCTTACCATGACCAACATGTATCACAGTGGACAGAGTGCCAGGCCCGAAGTCAGAAAGACTCAAGCTCAAATCCAGCCTCAGACTAGCTGTGTTTCCATTGGAAAGTCACTTAACCTGTGTCTGCCTTCATTTCCTCCACTATCAACTGGGGATAACAGCTCTTATTCCCAGGTTGGGGTGAGGATAAAGCACTTAGCTTACTACTGCCTGGCATCCAGTAGGCACTACAACATAAATGTTAGCTATTAATATTGTCAGTTCTACTCCATTCATTTTACAGGTGAGATAACTGGGGTGCAGTGATTAGGAGGTGATGTGTCCAAGGTCACATGGGGAGTGGCCAGAGGTGGGATATGAAGTCAAGTTCAAGGTTTCCTGAACAAGCAAAGATTGAATTCTGGGCATTGGTGCAAGTCTTGGGCTTTGGGAGAACAGTTTTCAAAGAGTTCAGAAAAGGGGCAATCAGGATCCCACAGCTGGAATAAGGTAGTACTAGTGGGAACCTCTAAAGAAATAAATACTATTGAAACAAATTGGTCTACTGAGGAAGAACGGATGATGTCTAAAGATGCCAATGTATAGGTGACTCAGTTTTTAAAAATATGAAGCAGAAAGAAGCAAAAAAGGGCAAGTAACAGAGAACAAAGACAAGGAGTAGTAAGGCTTTATAAATGCTATCACAGGCCAGAATACCCCAAATGTTATCATGATGAAAGCTGATGAGTAGGTCAATCAGGAGAACGCCAGACATCCCAAATACTTGGACAGCAGCAAAAGCACATTAGAGTTTCTGATCCTTGCCTCGTGTAAAATATTGAGAGCCATGGGCTAGACAGTTAACAGCTGAGTAGACGTGGAACTGGCTGACTAAATGAACCCATGCTATTCAACCTTAGGGTTAGTGGGCATGGGCGGCCTACTAGCAACTCTGTACATGATACAAAACTGGGAAAGAGAACTTTATACCAGAAAATAACCAGAATCCAAAAGGGAAAACACAATAGAAAGACCACCCAACTCCATTAAAGACTTATATCTATTTCCCAGGAATCTCAAGACCTACATTTGTGTTCCAAAACAATCAACTCCATAAATTCAAATGAGGGAAGTGTGACTAGGCAAGTTTCATATGAAAAAATGTGAAGTGACAGATTAAAAAATCCCACCCAATCTTGGGTGGTTTTAAAAGGCATGGTATCCAGAACAAGGTGGTAAGACTCGACTGTGGAGTGCCATGTGCATCACATCTAAAGGACACCAGCAAGCTTGAGAGTGAAGGATCCAGAAGGGCAACCAGTTACCAAACTATTGGAGACAACAAAGACCCTATTTATTGAGATCAATGTATGGAAGTAAGGACTGTGTGTCTGATCCAGAGAAGCCCAGGGCTGGCCCAGCAGGGGAAAGGTGGTGCCCTCTGCTCTGGTCCAGGGGGCAGAATTAGGAATCAAATCACCAAGCAGCATATTCAAAATTGATTTAAGGAAGAATTCCTTGACCAGGAGGACCATCTCCTGATGGGAGCAACCTCAGGGTGTCTCTAAGCAGAGAAGATGCTTGTGTCTGAGCTCCTTTGCAACTGACACTCTATGTTAAGGTGGCTTTGGGTTGGAAAAAAGATAGGGGGGAACAAAATGATTGGCATCAAATCAAAATAAAAAATGGCACCAAGGCAAGAGGGTTGCTTGGTTCACACTGTGACTCTACTAGTCAATACATCACCATTCTTTTTCTGTTTCCTCATCTACACAGGAAAGGGATTGGAGGAGGCGGCCACTAAGGTTCCTCTCCACTGTAAGCCAACAATCCCAGGAAAACACCTGATGGTGTTCAAAGCATTCAAGGGGTGGGAATTTCGGAGAAATCAGAGGGCTTGGAAAGCGCTAACAGCCTGACAAACTATATACTGGAGGGACTGGCATGGATTCCTGATAAGATCCTAAAAAACCCTTATGAAAGAGAATTGGTGAGCCCTTGGAGAGGGCACTTGCCACAACAGCCTGGTAAATCTGGAAAATGCTTCTGACCCAGAACACCCTTATGGAGGGTGTAACACTGCAAGGAAGGCCCTTGCAGGCAGTCAGCTGGAGGCAGGTCTGTGGTGGAGGAGCACAGAGCTCCATCCTCCGCCATTGAGGGCCAAGTGTTTACAGTCTTACCAAGTTTGCAGGGGACAGGATTAAAGAAGATGTCTAAGATACCAATGACAGAATTAAGATCTAAGAACCTCTTGACAAACTAGATATTTGCCTCTTCTGAGGTAGCTGGTATGAAGTAGATAGAGCTCTGGGCCTGGAGTCAGGAAGATGAGTTCAAATGCAGCCCCAGACACTTACTAGCTAGCAGTGTTAGCTCACTTAACCTCTGTCTTCCTCAGTTCCTTTATCTGTAAAATGGGGATAACAAAAGCACCTCCCTCCCAGAATTGTCGTGAGGATCAAATGAGATCATATTTGTTTAAAAAGAAGTGCTTAGTACAGGGCTTGGCACATGGTGCTTCTTCTCTTCCTCCTCCCTACTAAATCAAGTCCTCTACATAATTCCTTCTCCTTCCCAAAACCCAACTGCAAACCTAGGACAAAGAATACATGGCAAGGAACTATTTCATTTCAAGTCAACATACATTTATTAAGTGACTACTATGAGCTCAGCAGTGGGAAATACAAAAAAAAAGGGGGAAAAAACAGCCCCTGATCTCGAGAAACTCTAACGTAGACCACAGGGTAGCCAAAGACTAACTGGAGTTTTTCCTACATCCCACATTCCATAGGTCCCAAAGCACTAAACAGCCTGGTCTTTGGGTGCGCTAACACAGGTCCAACGTGAGAATTCTGGGGGGCCACATTTTGAGGAAGTCTAGCAACAAGCTATTTGTGTTGAGAATGTATTGAGAAAGGACAATGATAGGCCTTAACAGATGCTATAAAGGGACTGACGGAAGAAACTTGGAATTTTTAGCCTGGAAGGATGGATGGGCTGGGAAGAGAAACAATTATCAAGTGCTGCGTCTGTCTAGCTGTCGGTTGCTGGTTCAGGAAGAAACATTTGACTTCTTGCTTGGCCCTAGAGGAATGTGATAGAACTACCTACCATCTAATTTCAGACAGGCTTAATGAGAAGTTATTTTTTTCCATGGGAAAGTTTTCCATGGACAAAACACCTATTTTAGCCAAGGCATTCCCCATCAGAGCACCTTCTTGGATTCGCATTCTAATAAAATCTTCTTCTTGTATTAATACACCCAACTTTGTTTCTTCCCTCAAACCAACCTTCGTGGATAGAGTTTAGTAGTATTTGCACAGCAGTAGGGAAGAGGGTCAATGTCACCCTTTAAAAATCTTTCCCCATCACTCCACAGCAGTGTACTTCTGGATAATTCTTTGTAGGGGAGCAATGCAGGCCCAGGCAGCTCTCCAGGATTACTCCTCTTCCTTCACCCAATCACCAAATAACCATCGTCATTTCTCAAGGTCGTTTGGAGAAGCCAATGGCTCCTCCAAGGAAATGTGACTTGGGACCACATCAGAGGAGACACTGTAGCCTGTTTTACTTTTTGATCTGCCACAACCGACAGAATGAAGATCAATACAAGGAAAAAATTCCCAACAATTAGAGCTATTTAAAGGAAAGGAACAGGCTGCCTTGGGAAGTAGAAAATTCCTTAGTGCTGGTATTAAGTACATGGCAAGATAACTGGTTGTTGGGGATACTGTTAATGAGGGGTTCCTGATTCAAGCACAATATCCCAGAAGATCACTGACATCCCTCCTTACTTCAAGATTCTATGAAATGGTAACTGCTCTGTCTCAGCATTTCTCAGTCTGGCTCACCTAAACTGCCAACTCCAGGGCCTGCAAGTGCAAGAAGGAGGAAAGCCAGCTCCCTTCTATGGTCAACAAGTCTAGTACGACTTGCACATCTGTACAAATGGGTACATACCTCTGGATGAAGCTAACCTCTTCCCCCTAATTGGAGGGATGTTTGCAGGTAGGCTTTAAACCATTACAACGGGCAGGGATTTAACAGGCAGAGGGAGAGGACGGCCATTCTAGGCCTAAAAGACAGAGGATGCAGAGGTCTGCAATGAGGAAAGGCAGGAGGCAGAACGAGGGCACCAACACGGGAAGAGACCCGAATTCCAGGAAAAGGCTTCTGAACGTCTGTCTCAGTGTGGAACAGGTAGCAAGGAGTGTTTCTGTGCAGGCCAGGAACATAACCACATCTGTGCATAAGAATAACTACTCTGGCAGGGGCATTAAAAATGGAAGCTGTGTTAGGAGGCTACTAGAATTACTTCTGGGTTATGTAACCAACAAGACAGAGGATCAGACATTTTTTTTGGTCTCCATGAACTTGCAAACCGCCCCGGCCCCCCCCCCCAAAAAAAACCCACCAATAACAATTGTTTTCACAAGACAAGAAATCAAGAAGCCCAGTGAATTAAGAGTGGAGAAAGTTCATGTACTGAGCTTTCTCAGGAGCCTTCCCTGTTCACCAGCGTGCATGCTCCAGGGTACACAAGCCAACCCCCTAGACTTGTACTTTGGGACCCACTCAGGGATTTCCTTCCTGTTGCAGACTCTCCTGGGACACCCCACCCTTGCTCTTTCCTCATCATCCTGTTTCAACAAGCAGCTGAAACACTTTGCCAAGCCAGAAAAAGGGGTGACTAGGAGGAGAAATTGAGCTCCCTTCTTCCTGGCTGGGGAAGCCCCAAGGCTTTAGAGGCTCCTCCTGGACCATCCATCCTTCACTTCCTCAACCCTACAAAAGCAGAAGTCAACGCAGCCCAGCCAGGGAACTAAAAAACAGGGAGACCTGGGGCCAGCATACAAGACTGAGTGTGGCTTGAAAGGGAGGAGACTAGAATCCAGCTGGAGCCGGTCCTGTGCCATTTAAAAGTTACTTGGGACAGAAAAGAAAGTGAGCAACAAGAAAATATAAGGCAAAAAAAAAAAGTTAAATGCACCAAACATTTCAATAAGAAAAAAAATTCAATTAAATCTAAAGCATAACCAGATAAATCAACAGATGGCACTAAAATATGAAGTGAAAATGACAACCAAATCATACAAGAGATTAAAGGCCTCTCCAAATAAATATTGAAAAAGCAAGGAGATGCCTGACACAGAATGTTGGGAGTTCCCAAGAGAACATGGAACTTTCCTAGGTGGGCACAGGGGACAGAGTTTTAGGTTTGGAATCAGGAAGGCTCAAATCTTCCTGAGTTCAAATCCAGCCTCAGACCTTGTACTAGCTGTATGACCCTGGGCAAGTCACTTAACCCTGTTTGTTTCAGTTTCCTCAGCTGTAAAATGAACTGGAGGAGGAAATGGCAAACCACTGCAGTATCTTTGCCATGAAAACTCCAAATGGAGGTCATGAAGAGTCAGACAAGACGAAATGAACTGAACAACAATGTCTAGATTTGACTCTGCATATGTTACAAGTATTTTAGTTTTTTTATTCCAATAGGAGGGGAAGAGGGAAGGTAGAAAAAAGACAAAATAAATACTTGTTAATTAAAAAAAAAAGGCATTTAAAGCATTCCAGTGAAAAGAAGAAAACATGTGAATTATTTACCTTGCAAATACTGCCAAATGATAAAAGCACAAGAAAGGTAATGAAATAAGTTATTCCATCTCTAGACACTATTTTAAAAAAGAGGCCAGGGGTGAGGGATGGGGAAGACCAGGAAGACATCTATCGACTTCAAACCCACAACAGAAGGATTATTAAGAGGTTTCTTTTTGAAGGTACCCAATGATGGAAAGAGGAAATCAGAATTTAAAGAAACAGGAGAAGTGATGGTGAAGGAGCACTACAGACTAAAGGCCACAATCATTCCTACGAATGAATTGATGTATTATTGGTGGATGAAAACGAATGGAAGAGGAGAAAGAGGGAAGGTGGAGAGGGGAATATTTCACGTTTCCTAATCAAGTCCATGGGTAAACAATGCAGGGAAGATAATTCAGAGAGTCTCTCAGAAAGAAAAGGGGCCCCAGGAGAAAGGAAGGGGTGGAAAGGGAGGGAATCAAACAGGTAAAAAGAAAGGGGGCCATCTTTACCCAAGGGGAGAGAGGATGCGCTCCCACAGGGGAAGATGTCAGGTCTCTTAAATGGGAGAGGAAGACTTATAAATGGGCCTAATGTGCCAAGAAGTGTTACTGAGAGAGTCCACTTCCTCTGAGAGCTGTTTCTGTGGCCAACATCCTGCCTCAGACAGGAGAAGGGGAATATGAGCTCCTGGGTGCAACCTGCGCCTAGCTGGGAAGGAATGGACCCAGAGAGGGGCCTGCCTGGCACACAGGAAAGCGGTCCTGAGGAGGGAGGATGGTACAACAGGACAACACAAAACTGATCACACAAGGGCCAAATGTCTTTCCTGTGTGGAGTGTGAAGAAAAACAGAAAAGAAGCATGAAGGGGGCAGAGACCTGCCAGGCAATAACAAAACTGACTGCAATAGGAAATTCAAACTTGGAACTCTAGAACCTTTAATTTAATAAGGAACAAAAAGAGGCTGACAATAAATCACACAGACCACAAATCAAAGAACATAAGGTCAGAAGGAGAAGAGAATTTAGTGCAGAAGGCAAAGGAATCCTTTTTGGAAAAAGATGCAGAAAAAAAAAAAAAAAACCACTAAAAAGTTGGAGGGGAGGAGAGGTTTTTTTTTAATTAATTATTTACCTGAGATGGTGAAAAAAGAGAACATTAGATAACTAAATGAAAGAAAGAAAAAACTTCAAAGCTAGGTAGAGTGTTATCTTTAAATTAAATTAAGCAAAACTAACCATTATGGGGCAAAATATTCACTTACATGAAGATGAGAAACAAAAGAAATTGATTCAGAAAAAAATACTAAAGACACAAATGGAAGAACACAAACTCTCATAACTGAATAAGAACTGATTAAACAATCCAATAAAAGAAAGTGACAGATTTAAATAAGAAAGCAAAACTATAATCTGTTGCTTACAAGAAACACTGCTTAAAAGGAAAGAATAAAAATGAGAGGTTGCAACAAAATCTACTATGCATCAGGTGAATCCAGAAAAGCAGGATTTGCAATTGTGCTCCCAAACAAAGGAAAAATAAGAACTGACAATATCAACAGAAATAAAGAAATGACATTAAGCTCAAAGGAACTAGAGAAAACAAACCAACAATGATTTAAAAGCCTAATATGCTCCAAACGGCACAGCATCTAAGTACTTAGAGAAAAAATTAATGAACTGCAAAAAAAAATACTGATTATAACACAACAATATGAGACTTTAATTGCCTTTCTCAGAGGTGGACAAATTAAACAAAGATAAAAACAAAAGGAAAATACAGAATTAAACAAATTACTGGTGTAAATAGATCTAAAAGAACTATGGCATCTTCTGATGGGAACCACCAAAGAATAAGCATATTTCTCAGCACCACATGGAAAAAAGTGACCTCACACTAGGACAATGATTGGTTTATCATCCATAATACTCATCCTCAAATCCTCTATTCCCCTTACCCCACTAAAACATGTGCCAAGTCCTGCAATTTCTCCCTCCATAACATACATCTCTCCCATCCATCTCCCTTCTCACTACTGACACAACCTCCATGGCTTCCACCCTTGATTCATCCTCAGACAGCTGCAAAAGTGACTTTCCTTAAGCACAGTATTCAACCACCTCCAGCTGGTTTTCTACATTTCTTTAATTCTTTTACTACATTCAATAAAAGGCCTTTGAAGAAAAGATTAAATCTTAATTGGACGTCTTCTGGCCGAGACAGACGCCTGAACAAGAGACAGACTACCTTGCTCCCTTATAGTACTATAGCAAAAGCCTAAAATTCACATGAGATCAAGATAACCCCATGAGAAACTACAGCACTAACCTTGCCCAAACCAGAACTAGAGAGTTTAGACAGAAGCTCAAAATCAATAAATATGCAAGAAGGCCCTGCTATAGTCATGCCAGGGACACAAATAGTCTGCAAGCAAGGCTCTGTGCCCAGAAACAAGGGCAGAGGGCTCCTAGAGAAAGCCCCATGTGGTCAGAACATCCCTGAGTAAGGACCTGAGGAATACTGGGGAGTGGCAGTGGGTCAGCTGAAGTGTTGCAGGGACTTCAAGGTCCCCAAGGGGCCCTGTCTGGAGACACCAGCAAGTGCAGAGCCCCAAATCAGTAACTAGAGCCCGAAGAGATGAGAGAGTATAAAAAAAGTGCTGCCAATCCATAACAAATGATGTTCCAGCAAAGACTGTATGAAGACCTAGAAGAAATGAAGCAAGAGGGAAAAAAAATGAAAAACAAAAACTCTGGAGGGAAGAACTAAGAGGAAAGTGGTAAACCTTACCCAAGTAAGAGAATCTCTGATAACAAGAATAAATCAAACAAAAATAAATGATTCCATGAGCACAAAATCAAAATATTGTAAAGAGAAGGAAATGGAAGCTATCTGTGATCGAAAACAATGAACTGGAAAACAGTCAAGGAAACATCAGTCAAAAGTCAACAGACTTGCTGAAAACCATGATTTAAAGAAAGCCTAAACAAAAACCACCCTGATCTCATGGAAACAGAGGGTAAAGTTGGCCAACACACACCTAGCAGGGGCCTGGCGCTGGGCTACATGCTGGGGATACAAACAGGGCCAGAAGGCACAAGTATCCTGGGGGAGCTCACAGTCCAATGGGGGAGACCATGTACAAATAAGCTCCTAGACAAGCTAAAGAGGAAGTAATCAGGAGAGGCATGGCACCAGAGGAGACTGGGAACAGCTTCCTGTGGAAGGGGGGGATTTCAGCTGGGGCTGGAGGGATGCCAGGGAAGCCAGGAGGAGATGAGGAGGAAGAACATCCCAGGCATGGGGGACAGCCAGTGAGAATGCCAGGAGGTAGGAGACAGAATGTCTGTCTGAGGAATAGCAAGGTCACCAAGTATGGAGGTGAGGTGCTAATAAGACGTGGGGGTGTAGGGGGGTGAGTCAGGAGGGGTTTTGAAGAGAGGATTTTATATTTCATCCTAGACATGATAGGGTGGCCCAGTTTACTGGGGGAGGGGGAGGCATGGACATGATTGGAACCGTGCTTTAGGAAAATCGCTCAGATGGCTGAGTGGCAACAACGGTGTGCCAGGCTGACCGACCAGTAGTTTATTGCCAATAGTCCAGGAGTGAGGTGACGAGGGCCTGAACCAGGTGGGTAGCAGTGTCAGAGATGAGACAGGGCATATGTTACTATGGTAAAATCGACATGCCTTGGTAACGAATTAGATATGGAGGGAAAGGGTGAGAGTGAGGAGCTAAGGATTTTATCTAGGTTTGAAGGATGCTGCTACCTTCAACAGGAATACAAAAGTGTGGAAGGAGGAGGGTTTAGTGGTAAATATAATTAGTTTTGGACATGCTTAGTATAAGACTGGGTGGAGAACCTTCAAACTTGAGGTCACATGTGGCCCTCAAGGTCCTCAAGTGGGGCCCTTTGACTGAATCCCAACTTCACAGAACAACTAAGGACCTAGATGGCCACAGGTTCCTTACTCTTGGGAGGGACAGTTAGGTAGAGCAGTAGATAGAACAATGGCCCTGGAGTCAGGAGGACCTAAGTTCAAATTCAGCTTCAGGCACTTGACATTTATTAGCTGTGGGACCTTAGGCAAGTCACTTAACCCCAATTGCCTCACCAAAAAAAAAAAAAATTATCTACAGGACATCCAATTCAAGATGTCCAATAGGAAATTAGAGATGCCAGAATGGAGGTCAGGACCAGATAAGATTTCAGAACCACCCCATAAAGTTGATAAATGAATCTAAAGATCACCAAATGAAATAATACAGATGGAGAAGAGGAGAGGGCCAGGACAGAGCCCTTTGGGACACTCATCAGGAAGGAGGAGTGGTCAGCAGGTAGGAAAGTGAGGAGTGAAGAGTCATGAACCTAGAGAGAAGAGTATCAAGGAGAAGACAGTGTCAAAGGCTGTTGAGAAGGATAAGGACTGAGAATAGATTTGACAATTAAGGGATCATTAGTAACTTTGGAAAGAGCATTTTTCATTGAATGATAAGGTCAGAATGCAAACTGTGAGAGTTAAGAAGAGAGAGATACAAAGAATCCTTCAAATATCTTCTGAAAGAAACTCTAAAAAGAAAACTCCCGGAAACATCACAGCCAAAACCCAGAGTTCCCAGGTCAAAGAAAAAATACTTATGGAAAAAAGTAGTTCAAGTATGACAAAACTAGTCAGGATTATACAAGATGTGGCCTCTTCCACTATAAATTACAGATCTTGGAATACAGTATTCCAAAAAGCTTAAACTCTAGATAACAACATACAACGCTGGGGGGGGGCGGAACGGGGAAGGGAAACAAACCTTTCATGTAAGAGAACTTTCAAGCATTTCTGGATAAAATGAATAGAATGAGTGGGAACTTTGAAATGTGAACACAAAAGCAGAGAGAAATCAAGAAAGGAAGATTTATTTGGTCAACTGGAAAAAAGTGTATGATGAGCTTATATGATGAGGTAGTGGTACTAACATTTTAATAGGGTGAGAAGAAAAACCATTCTTAAGGACATTAAAGTCTTTAAAGGTTACGGTGGTAGTTAAATAAGAAATAGCGGGCCTAGGAGAAGACTGGTTCTGTTTTAAGTATATGAGATATAGAAAGGACTGGGTAAATAGTATATCTTAGTACAGAAAGGAAGAAGTCAAGGGTGGAACTTGCTACTCCTCCTATTTAGGGTGAGAAGAATAGCAAACAAGTATGAAGAGTTGGAGAAGTCAGCATCAGAAGAATCTCACTTTTATTTGAAACAAACTGGGATGGGGGGAGGTGGGAGAGAAAGGAGGACAATACTGGGATGGCAATAAAAACAAATTTTCTGGTGCTGAAGGCACTAAAAGGGAAAAAAAATTAAAGCAAAGAATTAGCATCTAAGATTCCCTCTTAACAACTGAGAAATAGTTGCACAAGTTGTAACATTGTGACAATAATGGATTAGAATTGTGCCATAAGAAATGAGATCATTTCTGAAAATCTTGGTTAGTAAGAACTAAGATATAGTGAAGTAAGCAGAGCCAGTAGAACAATTTATACAAGGACAAAAAAACAACCACCCAACTTTGAAAGATTTAAGAAGTCCGAAGAATGCAAAGATCAAACTGCGTCTCCAGAGCCAAAAAGAGATAACATGTATTTTTGGACAGGACCACTGTATGGATTCTTTTTTGCTCAACTAGGCTTACAAGGATTTTCCCCGTTCCTTTCTCTTAGTTAACTGAGGTGAGGGAGTGAAGGGTAATTAAGAAGAAGGGCCACTGAAACTTTACAAAAAACATACAGAAGAAAGCACCATACAGCACGACTAACCATATAGCATAAAACGAAGATGTGTAGTTTCAAGGAGAATACCTCTTTTGTATTCTACTATGTATAAAGAAATGCTGTTTCTGGGTGTTAAAGTTCAGAATTTTAAAAATGTTTTTTCAGTTAAAAACTATATGACTTAATTATAAAGAATCTGTAAGTCAATGAACAGATTATAGAAATAGAAAATTTCAAAGAAAACAACAAAACAACATTGCAAAACTCATGGAAAAATTTGTTTCTGAATACTCATCAAGAGAAAAAAATTCAATGAATTGGGCATGCAATTTTTTTTGCAGGGGGGAAGGCAGGGCAATTGGGGTTAAGTGACTTGCCCAAGGTCACACAGCTAGTAAATGTGTCAAGTGTCTGAGGCTGGATGTGAACTCAGGTCCTCCTGACTCCAGGGCCGGTGCTCTACTCACTGAGCCACCTAGCTGCCCCAGGCATGCAATTTAAAAAACTTGGAAAGCCACAAAAAAAAAAAAAATAGGGGAAAAACAGAAATTCTAAAGAGCTAAAATTGAAAACAATAAAGTTAAATAAGCTAGGAGTTGGTTTTTTAAACTGTTAAGAAATCTGATTAAAAGGGGAACCAAATTGTTTCTATAAAAAATGAACCAAGGAGAATTCACAATTGGAAATAAAATAAAGGAAACAATCAAAAACTAATTTCCTTAATTATATCCCAATAGAACCGCTAACTTAAATTAAATGGATTCAAGTAGACAGTACCTCTGTTCTAATACCCATTCCCCATCCCATCCCCAAAATATCAACGCAAGAAATAAAATATTTAAGTAACCCAAAATCAGAAAAAGAAATTGAACAGGGCAAACTGTCCTCCAAAAACCAGGTACATTTGCAAGTAGAATATATCCAACATTAAAAAAAAATTCAGAAATGAAGGGAAACCTCCAAACTCTTTCAATGATACAAATATTGCATTGATACTTATACTTGAGAGAAACAAAATTATAGAACAAATACCCTTAATGAACATAAACACGAGGTTAGCAAAAAGGATACATCAACATATTAAAATTATAAGCCATGCCTGGGTTGGATTTACACCAGTAAAGCAGGGTTAGATCAATAAAAAAGTTATTAACATAATGGATTATAATAAAACTATAACCCACATTTTATACACAAATACCTCAATAAAATGTGTATATATGTATCTATGTACTTTACATATGTACATATACTGAAAACTTTTTAAAACAAAATCTAGCATGCATGTCTGTTTACAACACTATAAAGCTAAATGGTTGTGGTCAGCATCCACCTAAAAGCAAGAACCAACATCCTAAGACACCTCTCTAATAAGATCAGGGTTAAAGCAAGGGTGTCTCTGTCACCACTACTATTTGACTTATAGGTAGAAATGCTACCTAATAAGACAAGAAAAAAAATCATGAGAATAAATAAAGAAAAGAACAAAACTATGCTTGCCTTTCTCCAACTGGTGAGCTCCTCCTGGAGCCTCACAGGTTTGGGGAGGGGTTAAGCTAGTCTGCCTTGTTTCCTACCAAGTGGTGTTCCTGACTCTTTAGACTTAGAATCACGCCAGCTACCTCCACCCCCTGCCCTCCTCATTTCAGCTGCCTTTAGTAAGCGGTTTTCCCCAAGTACAATGTAAGCTCCTCAGTGGCAGAGACTGTACTCCCAGCGCTTAGCACGATGCCTGGCACTTAAGTGCTATCATAAATGCATGTGTATTTCAAAAGGCAATAAAAAATTTAATTAAAACAATCACATCAGCCATGCTGAAGGATATAAAATCCACACCGATCATCAGCATGTCTATATATTACTAACAAAATCTAACAGGGAATGCTAGAAAAAGATATTTCATTCAACATAAAGAAAGTATAAAGTACTTAGAAGTTTATCAAGATATACACAAGAACTCTAAGACAACTACAAAATACTCTACAGAATAAAAGCAGATATAAATAATTGGAGAATTATTTATTGTTCAGATTAGGTCATGCCAACATAATAAAAATGACAATACTACCAAATCTAATTTATCCAGTGCCATACCAATCAAACTACCAAAGGACTGTTTAAGAGAATTAGAAAAAATTAAAAATTTTTATTTGTAGAGACAAAAGGACAAAAATCTCAAGGGAAAAAATGGGGGTGGGGGAGGGGGGGCCATGGCACTCTTATGGTGGCGCAGAAGCAAACCTAGCAATACCAGATTTCAGACGATACTATACAAAAGGAGGAATCATAAAAGCTATCCGGGACTGGTTAATAAACAGAGGTCCATCAGTGGAGCAGATCAGGGACACAAGAAAAAGAAACAAATTAATAGAGTAGCACAATACTTGACAATCCCAAAGCTTCCAGCTACTGGGCTATGGTCACACTGACAAAAAGTGCTCAGAAAACTGGACAGCAATATGGCAGAAATTAGATACAGACCAAAACCTCACAACATAAGACAAATGCACTCTCTCTTTCCCTCCATCTATTTGGAGATATGAGATAAAAGATCATCACACAGAGATCACGAGAGATAAAAGGTAAGCAAATTAATCAAAAAAGGGAATACTTTTCACAAATTTTATGGATAGAAGAATCTATGACCAAAGAACTGAGAGGAGCCACAGATGATGAAATAGATAATTTTGATTATGTAAAATCTTAAAAGTTTTTAAATAAAAGTGATAGTTAAAATTAGAAGGGAAATGGGGAGAAAATCATCACAAGTTTCTCTGCCAAGTTTCATATCTAAGAAACTGGTTCAAAATTTCTAAGAGCTGTTTCTCTATGGATATATGGTCAAGGGATATGAATAGGCAAGTTCTCAAAGGAAGAAATTCAACTTAATAATAATTGCATGAAAAAAGTAACAAATCACTAGTAATTAGAAAAATGCAAATACCAGCAACTTTGAGGTTCCATTTTACAATCATCACAGTGGCTTAGGAAAATTACAAATTATTAGAGGGGCCATGGGAAAACAGATGTCCAAATGCAATGCTGGTAAAGCTGTGAATTGGTTTGGCCATTCCAGAAAACAATTTGGAACTACAACTAGCCATTCAATTGCGTGTACCCTATGACCCAGAGATACTACTATAAGGCCTATGCTCCAAAGACATCCAAAAAAAGGAAAGAACTCACATTCGCAAAAACAAAAAACAAAACAAAACAAAAAAAAACCATAGTTCTTTTGTCAGCAAATAAGGAAAATTGAGAGGGTGTCCACCAACTGTTGAACAGCTGAATAAATTATGGTATATGAATCCTATTGTGATTTAAGAAATGAAGAAAGGAACAGTTTCAAAAAACTGGGATAAATAGGGAATAAAGTAAGCAGAACTAAGTTTACATAATAATGTTATAAATAAAAACCTTCGAAATACTTACTTCTTCTCAATACTACTACCAACTGGATTCCAGAGGACCACTGAGGAAGCATGCTCCCTACCTCCTGAAAGGTGACAGATTCAAGATGTGGATTATTACATTTTCGAATACAACCAATGTCAGAATTAGTCTTGTTTGATTGTTCCTATTTGTTCTACAGGCTCTGGGCTTTTGTTTCAGTTTTTTTCTACTGAGAGGATGAGCAGGATGGAGGACAAAAATGTGGGGCAGAGGGAGCAGAGATAAGGTAGCTGATAAGGGAATAAAAGGAAAATAGATCGCTGAAGTTTTTAAATGCACAACAGAAAACAGGCCAGAAAGAAAAAGACCAGCAATTTTCGAAAGTTACATATTTTAGAAGGCAAACTGGACACAATATGGAATCTCCAGTTTCACTTGGAAATGAGCATTTACTTGGTATTTATTAAGTTTAGAATACAACAAAAGAATGTTTTTTTAAAATAGAGTTTACATTAAGAGAGCCTACAGAAAGGAAAGAGAAAGGGTCTTGTGGCAGTGATAGATTAATCTTTCTAAAAAAAATAAAATAATCCAGGAACGGCAGTATGATTTAGTGAGCAAAGAACTAGGTTCCAAGTCTTAACTCTGACTTGTGCAAGCTGTGTGACCCTGAGCAAGCCACTTAACATCTTAGGGCCTTAAACAATTCACTATAAAGACTATGCTCTCTGTAAGACTGTAAATTGTAATCTGCAGTAGGAAGTGACACCTCCTGACCAAGAGCCCTATAGTAATGAAGTTAAAAATTGTAGACAAAAAAAAAATTATACATAGTATTAATTCCTCTAGTTGGATAAAGAGCTGAAACAGCTAAGCAAATTGTACCCATCTGGCAGAAACTGGGTACAGACCAACATTTCACACCGTTTACCAAGATAAGGTCAAATTGGGTACATGATTTAGACATTAATGGTGATACCATAAGCAAACCAGGGGAGTACAGAAGAGTTTACCTGTCAGATTTATGGATAAGGGAAGAATTCAGGACCAAACAAGAGATAGAGACCATTATGAAATGTAAAATGGATAAATTTAAAAGTTCTTGCACAAACAAAACCAATGCAGGAAACTGGGAAAAACTTTTTTACAGCATCTCTAATAAAGGCCTCATTTCTCAAATATAAATTTGACTCAATTCTCTATATTAAGAATACAAGTCATTCCCCAATTGATAAGTGATCAAAGGACATGGAACAGGAAGTTTTCAGATGAAAAAAAAAATCAAAGCTATCAGCTATATAAAAAATGCTCTAAACCACTATTCATTAAAGAAATGAAAATTAAAACAATTCTGAGGTACTACTTCACATCTATCAGATTGGCTAATATGACAGAAAAGGAAAATGGCAAATGTTGGAGGGGATATGGGAAAAGTGGGACACTAACGCATTGTTAGTGTTGTGAACTGAGCCAACCATTCCAGGAGAACAATCTGGAGCCATGCCCAAAGGACTATAAAATCATGCATACTGTTTGTCCCAGCAATACCACAACTATGTCTGGATCCCTAAGAAATTAAAAGGTGGAGGGGGCGGGGGCGGGGAACCTATTTGTACAAGGGTATTTATAGCAGCTCTATTTGTGGTGGCAAAGAATTGGAAATTGAGGGAATGCCCAAACATTGTGTCTGAAATGAGCAGGATGATTTTGGAAAGACTTACATGAACTAATGCAGAGTGAAGTGAGCAGAACCAGGAGAACATCATACACAGTAATGACAACATTGTACAATGAACCATAAGCATGAATGACTTAGCTATTCTCAAGAATACAATGAGCTAAGACAATCCTAAAGGACTCATGATGAAAAATGCTATCCACCTCCAGAAAAAGAACTGATGGAGTATGAATGAAGACCAAAGAATATTAATTTTTTATTTCTTCTTTTTTTTTGGTTTGAGTTTTCTTCCACAAAATGATTACTATAGAAATGTTTTACATGACTGCACATGTATAACCTATATCAAATTGCATGCTGTCTCAGGTAGGGGGGAGGGAAGGAGGGAAAGAAATTGGAACTCAATATATATTTTACCAGCCCGGGTGTTAGAAATATGCTTGACACTGAGATGTTCAGATATCAAGAACAATTTATTTTAGGAGAATCCAGAGGAGTTGGAAATGTTCCTGGCCAGGAGGAGACTTCACTCCTCTTTTTGGGAAGAGGAAGTGGAGAGTACAGGAGTGAGACCAACTTTATTCTGTTAGACTGCCATAGACTGATGCACCATCAGCTTAGTACCTCCCTTCAGAGAACTGATTGGTCTGCTCCCTTCTGGGTTACAAGCTTCCCTATACGCCCCCAACATGCAACCCCTTGGTATGTTCCTCCCTCCTCAACATACATCCCATGTTCAAAAATGGCCGAAAGCTCCTCCCTGTGGGTGTGTAAATACTCAATTAGCCAATTAAGCATGAGTGGTAGCCATTTGACCCAGTTTTCTCTTCAACCCTGACCGTTATCTGGCCAGTTTGGACCAGTTTTCCTAACATTCTGAATCTGTGGTTTCTGCAAAACCACAAGGTTCATTCCCATTGGCTGGGCACCCTCATCCTGGTTAATTTTTATTCCTTCTTTGTTCAAACTGACACTTCATTAATTATTCTGTGGAACTCAATTAACTCTTCTGTGGAAACCTAACTTTCCCAAAGTTTTACCCCTCTCTCACAGCCAGCTTAAGTAATATGTCTCTGCCGCTTGTGAAATTTTTCATCACCTGGCCCTTCCTGCCATCCCAGACTTCTTGCTTGCCATACACACACCATCCAGCTCCCCTGGCCCATTGCTGTTCTTCCAGTGCAACACTCCCTTCCATGGCCCAGCCTTTGCACTCCTTAGCTGGCTCTCATTCCAGAAGGATTACCTCCTCCCTCTCACCTCCTAGATTCCTGGGCTTTCTTCAAGCCTAAACTCAAATCCCCTTTTCTATCAGAGGCTTCTTAGTCCCTCCCAGTAGCTGGGCGTTTCCCTCGGAGATTATTGTCCTGCTCTGTGTACATCCTGTACATACCTGGTTATGTACATGTTTGTGGTCTTGTGTCCGTTCCACTCCCCCCCCCCAGCCAACTCCTAGAGGGCAGAAATGTTTTTGCCCTTGTATTAAAAACAAAAAAATAACTGTTTGCTGACTGACTGCCTCGAACCCAATTCTGCTCTCCTACGAACATCAGCAAACACTAGATGGTCCTAAATGCAATGGCCTGAAAGTCAGGCAGCCCAAGGTCTAGTTCCAGGTCAGTCTGCCATCAATTTCCAATGTGACCCTTAACCGGTCATTCAGGCCCAACTGAGGCTCAATGGACCTTAGTTTCTACATCTGTAAAAGGAGGTGGTTTCTCTGAGGTCTCCAAGGTCCCTTCTGAAAGAAAAACACGAGCTAATAAAAATAATAAAATAAAATAAATATATGTAAATACAAATATAATAAAATATATAAACAAAATAAAAATAAGAAATAATAAAAAGCAATACTTTTGGAGGGGGATATAGGCTAATCAACAGGCTTTTAATACAATCCAACGCTTCAGAGTATTTTCAGTTTTATAATTCATAGTTATGAATTCATGGATATTTATAGAATCATAATCTGGTTTTTTACATTTAAAAACCTAACTCTTGCCTTTTAAATTACAAACTAAACTGCTCTAACTTTTTGGGTTCCAGGCTCAACATAACACAAATTAAATTCCTGAGTAGCCTAATTGTAAAGCTATAGCTAGGGGCTTCACAATAGAAGCTGGCTGCGTGGCTTTCTTTACCCAAAGCCCTTACATTGTTAAACAAACCATTTGAAGGGACTGCTTCAATGCAAAGATGAAACCAACTTTTCCCTATCACTGGACATATCAAAGTAGATTCTCTTTCCTCCTACTTCTCTGGATTCTTAAGCTTCTTCCCAGGATCAGCTTGAGCAGCTGTGGTGGCGGCTGCTGCTACTGCCCCTGCTTTTGCCACCACCTCCTTCACAAGGAAGCCCTGCCTGAGGCCCAGAGTGGCTAACATACTCCCCTGTCCCAAATGATCATTTTTATACTGGTGCATGTCCAAACAGAACATAAATTGTCTTTCAGTTTGTTTTTGTATCCTCAGAACCAAGCATCTTGCACACAGTAGTAATGCTTCTTAAGAATACTGAGAAAAAATCATACAGGAGTATGATGTATTCAATTAGTTACAACATCTTAATATTTAGCTATGTCTATATGCTCTGACTAGGAAGAAGATTTTAACATGTGCTCAAATTCCAGGAGGCTGACAACACGTGAATATATTCTCTCCTGTATGCCAGGTGAGCTCAGATAGCTGCACCACCCCATCAAAGCACCTGAATTAAAAAAAAAAAGCAATCTTCCCCATAGAGGAGTTCCAGGACCATTTAAAACAGGGTATCTTCACCTTTTGGGTGCCATACACACCCCCTCCGGTAGTCTTGGTGAAGTCAGAACAATATTCTTAAATGCAAAATATATGCAGGATTACAAAGGAAATCAGTATTGAGTTGTTGATACGTAAAAAAATAGAACAGCCCAGTTCCTGGACCCTGATGCTAGAACCTCCCTGAGGTTGTTTTAGGACGAACAGGAAACATACCCCCAACACTCACATCCCACTTCTATGTTCCTGGCCCATGCTAACTCTGAAAATCTGGTGCTTCCCCAGGATACCCTGGGAGCTCCTTGGTACTCGGACAGTAGACAAGTATCAGCAGTGAATTGGGCCCCCTGCCACTATCCCCTTACTGAGGAACTCTCTAGCTAGAAAGAAGCAGGAGATACTCCCAGGCCCCTTTGGTTTTAGGGCTCCCCATTACAAAACCTGTTCCAGCAATGTTTTTGGAGTCAGTGACCTCAGTCCCCAATTCCTCCTAGTCTATAAACTCCAAGTGACTTGAGTTTTAATTCTTGTTCTGACTCTATTTAGGGTACCTTGAAAACTGGCCAATGGGATCCTGGCACTTCATCTATAAAAGGAAGCCCCCAGTGGGTTTCAAAATTTTCCTTATCAGATTTCATTTTCCCACAGAAATAAATGCTATACATTGTGACTGGGCTGCTAGGACGTCCACAAAAAGCCTTCAAAACCCTCCAAGAACATGGAGTGTGGCCTCCAAACAGCTGATGACTAGGGGGTGAGGGAAGAATGGGCTGGCAGGGATTCTGCAAGAATCCAACTTCTGAAACCTACAGAATGTTGAGCATCAGTAACTCAGAGAACACCATTAACCCCCACCAACTTCAGGAGAAGTTATCAAAATATTTAGAAAGGTAATAATAGGGTATAACATGTCATAGCCACCACAGAGGTGGACTTGGAATAAAGAAGACCTAGGTTCAAATCCTACCTGAAACACTAGCTACGTGACCCTGGGCAAACATCTAAATTTCTCTCATCTTTCAAAGTGGAGATGGATAATAACGCAAATACCAGAGAGTCATAGTGAGGCTTTAATGAAATAAACGTACGTAAAGTCTTAGGCAGAATTTAAATTATTGCATAAATGCAAGTGAATTTTTATTGACAATCATCTCAAAGTAAGCAAAAACAATTTTCCCAGATAAAAGTCAATGTAAAGGAGCGCTGTTAAACTGGTTGGACAATGAAATGTAAACGTTTTGCAAGTACTGAAAATATTTTCTCCACAAGCTACTTTTCTGTCACTATCAATAATTGAAAACCACAACTCTAAGTCAAATAAAAAAATGGAAAAACGATATTGCACGCTGCATTAAGAATCTATAAACACATGCACTCAACATGAAATTCATCCGACCTAACCCTTGTCTGCCACCGGCAAGAACGAGCATTTTGACATATTAAAAAAACAACCAGAAAATTGTGGCAATGTATCATGTCTATTCATTTAATTCTTTCAAAATTTAAGACCTACATCTTCGTCTGAAATCTAAAGAAAAATGTAAAAAACACATGAGGACAAAGGAAATAAATCAACTCAGAAAATTCTCCCGATGGTAAACTTATTCTGGAGAGGAGGGAGAAGCCGGAGGAGCGCAGCCCAGAGAGAATGAGCGCGAGCCCCGTGGAATTCTCCCGCTGTGTGAAGGTCCCCGCCGGAGACCGGACAGAGGCCCACGAGGGACGGCGGGAAGGCTGCCCACTCGCAAAAGTCCACGGATCGTCTATCCCCAAGAGTGACGGCGGCCGGCCCAGAGGCGAGCAGGGGGTGCTCCGATCTCACCCGGAGACCACCCCCCATCACTGGCCGGGGGCCGGCACTCGCTCCTAACCTTGCGAGCGCCAGGTCCAGGGGAAGGGAAAGCTCGCCCGGGGCCAACAGGTGCGCCCCCGTCCCGGAGCCCCTTCGCTCGGGCCAGAGTCGCCGGACAGCCCGGCCGCCGGACGCCCGCGGGGCCCGGGGACTGGGTGTCCGAGCCCCACGCTGCCCGGCGGGGCTTGCCAGCTGGTCTGGGCCCCCCGACTTGGGGAAGCGGCCAGGTGGTGGGCGCACCGCTTCCCGGCCCGAGGGGCACGGGGCCACGGAGCCCCCCTCGGGCCGAGCCGCTACCTTCCCTGGCCCCGGGTCCGAGCCACAGCCTCAGGGGCTTTGGGGAAGGGTCCCTCCCCCGCCGCGCAGCCGGTGTCCGCGGGGGATCCCTCTGTGCGCCCCTCCGAGCCCCGGGGTAGGGGAGCTGGTCACTTTCAGGCTCGTCACTTTCCCCCCCTCCCAGGCAGACCTGGGCCCCGGCTAAGTGGGGGCGGCACGCCCGGAGGCCCCCGCGAGCTGCCAGCACCCGGGAGCCCCGAACCCCTCCTCCTCCTCCTCCTCCGCCCCGCGGTGGGGCAGGCAAAGTTGGAGGCGGGGGAGGGGCGGGGGGCCGGCGCTCGCGGGGACTTCTCGGAGCCTCGGGGTCGTCCTCCTCTGCGGCAGGCCCGCGAGGGGGGGGTGGCGGCCGCCCCACGCGCGCCCTCGCCCCCGCCCCACGCCGGCCGCCCGCTCACCAGGGGTCGAACTCGTGGATGATGCTCTCGAAGCGGATGACGGCGAAGAGGCGCGAGCTGAAGCCGGCCAGCCAGGCCAGGAAGAGGATGGTGAAGGAGAGCAGCGACTGCCAGCCGGCCGGCTGCGACAGCCCGCCCGCCAGCGGCGCGGGGCCCGGCCCCGGCCCGCCCGCCTTGGAGCCGGCCCGCCCGCCGCCGCCGCCCGCCGCCGCCTTGGGCTTGCTCTCCAGCGCCGAGGGCTCCGCCATGTTGTCGCCCGGCGGCGGGTCTCGCTCGCAGCCGCCGCCGCCGGAGCCGCCGCCGCCGCCTGGTGTGTGGGGCGCTCGCTGGGCGGGGCCGCCCGGGAGGAAGGGGAAGGCCGGCAGCGAGGCCGGGGGGGCGGGGCTCCGGCGCGGGGGCGCGCGCGCGGCCCCCGGTAGGCTCGGAACTTCCGAGCCGGAGCGGGAGCGAGCGCAACCGCGCCGCTAGGTCCTGGACCAGGAAATGGAGGCGCGCGCTCGGCAGCAAGGACAACCCCCCCACCCCCTACCCTGCCCCTTCACACGCACGCGCCAACCCCCTCTCTCCGGGGTGGGGGCGGAGCGCGAGCAGCCAGAGCCCCGGCCCGCGTCCCGACAGGAACTCGCCCCTCCGCCTGTCAGAGAGCGACAGGTCCGTCAGCGGGCGGGCAGTAGCCCGCCGCCGTAGCCAATGGGGAGAGGGATCCCTCCGAGGAGGCGGGGGGCGGGGCTGCAGGTCGCTCCCGCCGCCTCAGTCGTCCCGGACTGCGCGGTTACGCTCTCATTGTCACTGGAAAGACGCAGCTTCGCACGTGGGTCCGCCTGGGAAGGCGGAAGCGCTTTCGGCCACCGCTCTGGTACCGTCCGAGCCAGGAGCGAATGCCAGGGGGCGCGGGAGCGAAGAGCTTCTGCTGTAGGAAGGCACGGGGAAGGGCCCAATGCGCCGGGCGACGTGACATTTAACCCACTTCGTGCGGCCCGCCTTCGGCACCACGCGGAGAGGGGAGGGGGAGCGAAGGGAAGGTGCGCAGGCGCGGAGTGCTCGCCGGTAGGGAGCGCGTGGGTCCCTCTAACGGCAGCTTCCCCTGCCCACGTGCCGAGGGGGCGGGGCGGCGGATCCGACGGCGCGCGCAGCCTGCCCTCTCCCCACCCCCACCCCCACCCCAGCCGCGGGCGCGTGTGCACGCGGCTCCCGACGGTAGCCGGAGTCGGAGCCCAGTGATGGTCCGGGCGTTCTTGCTCACCCCGGGAGCGCGCAGACCGGCTGTGACCCTGCACTGAACACTGTCCCCCACCGAATCTTTGGGGCTCCGTTTGCCTCGGCCGTGGAAAGAATCACCAAGGGTCGCTCGTGGGCGCCCGACTCGGGCTGGCTCTGGTCCCAAGCCTGGGGAGGACCCCTCCCAGCGCTGGAGGAGCCCCTAATAACTGCCGGCATTTATGCGGCTCTTAAGGTTTGCCTACGATTCGTGCACGTTATCGAGCACGTCGTCTAGCCTACTCCCTACCGCTCTACGGAGGGGAGAAACTGAGGCCCGGAGGGGTGACTGCTCCTAGAAGGGTGGAGTTTGAACCCAGGCCCCATGTTCAAACCTTCCCCCCCACCCCTATCTTGCGGGTGAGGAAACTAAGTCCGAGTTAAGTGTTGGAGCTAGAAGGCTTGGGAAGTGACCCTCGGACCACGTGACCCCATTGGCATTTCTGTATACAAGGAAACGTGACTTGCCCCGGCTGGAAGCCGGGCTGAGACGCTCGCGAGCCGAGGGTGCCCACGTCGGGCTCAGGCCTCGCCTCAGATCGCCCCGAACCAGGGTCGGGCCGGTCACGTGCAGCGCTCCACCACCCGTCCGGCTCCTATCTATCGTTGCCACCTTTTTGGTGTTTATTCTCCCTAGTCCTATTTGCGTGTTCTGTCCATCGGCTCTGAAACAGCCCTCCCCGGTACCTGTACGGGGGAAAGCAGAGGACCCCGTCACCTCGGGCAGTCTTGGCTTGAGCTCTTCCAGAAGCGCTCTCTGGTTTGAGTTGGGACTCGGTGGTCACTTGGCTGCGGCAGCTTCGGACATTTACTTAACCTTTAAGGGCCAGTTTGTGCATCTGCCAAAGGGCCAGACGGTGAAGAAGAAAGCTCTTTACAAATCTCCAAGAACTACAGTATATAAATGAGAGTTGTTACTGCTTCCTTTATACCTAAACCCAAATTAGGTCGTTAACAGTTTATATTCTATGTTCTTATTATTCATGCCTGGTAATAAACATGGAGCTTGCTAGCAAATTGCAAGTCCAAGGAAGCTGAGGTCTCCTCTATGGATTCTTTGATTATCTCTCCATAGTTTCTGGAATGCTACATTCTCCTAGTCCTCTGCTCCCCCACCGGGACTCTTTTCCCTCTTGAAGGTGATTCCTAAGGATTGATCAGGGACTCTCTTGTCTCCTTCTGCACTCAACTGTCACCACCACAGGATGTTTCCCAAATCAATTTCTCCAGCCCTAGAAAGTCCTCCACATTTCCAGCTGCAGAATTCTGTCTCTCTGTCCCTGGCCATCCCACAAGCACCCACATATCAACATGTCCAAAAAATGAACTTACTGTTTCCCCCTAAACCTGTTCCTCTGTCTAGTGTTAAAAATTTGTCAGTGCCATGGTCACGTTCCAGAGCTGGTTGTCATCTTTAACTATTCCCTGGCCCTCCTCAAAGACTATGGCAGGTTCCTGCCCATTCTCCCTTTTCTTCCTTTATCTATCCCTTCCACTCTCCCACTGCCCCCACCCTTGTCCAAAGCCTAATTACCACTTCAGGCAGGGGCTTCACCTCCTCGAGAGGCCTTTCTCTACTCTCTCCCCTCCAAATCATGCTTCACACTCCTGCCAAACTGATCTTTACACTTAGGTCTGGTCATATTACTCTCGTCTCAGAACGCATCAGTCACCATTGCCTATTAACTCAAGTTCAGACTCATTAGCCTTCCTACTTTTCCAGCCTTCACCCTCCTGCATACTCTCCCCCACCATACCTAAAATGGAACCTAACCCCCTTCCCCAATGAAATCTATTCATCCTTGAAAACGGAATTCCACAGCAGAACCTCCAGGAAGCCTTGTGGATTTCCCAGCCTCAGGCCTTGTATCTGTCATACTTACCAGGTGCTGTTTCATATGGTAGTTTTGTGTGCATATGTCTGAGCCCTTATTAAACTATAAACTCTATGAAGGCAGGAATTATTTCTTATCTAAATTTTATATTTCCCTCCACCCCCTGCTTAGCACCGTCAAGTGCTGTAGATGGTAGGGGCTTAATGAATGTTTGTTCAATTGATTGTCTTCCCTTCTGCTCAAACTCTCCTTCCTTGAACTTCCCAGGATTCAGTTATTTCTAAGAACAGTAGATTACAATGGGCCACTTTCCGTACCTCAAGTACAGTACGAGTATAACCTCTCCCTTTTCCCAATGTTCTTAGTTATTTCTGTGAGAATATGAAGTCAGTGAAACAATGTTATAAATGATGTTTTCCTGAGCAGCCAAAACTGAGGCTAGAAACCCTTAAACTTGGTGCTGAGATCCATGATTCCATCATCATCATTATTGTGATGCTTGCTTAGCCCTTCCGTTGTTGCAGACAGCCACAAGTGTTTCTCACTTGGCAGTTGGAGCAAGGGGAAGCTTTTCCCTATGGGAAGTGGGGAGAGGGTTTAGTCTATGGTATCTCTGTACTTTCTTACCTTGTGTCTGACTGGCTCCCCAGGTGTCATCCGTAGATGTCCCTTGGTGCTGTATTCTGGGCCATCTTTTCTCTATATTCTCTCTTAATCAGTTCCTATGAGCTGTCACCTCCATACGTATAATTCCCAAATCTCTACTTCCTGCCTTCATTTCTTTCCTTAATTCCAGCCCCACTTTACCCATTGCCAGCTGCTCAGCCTCTCCACCAGGCTATCCCATCAACACTTAACATCTCCTAATAGAACTTTCCCTTCATTCCCCATGTCTCTAACATACTTTGATGTTTCTTTTGAGGGTACCACGATCCAGTCACTCAGGTGTGCAACCTCAAAGGCACTCATGACTCCTTCCTCTCATTTATCCCCTAAATTCAATAATTTACCAAATCTTGTCACTTTAACCACATCCATTCTCTCCTTTCCCCAGTTCAGGCCCTCATCACCTCTTACGTGCAAAAGCCTTCTCACTGGTATCCCTGCTTCTAGTTTCTCCCCCTTCCCAGCCATCCTCCTCCACAGAGCTGCCAAAATAATATTCCAAAGACAGGTTTCACCGTGACACTTCCCCTGTCAAAACGTTCAAAGGTTCTCTATCATCGTTGAGTTGTATCAGTCGTGTCCGACTCTTTGTGACTTCACTTGGGATTTTCTTGGCAGAGATACTGGAGTGCTTTGCCATTTCCTTCTCCGGCTCATTTTACAGATGCAGAACTGAGGCAAACAGGGTTAAGTGATTTGTCCAACATCACAGCTAGTAAGTGTCTCTAGGATAAATATCTATCCTGGCATTTAAAACCCATAAATATCAGCCTGGCATTTAAAGCCTTCACAGCCTGGCTCCCACCTACCTGTGAGACTTTTTATAATGTTTGCCTTCATCCAACTTTATTCCAACTTACCTGGCAGCTTAGCGCTCTCAAACTCAACATTCTACTTCCTATTCCCCTGCCTTTACTTGGTCATCCTCCTTTCCTAGAATGCATTGCTGCCATACCGTTGTGTCTTTGAGTCTCTAACTTCTCAGCCTAGGTACTATATCCAAAGTCCTTCCTCATCCCCCTCCCCACCCCCCAGTAATTAGTTTAAATTACCTAGTTGTCTACATGTATCTCCCAGTAGAATGCCAACTTTGTAAATACAGAGGTTGCTTTGTTTCTGATTTTGCATCCCCGGTGCACCCCCAATCTCACGGCACCTCAGGATAGGCTCGGAATGAATGTTTATTGAGGTGAAACCTGAGTTAGAGCTGCCCCTCTTTTCACACCCTCCACTGACTCTCCAGTTAAAAACCCAAAGCAGCAGCAGCAGCAGCATAGCTGACGTTTACATAGTGCAGTGTCATAGAAATGCTCGGACTTGGAGTTAGGAAACCTGGATATGAATCATGGCACTGTCCTGGTTGTCTCTCACCCCTGACTAAGTCAGTAAGGTTCTTTCAGCCTCAGTTTGCTCCTTTATGAAATAGAAATAACAATATCTGCTCTATTTACTTGACAGGTCAGTTGTGAAGAAAGCCTTTTTAAAAACTTGAAATGTGTGTGTTATTATCATCATTATAACACTTTAAGGCTACAAGGGAATTTGCATACATTATCACATTGGATCATAGTATCTCAAAGCCGTAAGGGGCCTCCAGAGATCATTCTTTCCAACCCTCTCATTTCTCAGCAGAACTCAGGGCCAGAGAGATGAAGTGAATTATTGCCCAACTTGTTAGACTGTTGGGAATGTATTGGGAATAAAAGTATATTTCCTTTGAAAGTTAAAAAATAGCCTATAATTTATAATATGAAATCAGGACATTAGTTCTCGAGATATTTAATACTATGTTATTCTACATTATTCTAAGATAATCATTCTATGTTAAATTTGTAGAAACTAACATGCCACAAACATCTTATATTTGCTTCTTTAATGCATAATCTTTTGCCATGGTCCTTCTGTCTATGATAAACACATTTTCGGGGATACAAGGAAATGTTCTGTATGGTAGCATCTTAGAATGAGAGCTTCTTGTCAAGGAATTTAAAATACTTCACTTTAGATGGGTTTTTAGAGATGTGGGGAGGAAGTTTAAAGCTTTTCAGTAAGATTTTGAGGCTTAGGATATAAATGTAGGTATTTCTATTTACTGACATTTTTTGGAATAGATATTATTTTTGCATGCTATTTTATAAAATAAATTTTTGTATAATGAATCTTTATTTCTCCATTGATGTTAAATCAGAAATTTATTATCTTAACAAAAATGCCCCCACTAAGTTGAATTGAAAGCTTTGGGAGAAAGGGGGAATAGATCCCCTTACTCTGGGATCTGATCTAAATTTGGCCATCCCAAAACACACACTGCCACCACCAAAGTGTCTCATGGTCTTGGGATTGTTGAGTTCTACCTTGTAGGTGTCAAGATATTAGGAGAGACCCTATTTTAGCAAGCATGCTGTGCCCTGAGCTTGGCATCACAACAATCCTTTGTGCTTACCCTCTGGCAAAATCATTGTTTTGACCAGCACCAGGTGTTCTCCGAGCTCAGACAAGTTCTCATCATGAAGCCCTGCTATGAATCAGACTCATCCCATTGTTGCTGTTACCCTTCACTGTCAGGGCTACAGTTCACTGCACAGCCACTGGTATAAGTATCGAGATCTCCCCACACCGCCTCGGGTCTGCCAACTAGGGGCAGCGCCCCAGCACATATGTCCTGGCTTGCAAACTATTTACTTCACTTTGAAATTAAACTTCTATTTAATTTCTGTTCTGATTCCTGACTCCTGACTCTCCTGTCTCTGGCCTGCTCTGTTTGGATCCAGCTACCCACAGGTTACAGACTGGTTCTGTCTGGCTAACATTAATTGGTGTCACAAGTGGGACTGCACATGGAACCAGGCCATTGTACTCTCCAGTGACCAGTGGGAACAGACTAGGTACCACCAGAGATTTATTTTTCCAGAGTCTCTGGTGACCCGATTCGTCAGGGTAAGAATATCATCTCTGCACACTTTGTTCCCCTAACCAACTGTTCCTGCCTGCTCTGTTGGGCTCCAGCCTCCACAGGCCAGAAGGTGCTTACCCCCTCCACACACACACACACATACTTCCCCGAAGGCTGAGAGAGTTTGGTTAGCTCTGTTAAACCAGTAAACGCATGCTCACCTATTATAGACTGTAACTGCTGCTTTGTTGTTTGTCTGTCTTGTTTTGTCTGTGTTTCTGACTTTGTAAAATGTAACATGTCTCTGTTACATTTATGTTGTTTGTAGATTCTGTTACCTTGAAAGATTTAAAATGCAGCCAGCTAGAAAAACTTCTAAGGGCCGTAGCCAGGGAGTTTAGAACACTGGGATAGGTCAATGAACTTTCATACTTGAAGCAATTGTTGCAGTAAGCAGAACTTAATTCCCACTTTAGGCTTTCTGCAGGAGATTAGGTTATAAGAAAAGAGAAAAAAACCTGCAAGACATCTTTTTTTTCTGTCATTTCAACTTTGGATATGTTGGAATTACAGAAATAAAGTCAGATAATCCAAGTTTGTAGAACTGCTAAAAACAGATTTTGGAGGTTTGACTATTAATCATTTTAAAATTGTAGGGGAGAACTGGAATTTGGGGTAATTCCAGGAACCCCTTCTTAAATATCTTAGTAAGTTTTGAGGGTACCACTCTGTAGAATTTGTTTTAAGGAAAAACAAGAATTTAATTATTAAAGTTTTGAAAGTAAATGGCAAGGTTAATAGCTTCATTGTTCTAGGGCAGTGAAGGAAGACAGTTAGTTTGGAAGTAATCCCAGAGTCAAGAAAGAAAAAAAAATAGATAAATGGTTTGTACTTTATAGCAACCTCTTGTTAATCCCTCGTTGAATGATTGTTTAAACCAGAGATCCCCTGTGACTCGCCCAGAGCAGAGACCCTCTCCCCACTCTCGTATCAGATCAGATTCCCAAATACAGATGTTAAAAAAATGCAGAGAAACTTGAATTACATTCCAGTTGCAGAAAACTGTTCAATCTTAGTCAAGTTATCTTATCTCTGTTTATCCCAGTTTCCTGATCCATAAAGAGAAAAATAATAATGGTACTGACCTCCCTGGGCTGTTTTAAGATCAAAATGACATAATGAGGGTAAAGTGCTTAACACAGTGACTGGCATATGCTAAGCACTACATTATTATTATTATTTCTTTAATTGAATGTAACTGTTCCATACCTGATAACTCTAAGGTGGTTTCAAAATGCCAAAGGTAACAAGATCAATGATCTTTATATGTGATGATTTGGAAATGTGGTTGACATCATCTGAAGTTCTGTTTTGTGTTTTAAATACATGATGTTGTTTGTGTTATTATTGTATTTCTAAGTTCTCTTAGAGTGTGAAATTTGAGAGACCGTTGAAACAGAAATGCTGTTAGACAAAACAACTTTTTAATCTGGACGTTGTTATCCATGAATTGGGCTTTTAAAAGGATGTGATAAAGATAGATATTTGAAAATTGTTAAATATTTAATGAGGTGTATTTTGTCATAAAGCAGATAATGATAATAATAGTAAGCTTACTATGATACAAATTTTCATTTGAAAATTCTCAGCTATTATGAAAGTATATAGGATGGTTTAAAGATGTAGCTTCAACAGATTAATGATGAGTCAACTACCAGGTGTATGCTGTATGTCTGAAGCCCCAGAATATGGGTAGTTTTAATTTATAAGTAAAGGATGAATGAAATGTTAACTATTAGAGAAACGTCAGGAAAGATATTCAAGCCCTAAGTGGTAGTTAGTGAAATTTTGCTATTTAAGGTAAAAAAAAAATTCCTGGGATTGTAATTTACTAATACTTTGAGCTTTGATTACAGGGGTAGTCGTCTGAATTGTCTTGAAGCCAATAGTAGAAAATGGCATGTGTCATTTTGGTGGATTTCTGTGCCTGGGAAAAGTTTTGGGGATGACCAGAGTGTGGCCTATATAGAATTTTCCTGACTCTATTTCTCCATTGTGCTATTTCCTTTCTGAAAAGGAAAATTCTCACCTGGTTAATCCTGAGACTTGCTTTAGATACTCTGTGACAACTTTGATTGGCTATCAGGTATGACTCATGCCTGGAATCAAACAGAGCTAAGGGAGTTTTTCCTTCTGTTATGATATATGACATTGTCATCAATATGTCCCTTTACCTTTTGTAGTCAATTTCTATAATCAAGAAGTTTTGTAATTATAATACTAGATCTATTGAATAATAGATTGATACTTGAACAGATATCTCTGAGTTACTCTAATAGGGTGCAAGTATGAATATCTTACAATTTTAACCTGTATTTATGGTTAAACTATAATATAGGAATGATACCCTCTTAAGAGGGAAATGATTAGACAAAGTAATAAGATAAAGATGTAATGTATAAAGTTTTCTAAATAAATGGAATAGTAAATTTTGAGAAAGCAACAGGATTAGACTTATCTCTAAGAACTATACACATATGCATATGATTGGCTTCCAAATCCATTTATCATGGAAATTTGAGCTTTGAGTATATTTTAGTAATGTTATCAAAATCAGATTAAAGATTTATTAATTAAGACTTATGTAAGTTTCACATAAATTGTATGAATAATGGTAAAGAAAGTGAAAATATTTTTCCATTTTAAGGTATCTATCTGGTAAGCTTAAAGGGCAGAAGAGTTCATTTTGCAGTTGGACCCTCCTAAATTTTTAAAAGATTCTTATATCAGGTACAGAATTTAGGTAAGGATAGAAAAAACAAATGGTATATGAACTGAAATTCCCTGAAGTTTCAAAATTAGAGAACCAAATTTAAATTGTATTACTAGCAGAATTATCTAGGAACCTCTAGATTTGGAACCAGAGAAGCAGAGCCCCTTTTAGAGCTGTCCTGAGAATAAGCCTATTTTCAAGAAAAGATATCTAGGGACCAGATAACCACATGAGACATCTGGGACTCAAAATTTGCTGATTAAGTGGATACTGAGAATGGGTTACTAGGATACAAGTAGAGTTGATGTTAATTAATATTGGTGATGAACATTATATTGCTTTGCTCTTTTGTTTTAAGATGTTTATGTTTAAGTTTTCTTGGTTACCTTAGTGACATGTAAATTTTGCTTCTCAGACAGAACTAGTCCATTGTGAGACCTCTAAGTAGTCTGATCTGTACCTGACTTAATGTAATTATGCAATTATGGGAATTGTGAGAAAAACTTTATCGCATTGTTTGAACCTAGTTTTGTGTGGCCGGGAAACTGGACCATCTCGATGTGTTGTTTAGAGACTCTTAACTAAGGACCTATGTTATGCTGACCAGAAACTCAGCTTCAAAGATTGATGCAAGGAGTTTTCCCTAAGGGTCCCTACCAGGTCCTTCTGATCACTCCCAGATTATGGGTGTGGACTCCTGGATCATCTGAAGAAAGCTCCTGCAGAACCCTTTGGGGACCTCAAGTTTGAGTAGTACAGACCCAGAAGCAGCCAATATCCAGATGAGACAGCTGTTCCAAGATTTCAGATAAGGGCTAAATATACTGTCCTAGATTTTTTTTCCTCTTCCCTGTTGTTATGTGTCCAACCACAATGCCCTGATTCAAGTGTATGTTGGCATTTTCTTCCCCTACATTCTTGCCACCCACATCCTGGCCTTTTCTGCTTGCAAGCAAACAATGGCTACCAGTGATACCTGGGACATACTTCCTCAATAGGTCCCCTCAAGGAGCTGACCTCCTGGGATAAAAATGCTCACCCTGACCCAACTGGCCCCTTGTGGCATCTTAGCTTACGCCTGCCTCTCCTTGATTGGCCAGAAGGGTAGGGGTTCTTTCAGATCCCCTAACCTTGGGCCAAAAGGGAAAAATGTCGAGATATTAGGAGACACCCTGTTTTCCAGAGCTAAGGCCCAGCAAGCAAGCTGTGCCCTGAGCTTGGTATAACAACAATCCTTTGTGCTTGCCCTCTGGCAAAATCATTGTTTTGACCAGCGCCAGCTGTTCTCGGAGTTCAGAGAAGTTGTGGTCATGAAGCCCTCCTATGAATCAAACTTGTCCCGTTGTTGCTGCTACCCCTCACCGTCAGGGCTACAGCTCACTGCACAACCATTGGCATAAGCACTGAGATCACCCCACACTGCCTTGGGCCCCCCCCCCACCCTCACCCCCAACTAGGGGCAGGGCGCCAGCACATGTGACCTTGCTTGCAAGCTGTTTCCCTCACTCTGAAATTAAACTTCTGTTTGATTCCTGACTCTTCTCTCTCTGGCCTGCTCTGTTTGGCTCCGGCCACCCAGAGGTTAGAGTCTGGTTCTGTCTCATTGACATAGGATTCTAGGACTCTGCTCCTCCCCATGATGGAACTGGAATCAGCATGGATATATGCTTGTCCACTCTTCCAATTGAGTCCACAGGCCCTTGTTTTAAAAATTCATTTATGTGATCCTTTCTTCCTCAAAACATCTACCAAATACATCAGGGGATACTTCCATGCTTTCAATTTCCATCCACATTAGCAGACTCATCCTATCTTTTTGAAGATTTTGTTTTTCTTTACTTCACAAAATTCAAGCATCATTGGCTTTTTGAGGGTGGAACTTGTTAACACAAACAGTGGAACTAGGTCCCAGCATGTAGTTAGTGTAAGGCACTCCCAAGGGAGGCAGCTCTGAGAGGTTAATGCTAATACCTTCCCTCAGTGGCTACCTCCAAGTCAGCCTATTTCTTGTTTGTAAATAGTTTGCATATTATCTCCTCCAAAAGTGAGCTCCTTGAGAGCTGGGATTGTCTTTTGCCTTTCTTTGTATCTCAAGCACTTAGCACAAAGCCTGGCACATAGTAAGTGCTTAATAAATGTTTATTGACTTGACTACATGACTTGCCAGAGTCAAAAGACCAATGTGTATCGGAGGCAGAACTCTAGTTCTATTGGTTCAAGGCCATCTCTTTAACCATTACACCAAGCTGCCTCCTTTGGAATGTGACAAAGAAGTATTGTCGTATGAGTGGGACTTCCCCACCCTTGCTGTCCATGTTCAGACCAGATTATCCTTACTCCTTTCCAGCCTATGGCCTGGAGCAAAAACATACACTCTACTACCATGCCACAGTTCTGAAGTGTCTATTTTTGGGGAGATAGTTTCCCTCTCCTCCCACCGTCTCCTATTGTGGAGAAGTGATTTCTCCACCAGTGTGGATGTACATTTGATATCCCTTTGAGCTCTGAAAACCACCCTGTCTCAGCTAACAAGAGAATTGGGCTATCCCTATGTATACTGTTGGACCTTGTTTAGCTTAGAGTATTTAAATGAAAAGAATTTACATTTTGATTTGCTAGTTATCTTTCAATTAGGCCACATTTATTGAAATGAAGGAGAATAACTCAGGTGTGGTTTTTTTTTTTTTTTTTGAGATAGAGGAAGGCAGGGCAATTGGGGTAAGTGACTTGCCCAAGGTCACACAACTAGTAAGTGTGTCAAGTATCTGAGGCTGAATGTGAACTCAGGTCCTCCTGAATCCAGGGCCCGTGCTCTACTCACCGTGCCACCTAGCTGCCCCAGGTGTGTTGGTTTTTGTTCAGTCTTTTGTTGTCTATAGCTCATTCAAGATCAGACTGTTTGAAAATGCCGTGGGAATTAATGAATTGGTGTTCAGTTGGGTTGGTTTTTTTTAATGCATTAACTAAAGTAGGTGGGAAAATTTTTAAAGATAAAATGAACTTCTTCAAAAATAATTCCCACTATTAAAACTTTTTTCTTTTAATTTCCCATGCTCCAATAGTGTAGTATCCTCCTGTAGTCTGTCTCTTGTTGGAAGCCTTCAAGGAAGAGACAGGAAAATCTGCTTCTTCACCAGATTCAATAACATAAGATTCAGGGCCTGTTAATACTATTCCAAGCGATCATTGTTTCAATAATTGTATCATATCTGTAAGAGAATTCCTTAGATTATTTTATTACATGACTTATGTGAATGACACAGGAAGGCACAGTAAAGACCAGAGCAGTTTTGAAAGATGATGTGATTTTGGGCATCAAGAAGTATGGAAGCTTTTGAAATGGAAACTTTTTTTAATGTCTCTTGTTTGCAAAGAAAATTCAAAAGGGATTGAGATTCATAGTTGGTGCTTTTACTTGTTGGTTAATATAATTTTTTACTATCTGAAATTGTTGGCACCTGAAATGCCTAACTTTAAAATTAGGTATTATTCTGAAGAAATGAATCCCATTTAATAACTGTACAGAACAAACTCATTATCATAGGAATTAGAAAGTAATTTTGTTTTTTAAATTAATCACAATATGAAGAATGGAGGCCACATTAGCTGTATATGAAATACAAAGCCATACTAAATACTATATAGCCAATAAATGCAAAACATAAAGATGGAAGGATATCTTGCTTTGCCACCAACATTGTTATGTCAATGAAATTAAATGGTCAAAACCTCTGCACACATACTTAAGTTCTGACCATTTAATTACATTGTCATAAGTATCTTTTATATTAGTATATAATAACTTTATTATAATCATTTTTTAAAAAATCAAGAACATTGTTAAGAGTGGCTTTTATTCTGTGGCCTCAGCTTTGGGAGGAAAAGAAGGGAAATGCTGTATAGCTAATGTTAGTTACTGAAAAGCAGTTCAGATTTGGGGGCTCCAGTTAGGTTTCACAAGCTATCACCTCGTGATATCATTGGAGTTCTTTAAAAATGAAGGATGAAAAACAACTTTGTCATAGGGCCTGGACTAAGAATTTCATTGGTAGAAAACACTTTGAGGTAAAGAAACTCTCTCTCCTCAGGACATCTTTTCTGTAGTGGGATGGTTTTGGAGTCTCCAAGAGCACTGAGAGACTGAGACTTGCAGAGCGTCGCAGGCAGGGTCTTCTTGGCCCCTAGCCTGGCTCTCTCCATCTGCCATGCTGATTCTCAGGTTTCACTTAATATCATCCAAATCTACTTGTGAACTGGATTCTCAAAGGAACAAATGTACTGAGAAAGATCCCCCCTCCCCCCATGTTGTTTGTTATCAGAAATAAATCTTCCTTTATTATACAAATGAAAATGTGATTTGCTGATAAGCTTCTCCAAATGTCAGATTACAGTTCGTGAATAAAATGGAATATTAGCATAAGAAATGACAAATGTGGAGCAGGCAGACTTCAGAAAAATCTCCAAAGACTTATGTGAACTGATGCTGAGTGAGGGGAGCAGAACCAGGGGGACATTGTACACAGTTACAGCCACATTGTGCAATGACTAACTGATAGATTTGGCTCTTCTCAGCAATGTAAGGTTCTAAGACAGCTCCAAAAGGCTCACGATGGAAAATGCTGTCCACATCCAAAGAAAGAATTGAGGAGTCTGAATGCAGATCAAAGCACACTATTTGCTCTCTCTCTCTCTCTCTCTCTTTTTTGTTTATTTTGTTTTGTTTCTTCTTTCTCGTGGTTCATTCCATTGGTTATAATTCTTCTTTGCAACATGACTAATGTGAAAATATGTTTAATGTGAATGTATGCAGCCTATAGCAGATTGCACACCATCTTAGAGAGGGGGGAGGAGAGGGAGAGGGAGAAAATTTAAAACTCAAAAGCTTGTAGAACTGAATGTTTTAAACTAAAAATAAAATTTTTTAAAAAGTAAAAAGAATTAAGAAATGATGAACAAGCAGATTTTAGAAAATCCTAAAATGACTTTTACAAATTGATGCAAAGTGAAATGAGCAGAACCAGGAAAACTTTGTACGCAGTGTCAGCAACATTGTATGATGATCAACCATGAATGATTCAGCTCTTCTCAGCAACACAATGGTGCAAGACAAGTACAAAGGACTCATGAAGGAAAATGCTCTCCATATCCAGATAAAGAACTGTTGAACTCTGAATGCAGATTAAGATATATTTTTTCACTTAAAAAAATAAATGACAAATATGGAGAATTCATAGAAACATAGGAAGACTTATGTGAACTGATGCAGAGTGAAATAAGGAGATTAAGGAAAAATATACACACAATGACTATAGTAATGTAAATGAAAGGAGAAATAAATTGAAGCCAAATACTATGTAATTAAAGCGATTATTGGCCCCAGAAAAGAGGTAAGGAAACGTCCAACCCTACTGTCACTGGAGAGGTAGACTATGGGTATGGAATGTTGCCACGTTACAAGGTAGGATTGGAGGGAGGAAGTTAATAGGGAAATAATTGTGATGTTAAAAAACATCCATCAGATTTTTTAAGAAAGAAAGTTAGGCTGTAGAACCATCTCCACACACAATGCAAATCTCCGTATAAAACTTATCCAACCAGTATCCAAAGGAATGAATGAAAATCATTTTACTGGTATTGACCCTTTCACATCAATTCTTTCAATTTGCCTTTCAGAGCAAAATTCTTGAGGCCTCTTATTAACTCAGAACAATTTAAACATACTGTGATTTAAGGATCAACCAATTTAGACCATTCCCACATGTAGTTTTTAACTATAGGCAGTGTTCCATTTGGGTAACATAAAAACAAAATCTGAATTTATATGCAGTGGAAACAATTTGAAATGAATATGGGATAATGTAATCACATTCCCAGGAATGTGCCATGCAAAGGGCCAACACGAATGTGAGTACAAGTTGTGATTTTTTGAAAGTAACACAATTTACCCCACCAGGCACATGAGGAAATCAGCCTTGTTACTTCCCAGTCTCACCATCTATGTCATGTATACAACTGATTATATAGGACGTGTTCATGAATTATGAAATTTAAACCACAGAACAAATCTTTTAACCCTATGTTCATTGCAGAAGAAAGAAGAATTTCTCTGTCCATGACTACCTAGGCCATGATAACAGTATTCCAAAGTAGCCTCTGCCTCCTCTTTATTCTCTCCCAGACAAAATCTTTAGGGTACATCCCTCACAGGATTAATGAATAACATTAGCCATAGTCATCCACCTCTAGGATCCCAAGATTGAAAATAAGGGATTCCAGCATTCCACCATGGCATTCTCCCAAGACCTGTTAAAGACCTTAGTTTGAAAAGGCCAAGGTCCCCCACAGCATCCTGGGCCATCTCCAGTTGTCCTGATCCATATCTGCCCACTAGACTCAGATGGCTCCAGTGGAGAAAGTTAGGCTGGTGGTTTTGCACAGCCCCCTTTCATTAAATCTAATTCATTTGCATGTCAAGGCATCACCTCCCTGATGTCATGGTCCTCCTCGAGAACAAAGGACAAACAGCATGGCATCCTCCTACCTCCCAGCTCCCACAAAATGCACATGGACCTCTCTTGTGAATTCAGATAGTGACTGCTACTTCTGGTACATCTGAGTTCCAACCAAACGATAGGATTTTAATCCTAATGATTAATTTTGTCAACCTTAGCACTTTAAATTCAGTTTGAGATTTTTGTATTAGATAAAAGTCAAATGGGTGAAGAGGATATGTCCTAAACATTACAATATTTCTTATCCAAAAACTTCTCTTAGCTGACCTCGTCCTAAAACCGTAACAATATGGAGAAACTCAAAAGGGATAAGAGATATCCCACAATGCCCTCTAGAATATATAAAACCTTTCCTTTACTGCATACCACCACTTAGATAACAATCTTTGGTTAAAAAGTGACATTGGGATAATACTGCCTTTTCATTTTACTTGTGCGCTACAGAGATCTGTCTGTAGGTCTTAATCTTCATCTTTCTTGACACTGCTGAACACCCTCTCTTCCTAGATACTCTGTAGGCTACTCTTGGTTCTTCGACTTGTTGGGCCACTCCTTAGGTACCTTTGCTAGGTTGTCATCCACATATACACTATCCCTTCCTTGCAAATGTACCCCTATGCTGAGCTTTCTTTATACAGTCTCTCTTGGTGACCTTAGCTCCCATGGGTCCAATTATCTCTACGTAGATGAGTCCCAAACTTTTTTATTTGGTCCTAGTCTTCCTGAATTCCAGTCCCACTTCACCAACTGCCTATTGGACATTTTAAAATGGATTTCCCGTAGGCATGGAAACATCACTATCTCCCCCGCCCCAATTCCGTCCTTTTTCTGAACTTCCCTGTTTCTGTTGAGGTTACCACTATCCTAGTCACATAGGTTCAAAACCTCAGAGGCATCTTTGATTTTTCACTACATGTCCAATCAGTTGCCAGTCTTGTCATTTTTATCTCCTCCACATCTGTCACATCCATCCCCTTCTCTCCACTCACATGGCTACTTCTTTCATTCAGGCCCTCATCCCCTTTTGCCTAGACATCCACAGCAGGTTCCTAGTTAATCTCCTTGCGTCATGTCTCTGCCCTCTCCAATCCATCCTTTGCACAGTTAGCTGCCAAAGTGATTTCCCTAAGGTGCAAATCTGACCCTGGCACTTCATTTCTTAATCAATTCCAAAGGCTCTCTATTACCTCTAGGTTCAAACTACAGATACCTCTTTCTGACATTTAGAGCCTTTCACAACCTGGCTCCAACCCACCTTCTAGCCTTATACATTACTCCCCTTCATGCACTTTAGGACCCAGGCAAATGGACCTTCTTACTGTTCCTCAGATGCAGCTCTCCATTTTTGCCTCTGTGTATATGTACAAGTGTCCCCCACATCTGCAATGTGTGCCCTACTCACCTTTGCCTTAGAATTTCAAGTTTTCTTCAAAGCACAATCTGAGTCACCTTTGTGAAGTTTCTCCTGTTCCCTTAGCTGCTATTGCTTTCTACCCTAAAATTACCTTTTCCAAAATGTATATTTATTTATATTTCTATATGTTGCCTCCCCTGATATGGGAGCTTCTTGGTGGAAGGGTTTATTTTATTTTTGTCTCTGTATTTCCAGTGCCTAGTACAGTGCTTGGCCCATAATAGGTAATTAAGAAATGCTTCTATCATCTTGGGCCTTGGTGAGTCCTTCAGAGGTAGAACTGAAAATCAAAACCAGGGAGTTTTAGCACTCATGGGTCTGCAAGAGGCAGGGATGCCTTCACAAGTGAGTGGCATAGAGACTCTACACCTTTCCAAGGGTCTCCAGAACTTTATACAACACTGACTGCTTTGGCAGGAAACCAAACCATATTCTAGTACCATAGTTTCTACCACAGATTAACTCTTTTTAAAAAATGATCCAAGAAGACAGGGAGTAGAAAGACATTGGATTCGGAGTTGAGATCCAGATTCTAGCCTTGATGATGCCACTAGATTGCTTTGAAACACACACCTGAATCTTTCCAAGGTGTAGCTCCTTCTGTAAATATACCATGTCACTAGTAATTCAGTAGGACCAAGCTGGCAAGGTTTATTGGTCAGTTTCCTCCAACAACTACTTCAGAGCATACTTAATAGTCTATACCAGGGATGGGGAGTCTGGGGCCTCGAGGTCACATGTGGCCTTCTAGGTCCTCGAGTGCAGCCTTTTGACTGAGTCCAAGTTTTACAGAACAAATCCTTTTATTAAGGAGATTTGTTCTGTGAAGTTTGGATTGAGTCAAAGGGCTGCACTTGAGGACCTAAAGGGCCACATGTGGCCTTGAAGCCACAGGCTCCCTACCCCTGGTCTACCATCTTTTCTAGCCAGACCATTTGATTGAATTCAGAAGGATAAAATGAAGATAGTTTGGATAAGATTCTTTTGCGCAATAAACTCCCTAAATTAACTGAGCTAAAAGCATACCCATTGTTAGAAATTATAGAGTGTGGCAACCCAAGTGGCCAACCATCCAATGATATGTTAATGTGGATTATTTTTGTTATTGACAGCAACAATACCAATAATAAGTGGTGATGCTGAGCTGTGATTATTGCAAGAGAGGTTAAGGGATGGGAGGAGAAAGTAGTTGAAGCTATTTTGAGAAGAAATCATCCATATAAGCTCTTTTGATTAGTGCTGCATAATCAATGTAGAACCTTGACCTTTTGGGGTTACTCCCCATAGGAAAATGGATGCCTTTGTTGGGTTATGCTGAATCTCTTGGCAGGTGCTTTTGACTTTTGGAGTATTTTCAATGTTGAAATAAATTTGGGAACACTAGTCAGAGCTTCTAACCATACTTCTCACATGTAATGCATGTTGTATGACTAACGTAATGAGGTAACAACCTGTTGGAGTAATTACTTAATTTCCCAGGGACAGGTTAGATATAAGGATGAAGTAAAGATAAGAGTCAAAGGTAATCTTCAGGTTTTAATCCTGAGTGACTAGGAAAATGATGGCACCATTGATGGTGGATAAAGACTGGACCTATGATTTCACTAGTACAGGGAACTCCAAGAGGAGCAAATTACCTTTGTTGATGCATATCACTACTTGCTTTCTAATTTTCTTTATAGTTAGAGAGAGTGGCTTAGAGCACTTAAACACTAAGTGACTTATCCAAGTTCACACGACTTGCATATCCCAGAGGTAGAATTCCACTTGAGGTTTCCCTCACTATGAGGGAGTCTGTCAATAGAAATCTGAAAAAAAAAATCAGGAAGGGAGAAGCAATGAGTCACCTTTAGAAGGAAAATTTTATTTCCTAGTCAGAAACTAATTACAGAGAATACTGCCCTATTTCTTCAAGCTCCCACTCGCCCCCAGACTTGAAAGATGATCAGCATGTCTTTTTCTCAGTACATTCTACACTAAGCTATGTCTTTAAAAATCTGTTGTCCAAGTATGCAGAATTTACTCAGGTCATTTAGAGCCTTACTTCTTGAATTTGATGACAGTTAAGAGGCTTGTCAGTTTTTTATCCTTTGCTAAAAATCCATGTGCTAGATTTCTCACATCTTCTTGGTCAGAGGCTATGATTTCATGTTGAGCAACTGTCTTTTGATATTGTTTTGCTATTCCACAAAATTTTTAATGTTAAAATAGTTGGAATATGCACACAAACCCTTCTTTCTCAATTATGTCTTTTATAAACATTAAAAGCATGTTCAGGAATTAGCAGCTTAATGGATTGTTTTCCTGTTGATCTGAGAATCCTGCAATAATAACCTCAATTTAAAAGGTTCCAAACAATTGGTCAGCAGTACTGTTTTTCAAAAGAGCAACTTTGCTAATAGTCTCAATTTACTTATTAACCTATTCCCTTGGCATTTTTCTTTTTTCTATATCTTTCCTTTTAAGTAGAGGATGCAAATTGAAAAGCTGGGTAGTATTTTCTTTGGTTTTGCTTTCCCTGTTCAAATTGAAGACATGATTTTCATCAGAACTTCTCCTCCTTCTTTTCTTCCTGCTTCTCCTCCTCCTCCTCCTCCTCCTTCTCTTCTTCTTCCTCTTCCTCCTCCTCTTTCTCCTCCTCCTTCTTGTCATATATTTAAAGGGATGCATCAAGTCTAATAGGGACCCTTCCAGATTTTAAAAAGAAAAAAGAACAGTGGGGATTCCAGAAACCATAAACCGGAGAATTTAACACTAATCTCTGATAAAATTCCAGAATAAGTTATTAAACAAGTTATTTGTGAGCATTCAGAAAGGGACGCGATGATTGCTAGAGGCCATCATTGACTCATTAAGAATGGTGCCAGATTAACCTCATTTCCTTTTTAACAGGTTCATTAAATCAGCAGAATGCTAGTACAGTATATCTGGATTTCAGAAAGGCACTTGATAACATCTTCAATGAAATCACTGTGGGCAAGATGGAGGGATTTGAGCTGTTTGATGGAGCAGTTAGGTGGATTTGGAATGAACTGAACCACCACACCCAGAGTGTGATTAGTGGGTTGATGTCAATCCCTAGGAAAGTCTCTAAAGTTGTTCTGACCTTTGTCTTATTGGCAGAATAGGGAAAACCCAATCTCTTTATGTATCAGCTACTATGTGCCAGGTACTAAGCTAAAGACTGAAGCTACAAAGATAAAAATGAAACAATCTCTTCCCTCACAAAGGCAGAAAGGAGCAGTATAATTACACCAGAAAGTAGTTGTGGGCTTCAGCTTTTGTGACGGTTGCAATAAACAATATTTAAGCTGTAAAGGAGCAACTCATGTAGCTGATTATGAGCCTTTGCTCTTAAAACTAGCTCTTGTTATAGACATATATATATATATACACACACACATGTATGCACAAATATACATATGTATATGTACAGAAGTATACATGTATCAGTTATGGATATATACACATATGTATGTACCTGTATATATCATTGGTGTCCTATCATCATCATCATCATCATCATCATCATCATCATCATCATCATCATCATTTTCAGTCACTTTTGCAAATAGAGTGGTTTCTTAAGAGTGAGATTAGAACTTGGGTAAGACTCTGCTGCAACAAGATTGATTCAGGTACCAACTTGCCCAGATTCAACCACTCTACTCTTCTCTTTCCCATGGGCATTTCTTTAGGAAGGAACTGGAAGCAACCTCTGCAGACATGACTAAAATAAACAAGTTCAGACCAATCTAATCTCAAAGTGGTCATAAAGTAATTGCTCGCTACCATGCCGATATAGACTAATCAGGGATACTAGAGCACTCAGGTTATGAGCCTCAACACTGAAATGCCTGTACCCTGCAGACATCGAGATGGTGATACAAGAAGAAACACATGGCAAGCATCCGGTGGCTCACCATCTCTCCTCCTTCCCTTGATCTTCTCCTGGCAGGCGCTGTATAACTTCCCCTTCTTACTTTAATCCTTTCCGCCCTAAGGCCTGGCTCCATCTACTTTACCTTCTGCCAATCATTGACCATCTATCAATCAATGCAGGCACATCTACCACATGCCTTGGTATAGTTGAATGGGCACTGAGATGTTTAGCCTGGAAAAGAAAAGATGAGAGGAAGGGGAGGACATGACAGCTCTCTTCATGTATTTGAAAAGCTGTCCTTTGGAAGAGGATTAGACATGTTCTCTTTGGTTCCAAAGGGCAGAACCAGCAGGAAGGGTGAAAATTACAAAGAAGTAGATTTATGCTTGGTGTTGGGAAACATTTCCTACCAACTCAGTTGTCCCAAAGTCAGCTGAGTAGCCTCAGGAGATGGTGAGTTCTCCCTCAATGAAGGTCTTCAAGCAAAGGCTAAATGACCATTTGCCTTATATATTGCCATAAGGATTTCTTTGGGGGCATGAGTGGGACTAGATAGTCACTGAGGCCCCTTTCAGCTCTTAAATTCTATGATTAACTAAAATCCCTTCCATTCATTAATGCCATTAGTCTATCATACTATGGATTTGGGCTTTTGAATTTAGACATGTGCCTGGTCACAACGTGATGGGAGAGAGAGGAGGGTCTATTTCTCTTAGAGTTGAGAGTTCATTTCAAGCAAGCAGAACTGCTATTCTAATCCAGGTTTCTCCCTCCTTCTAAAACTCAGAGCTAAATACCACTTCTCTAAACTCCAACATTTAGGATTTTCTTAAGCTACAACCAAAAAAAGTTGCTACCAACAATGACAGATGAGAATATATCCCAGGTATTCCCTGCCATATAACCAGCTTCCATAGTAGGCATGAATACCTGATACTGAGGATAAGAGAAGCATGAACACCTTTATCATCATCATCATCATCATCATCATCATCATCATCTTCTTCTTCTTCTTCTTCTTCTTCCGCTGCTGCTGCTACTACTACTACCACCACTAACACTACCACCACTACCACCACCACCACTATTACTACTACTACTACTACCATTTAAGTTGAGACAAAGCTATGATATGAAAGTCCAGCCAGCCTCTCCAGAGCATTCTAAGTCCTTGCTGTCAGCATAATACAATTATATTCTGGGGGCCCCACTGAGACTCCTAAAACTCCTGACATCCAAGGTCAGTTCTTAGAAGTGTCCAGGCATACAGGGCAAGAGGATAACTAATATATGATTATGCAGACTCTTCTATACTTCTCTCTGTCACAAATTAAAGGAATCCAGGGGCCCACAGATCCTCTTTAGGATTATAAATGGATTCTTGACATTTGAGTTCTTTTGCTACCATAGTGTCTAATTACCCTCTCACTCTTGAAACCGACATTATGTGACACCTTGTCCCTTGATGATAAAGCAGGCTTCTACTTGACTTTAGTAGATGCCAGGGCCACTCTGAAAGAGAGTACATGGGAAGCGTGTATGTGTGTGTGGTGGGGGAGAGGGAGCCAGTCTTTCTGATTCCTTTCATAAATCAGGTCTTTCTCTTGAGCGTCATCTATTATGACCCGACACTGACTTGCCCTGCTCGTCTCCTCTCTGTGTGTTCTCCAGCGTTCTTAATGGCACAGACCATGTGAGCATGTGAAAGGAAACCTTAGGCTGTCCCAGAATCATCATGGATCTGCTATACCCCACCCAGTCTCTCAAGTTTTTAGTCAAGCCTTGTCTGCAAGGCACCGAAACAACCTCGTATGAAGTGGGAAAAAATTGGTTGGACTGGATATTTGGAACTACAAAGACATAGTAAGAATGATGATTAATTTTTTTATTGGCTTCAACCTCTGAGGGAATAAAAAGGAACAATAGTAGCAAAAGGAGCTTTGGATTTAGAGATCAGAGACATCATTTTAAATACTTGCTTAACTCCTCATTAGCTGTGTAGCTGTGATTTCCTGAACCTCTGAGAGCCTCCATTTCCCCATCTGATGTAAGGACAAGAGCATGGAGTCAAAGGACCTGAGTCCAATCTTGACTCTCCAGCTTGCTCCCTGTGTGGCCTGGGACCAGACATTTTTTTATCTGTAGGCTTCACCTTCCTCATCTGCAAAACTGGGGAGACGGAGGAGATGACCTCTAAGGTTTTTCTCAGCTCTAAACCTATGATTGTAAAGTAGGGATAATGGTATAGGCACAACCCAAATCACAGGGTTGTTAGGGGGATTAAATAAGCTAATGGATAGAAAGCACTTTATAGGCATAAAGGGATACGTTCATTTGAACTATTTACTTAATATGAGGGGACTGGACCTGTGATTTCATTGATGTAGACAATTTCTAGGGAGGACACTCCCTCTACCAGTACAGATAGGCACCTCTCAGAGGTTAATTGATGCATCCAGGTATGTCAGAGGCCATAATTGTACCCAGATCATGCTGAATTGGCTTCTTCTCATTTAGAAAAATACTTAAAATTAATTTATTAGCTATCAATAAAAAATAGTGAAATAGATTAATAAATAACTTTTCCATTGCCTGTGTTAGCATCTGTCTCTGCCTGTTGATCTCTAATCTATCTTCAGGCCCCACATCAAGTGCCACCTCCTCCTTGAAGCCTTTCCTACCTACCTCCCCCAGCTGGAAGTGATGTCTCCCACATCTGATCTTATAGAACCTTGTTCTCCTCTTATACATACACCATATTATAATTTATATGATCTTTTTCTCTAACACTCTATAGCATTGTGGTCATGGGCCAATTATTTACCTTTCTGTGCCTAGACAACTCTCTAAAAGTATAGGTCTGGTATGGTGAAGAGAGCGCTGGATTTTGCAATCAGAGAACCTGGGTTTAAATCTCACCTTTGTCCCTTACTCAGGTGGAACAAGGGCAGTGGAGGATGACCTTTAGAGCTCTAAGATCCTGCAGATGCTGTCTTTCTGGTATGTTCACTTTCTCCCTTCTCCTATAGTCTCTTAAGTATTTGAGGCTGAAAAACCTATCTATTTCACATTTATTACAGAATGTGAAGATTACAGAATCTTCACAGTGCTGAATCAGGTATGAGGCAGGTAATGAGGGTACAACACAAATTTTTAATAATAATTATCAAAGTATGCTCTTTGTTGCTGCCATTAAGACAAAACCTAATGTTGAAGGCATTTTAAAAACTCCCTTGAAGGTGACATTAGATTTTATCCCCCGAAGTAAGCTCAGTAGTCATCCTTGCGATATTAAAAAAAATGGAATGTCATATTTAGATGAGCCCTGTGAGCGTGTGATAAGTTCGTACAGTCATGTTCAGTGCAAACTGAATTTCTTCAGGAGTATCCTAACTATTTTTCAAATTTATCTCTTGATGTAACTAAAGAACCTAGGTGGCAAAGACAGCAGTAGTCGAGTGTCGCTCCATTAGACAACACCCTGATCTTGCCAAAGATCCATCATACCTGTGTGTTTGCATGTACATTTCAGCACTATATTCTGGAACTACTGAATGCCAAGAACTTTATAGACTCTTTTGGACACAGACCGAAACCAAATATAATTGTCATATCATTCAAAGGTAGGAAGTAGATTGAAATTGACATTTTGTGCTTTGCTTCAGTCTGGCATCAGTGAGATTTTAAAACGCAGAACCAAAAAAACCTTTAAGGCTTAATTCTGGTGATTAAAATTTATGTCTAATGTAAATATGTGTGTGTGTATGTGATTAACACATCGAATGCTAGGCTTAGAAATAGGGAGGCAGGTTTGCATCTTACCTCTGACACTCACTACTTACTAGCCAGGCAACGCTGGACAAGTCACTCACCCTCTGTCTAGGCCTTATCTGCTCTGTCATGGAAGGATTGAGACCCATATGGATGGAGGGAGTTCCCACTCATATAGGAAAATATATCTGTATCAGGTTAAAAATAACAGTCCTCTCACTTGTCCAAGTCAGAGAGTGCTGTGGCCCTGTGTCATATTGTGATGTTTTTGTAACATTTGAGGTCCTTAACATTCATGCCTTTTGAACTCATTGAATCAGAGATCTAGAGCAATAAGGACCTCGTTGGGCATCCAGTTCAGTGCCTGGCACATACTAGGTGCTTAATAAGTCTTTATGAACACTTGTTGATTACAGATGGGGAAACTGAGGCCCAGAGAGGTGGGCCTGGCCCAAGGTGGTGAGTCAGAAGCAGGATTTGGACCCAGGTCCCCTGATAATAAGTGACATTTATATAACTCCTGCTAGGTGTTTGGCGTCAAGCTCACAGCAGCCCTGGGAGGTAGGTGCTACTGTTATCCCCATTTTACCGTTGGAGAAACTGAGTTAGACGAGGTGAAGTGACCTGCCCAAGGCCACACAGGTAGTAAGTGTCTGAGGCTGGATTTGAACTCAGGACTTTCTGACTCCAGGCCCCAGTTTCCAAGGCTCCTGCTCTGAGGTTGCCTTCCCGTAGTGGTTTAGAAGCAAAGAATTTCGGTCATGACGAAACACTTGCCTGTTTACTAATATCTGACCCAGCATTATCCCGGAGAAGAGGATGGGCGATCCTCTAAGCTGGACAGCCTCCCTGCTCTCCTCTGTTGTCCCAGGCTCTGGTATTTAAAGTTCCCACTCCCATTCAGCCGCAGGGGCCTCCACTACTACTTTAGCGGAGCCATCGGCTACAATGTCAGTGCCGGATGCTTCCATTGCTACTTAGTCTGCGGAGCCGAGCCAACTGTTACAATGTCGCAACATTGACTGGAACCTGGATGGATGCTTCGACATTCAGCCCTCTCCGAGGGTGCCTCTTGACTGTACCTGATTGGAGGTGCACAGCGGCCCGAGACCAGGACGAAGCCATCACCACGTGTCATGGAAATTCAAGCTGAGTCCGCCCACCTGTTGTCCGTCACACGAAGGGGAGGAGAGCGATCTTTCCCATAGGGTTAGGCCTGTGCACTCAACAGTAGCAGCTGTTTAGAAAGAGCGACCCCAGCTAACAACTGTAGATGCTTTTACTAAGGCTTTATCTCCAATTAAGTGGTAATAGGAAAAAAACCGCAATGAAAGGCACTCATGACTCTCCTTTTTCCCAGATAGAGAGAGGAGGACCACCTGCTGCCCCCTGCTGGGAGAGATGAATGGAGGAGCCAAGACAGAAAGACCTGCCTCGTGCCACCCGCTGGGAGCAATGGGGAGCTAGAGAATGTGCTTCTCTCTGGAGGTAGCAGACAGAGCAGGAGGCGGGCAGAGGGAGAGAAGCCGTCAGGTAGGGAAATGGCACATGACTGGGGACTTCTCCGCGGGCTTCAGTTTTCTCTTTGTAAACCAACATCACGAGCTGCACACTTGCAAGCAGAGAGTAAGCTAGGGGGCTTGAGTCCCACCTCTGCCTCTTCCTGGCAGTGCAATCTTGGGCAAGTTGCTTCCTCTCAGTTTCCTTTTCAGTAAATGGGCAAAATGGCCTCCCGGGCCCCTGTGGGTTCTGATCAGCTCCAATCCTCAAACATGCTTCTTGGAACCTGATGTCGCTGCCCTTTAGACACCACTTCCTATCATGCCTAGAGGCCTTTCCACCCTCCCCTTGGATCATGGTGGAAGTCCTCCAGACTCCACATGCCCATAAAGTGACATTCCAGCAGCCACAAGCAACCATGGGCTTTAACAAAAGTGTTATCAACTTTTAAAGTGAGGCTTACTTCCAGGGTGGGCCCTCTGGGTCTCTTTAACTGTTGTTTTGATTTTCTGTGTCTGACAGATGCCACTCAGGAAGCATTTCACTAGAATATGCCAGCCAGAGAACAAATATCTTTCTGTCCTGGGGCAGAAGTGTTTCTGCTTTGCATAGGCAGGGTTCTTACAGGACAGGGGTTCTGAGCTGACTTTGGCCCTCTGGTGAAGCCTAGGGACTGTGTCTGTCTCAGAATGATGCTTTTAAAGGCATAAAATATGTAGGACTGCAAAAGAATTAATTATTTTGAAATGTAGCTATCAAAATGTGTGTTTTTTTTTTTAAAAAAAACATTCATGGAGTCCAAGTTGAGGAACTCTGCATTAGGGGATCCATTCCAAAGGCAGCTGAAGACTTTGTTTCAGACCTTGTCCAAGGGCCTGGACCCAGGTCACGGGTCATATGTCTATATTGGCGCTGGAGAAAGACTTCCACTCTAATAGTTTTACCACATCGTGGTGTAGTGGAAGGAGAGCTAGATTTGGAGTCAGATAACCTAGGTTTGACTCAAGCCTACCAGTCTCCCTGGGAGACATTGGGCTAGATGCCTGACCTCTCTCTTTAAACTCTTACTTTCCTCTTCTTAGCATAGGGGTTGGACCAGATAGTCTCTGAAATCCCTTCCAGCTTGAAATCTCTCTCTCTATGACCTCATGGGCCCCCTCTTCCCCAGGAAGGTTGGTGCAATCAAGACCTCTGTGGTTAGAAGAGAGAGTTTTATGATCATTTGCCATTTGCTTCCGTTCATGAGTATCTCTCTAGGAAATCAGAGCCTTGGAAAGGAGCTTGGGGCAACACTGAATGTCGCAGGGGAGAGAGTACCAAGCATGGAATCAGGAAGACCTGAGTTTAAATCCTGCCTCAGATACATACTAACTAGCTCTATGACCTGGGCAAGCCAGTTAACTTCTCTATGGCCTCAGTTTCCCGCCACGTAAAATAGAGATAATAATAGCGTCTACCTCACAGGGTTAGTATAAGGATCAAGTGAGTTAGCACAGGCAAAGCATTTGGCAAGAATTTTTGGATTATGTAGATGCTATCATTATTACTATCATCATTATTATGATCATTTCTGCACATTTTCTCCAGCGTTCTGTGCTGTCCTCAACTCAATCCAACAAGCATTATTTGGTGCCTGCTATTTTCCCAGCACCAGGCTAGAAGCTGTCGATACAAAGGAATAAACGAGCTTACATTCTGCTGGAGAAGGTACAACATTTACACAGAACAGCAAATGCAAGAGATATAAAATAAATTAAAAGCAGTTTTCTAGGAGAGAATACTAACAACTAGGGGAATTAGGAACAGCCCTTGGTTGGCAGTAGCACTGGAGTTGATCTTTGGAGAAAACTAGGGTTTCTTAGTGGGAAAGGTAAGGAGGGAGGACATGCTGGTCATGCCAGACAGCCTATGCAAAGGCCTGGAGGCTGGAGGTGGAAACGGCAAGTAGACCAGTTTGACTGGAACGCTGTAAGTGAGACACAAGAATAATGCATAATCAACCTGAAAAAAATAGGTTGAGCCAGACTATAAAGGATTTTAACTGTTGAATTGAGCTCTTGTTTTATTTAAAATAATCTGCAGTGTCTTTTTGGCATTGCCTTCATCATCACAGGTTGATTGGAGAGATTATTCCCTGAACTAAGAGCACTTTGTGTTGGCCTGCATTCATGCACTGGTCCTCTGACAAAAGGAAAGAAGCCATTTGTGTAACCCACACTCAGGAGACCATGCTCATTAGGAGTATGTCTCCCTTTGTGCTTGAAAGGGATGCAGTTCAACAACCCCTGTTGCTAATGATCCCAGAGAAGCCACCAAAATTTACTCTCATGTCGGAGACTGATGGCACAAAGTTCCTGTGTTGACTTTGGTTTTTTGTTCTCATTTCTCTTGGCCTAGATCTCTGGGATATTCTAATGCAGACATTCTGCAAAGTAGACATTAAGCCATTAATGAAACTCTTTGGGTAGAGCCATTCAGCCAGCTCTGAATCTAATTGTACTACTGTTTAACATATATCTCTCCAGATCTTTTTCTGGGAAGATCTTCTTGGTATCCCCAAGCACAATAAGGCTAGCACCCCACTTTGGCAAGTATTCAGTTCACATTTCTTTTATAAGAGTATTAAAATGTTATGCCCAAAGAGTTATTCAATTTCCTATACCCTTTGTTCTAAAATATTTATCGCAACTCTCTTTGTGGTGGCAAAGAGTTGGAAATTGCAGGGATGCCCATCAATTCAGGAATGGCTGAACAAGTTGTAGTGTATAATTGTGATGGAATACTATTGTGCTATAAGAAATGGTGAGCTTGATGATCTTAGAAAAACATGGAAAGACTTGCAAGAAATAAGAAGAGTGAAATGAGCAGAACCAAGAGAATATTGTATACAGTAACAGCAATGTTGTTTTAAGAACAGCTTAGAGTGAGGAAGTAGTTTTGACTATTATAAATATCCAAATTAACCATAAAGGACATATGAAGAAAGATGCTATTTGCATCCAGGGAAAGAACTGATAAATAGGAGTATATATAGAATGATTTTACATATATACATATTTATGTCTGATGGTAGCCATATCTGGGGAGGGGAAAAGAAGAAGAAAAAAGAAAAAGAAATTTACATGACAAATTTATTATATATTTAAAAGGAATAGCAGGTTGTACATAATAGATTTGCAGTTTCATATGCAATCATCTTTTTTTATTATACCATGCTATGAAAATGCTTGTTTTATTCCATAAATTAAAATTTTAAAAAGAAAAAGAAAGAGGGGAAAAGTGAAACCTGTAAATGAGTAACAGTTTGACCCAAAGATTCATGTTCCCTAGTGTTATTCATAGACCTAAGAATAAGGGTCCCTTTTCTACTGTAGTTCCCAGAAAAAGGCTTTGGGAATTGCTCACATATGGTCTCTTCTTCTCACTCTTACCCCTAATACTTGCTCTATAATTAGATGGGGTTTTTATCACTAAGGAGAGAAAACCTCAAGACCTGTCTTCTAACAGGAAATGCATGGCATTTCCTCTTTTACTATGGCTAGTACTGCTATTTAGGCCACATCTCTCCAAATTCTTCCACAAGAATAACATGAGAGACTTTTAAAAATCTTTTTCTAAGGTCTGAGTAAACCATGTCAGCCGCAATGCCCTGGTCTACTGGTTTAGTGACTTTGTTACTAAAGGACATTGAGTTAGTTTGGCATGATCTGTTCTCAAGGAAGATCACTGCTTCCTTTGTGAGCTGTTCGTTTACCACCTCTGTAGGAACACATGCTGTACTGCTCACTTCAGCAAAACATATGCCAAAAGCAGAACAATATAGAGAAGATTCACATGGCCCCAGCCCAAGGATGATGTGCAAATTCTGACACCTTTCCAGATTTTAACATTATGGTACATGAATATAATACAATATTATTGCCCTGGATGGAACGATGAAAAGGATAAATTTAGAGAAACCTGGGAAGACTTATAAGAACCGATGTTGAGCACAGAACCAAACATTTACAATGACTGTAGTTTTGTGAAGAAAAAACAACTGTGAAACCTTAAGAACCAGAATCAATAAATGTTGTGACCAGTGAGGACTCCACATCTCCAGCACTGATGTGCCACACTAGAGGGGGCAGATTGCAGATGTGGCCAATGTGTGAATTGGTTTCATGCACGTATTCTTATTTGTTACAAAGGAGGGCTTTTATTTTTCTTTGGGGGGAGGGGAAGAATTGGAGAATAGTGATGGTGATACTAAAATAAAAAGGAAGAAAAGATCATCAATGAATCATAACAAAAATAAACAGGACAGAAGAAGGAAGTTCTGAAGGCATCACAGATAATTAGGGGCAGTGTTGTAGCTATGAGGTCAGCTAGGTAGTTCAGTGGATAGAGTGCTGATCCTAGGGTCTGGAAGACCTGAGTTTAAATCTGGCCTCAGACAGATAGCTGTGTGATCCTGGGTAAGTCACTTAAGCTGTTTGCCTCAGTTTCCTGATCTGTAAAATGGGGATGATAATGATAACAGCCACTTCACAGGAGTGTTGTGAGAATCAAATATTGTGACGACCAAATGAGAAAATAATCATAAAGCACTTAGGGCAGTGGAGTCTGTTATCTTAGTAGTTCTCAAACAGCACAGCCTCAGGGAGAAACCACTTATTCTTCTAAGCTGCTCACTGGGAGAGGAGAAAGAAGGAATGACCTGGGCACCTAAAACATTATAAAGCATAGCCCTTGTTTCCTACTCCACTCATGCTGTTGGAATCTTGCTTAGTCAGTTGTAAAGAACCAATTTCTCACTAAAATGAACCAAAATAATTTACAGACTAGAACTCAACACAAAAGACCAGAAATGGGTCCTTACTGTTATTGTAGTAGTATAGAAATCCCATAACTGCTTTTATAGCTATGCCTTTGAAAAGGACATGGAATTATTTGGAAATAACTACATTTCCTATCATGTTGTGAGTCAAAGGCTTGAGGCGAGGAAATAAAAGAACCAGGAGGAAAGACGGATAAAGAGCTTTTTTCTCCCCTGGAAAATGATGGACATGGGCATTTTCTGTTTTTGAGGAATCTGTAGAAGTGCCTAAACTTGGACTAGGTAGGAATATGAGTTGGCAGCAGTGAGGGAATTTCTGTGCCATGACAAACTCTTGGACCCAGCAGAGTGAACAGGGCAAGATTCCAAGGGCAGCCAGTGGCAAGAGGATTGGAACTGAGAGAGCGTGCCAACATGGTCTTTACTGAAGAGCTCCACCTTGTTAACTAGTCTGTTGTACCCCAAATCTGATGGTAGCCAGCATTCTGGGAAGCTTCTAGGCACTGGCTATTAGAGTACCTTGAAGTAGAACTCCACAAAATAAAGACTGTATTTTATGATCAAGAAAAAGAAATGGAGAGACAGAAACCATTCCAGAGACAGAGAGAAACAGAGATATACAGAGAGATTTAACAGGAGCTACCAGGTATATGGATTGTCATGTATAGGGAAACTCAGCTCGTTGACAATAACATAAGCTCAGTAAGCATAATTTGAGACGAATCACATGGAATACCAGGGAAAATTCCAAGCTCAGTGGAAATATATTAAAAAAGAATTCCTATATAATAAAAAGAGAATTCTAGCAATTATTTTAAAACATGAGAAAAAAGAATGGCAATTGATTAATAATCAATACAGTCTTAGATCCAGCATGACCTAATGTGCATACCTGACAAGATTCTAAGTGTTTAGGAACCTCCTCAATTCCTCAACCCACCATAGACAGAGAGGTGGCACAGTGGATAGACTGCTGGTCCTGGAATCAGGAAGATTTGAGTCAAAATCTAGCCTCAGACATGTTCTAGCTGTGTGACCCTGGGCAAGTCACTTAACTTGTGACTGCCTCAGCTTCTTCAGCTGTCAAATGGGGATAATAATGGTATCTACTTCATGGGGTTGTTGTGAGAATCAACTGAGATATTTGTAAAGTGCTTAGCATAGTGCTTATTTTCTTTCTTCCAGTCGAGAAAGGAGAAAAAACAGGAAAGAGAGAGCTCTGTTCTCTTGGTCAGTTAAAAGGGAAGCGAAGCACAAAAGCAGATAAGAGCCTCCAAACTTTGAAACCCTTGGCTACCAGGAAGAAGAGAGTGTGGGAGAGAAGAGGGTAGGAGCACAGCCAAGACGCTACTTTTTTCCTGGTAATCCATGAATAAGAGAGATAACTGGAGAGAGAACAATCCAATCTCTGCTCTTCTGTTGAACTTTAGGGAGAAGAGAATAAGGTTAAAAGAGAGACCCACAGAAAACCTACCCCTTATTTCTCCCTTCAGATCACATTCTCTCTCCCGGTCACATAATCCATTCATGCCTGCTCATTAACTTGTCTTCCAAAGGTAAGGCACTTTACTTTTCCATACCATGCTCTACTAACTCTGAAGATCAATAGAGGTAGTGTACTTTTTCCAAAGAAGCCTTTGGTTTGGAATCAATGGGGTCCTGCCCCAATGATAAGTAGAAAGCCTTTTTGATCCAGTCCACATGACTCATTAGGGATCAGAGTTTTGATTCAAGACAATACTGCTGAGTTTATGATAGAATGTAAACACCCCCTCCCCCAATACATAACTCATTAGAGAACCACTCTATTCTGAGATCCACTTGACTGTCTGGAGTCAGATAAAAGAGGGATGAGTTATTCTATACATCAATTTCGGCCCAATTCCAACAAGCTAGAAAGTAACTTGTTACGATTTATTAACTGTAACAATGGATGACTAATCAGACAGATTCATAGCAGTTCCCCTCTTTGTGTATTGATGATACCTATCAACATGTCTACTATATTGTGAATAAGAAGGCAGGTAGGGTTTGACCAGTAGAGTTGAGTTCCCAGGGCCTTGTAATACAAAGGCACATTTGAGGCAGTTATGCGATTCAGTGAATAGAATGCTACTACTGTGATTAGCACCCCTTGAGTTCAAATCCTGTCTCAAACACATAAGTAGTCCCAGTCAGGTGAAGTGGCCTGTCTCGAACTCATTTTTCTCAACTGTAAAATGGGGATAAGAATAGCACCGACTTCGCGAGGCTGTTGTGAGAATCAAACAAGAAAACATATAAAGTACTCTGGAAACCATAGAGCTGATACAAATGCAACCTGTTATTATTATGGCATTGCTACACTAAGGACCTCCTCCGGTGACTTCAGAGTAATTGGACCATCCAAAGTCTAGTCACTGGAATCATGCATGTTGGTTTGGTGGTGGTGGTGGTGGGGGACACCTCCTGAGCGCTCCACAGGAGCCCAGACTTACAGTTATTTTTCTCTGACCACCCAAGTGTTAATGTGGAGTCACCTGCCATTTCTGTGACCACTAGTATAACACAGATACAGCATTTTGAAAAAAAAGTTTAAAAAACACTGTTAAGACTTGCCATGGATGATACAGGATAATTTGCCCTAATGGTCAGTTCTCCCTAACACCAAGGGAAATGGAAAATCCTCTTGACGTGGGACATGGATTGTCCATTAGTAGAGTCATGACTATGCATGGGTCAATTTATTGATTAAGTGGCCTGGGAACTTAGAAGGGCAGCCAGGAGCCATTACAATCCTGCAAGTGACAGTCCAATCATGGTTTGGGAGACATCTGGGAGCCCCTTTTTCCCTGAACCTTCCCCAGAATTCTTTTTTTCTGGGTAGAGGGAGAGTCTCCTTGACCTAGAAGCCGGTGGGATTTTTATGGGTCTCCTGGAGGAGTTGTGCTTGACTGAACTCTAGGAGTCTCCCCACTCATCAGGAAGGAGAAGAGGACAGAGTTAGCATCTTGTCTGAGGTTACTTGTGACTTCCTCAGTTCCTCCTCTTGGTCTCTAGCTATGCAGGGTAGTTTGTGTGTTTCAGATGTTACCTAATGCTTAGTCCTTGTGGTCTGTGGGGCTCAACTGGTTTCCTAGGGTGGCTGGGCCTGCTCCTATGCTAGAATCAGAAGGCCTGGCTCTACCAAGTTCTGCTGGCATGACTTTGGCCAAGTCACTTAAACACTCATTTGTAAAGTGAAGAAGGGAAGTGGTGAACTCAAGATGCAGACTAAAATCTATGTTTTCAGACACAAGCCAATGTGGGAACTTATTTTGCTAGACTGTGTATATTTGTTACAAGGTGGTTTTCTTTTCTTTTCTAATTTATGCTGCTGGGGGAGGACAAAGGGCATAGAGTAGAAAAAGAAAAAGAATGAAATGAAAGGGGGGGCAGTCAGTGAGACATCTTTTTTTTTTTAATGGAGAGAAAAGGACAGAAGGAAGACCAGGCAAGTAGGACAGCTTTGAAAGCTACAGCTCAATCTTATTATAATCTTAAAAAGAAAAGTATAGTAGGCCCTGTAATTTCATGGACAATCCTCTTTTTTCTGTTCTTTTCTGTAATTGCAAATGCAAATACCTGTTCCATTTGGTGTTTGATAGCTTCAGAATAAGAATGAAAATTAATTTAAAACAAAATAAAATAAGGAGATCAAAGTAAATACCTTCATAGGTCCCTTCGAGCTCTAAATCCATAATCTATGAGCCTCGACATTTGTCCTTGCCCTTGAACTTGAATGTAGGGCCTTGTCTTGGGTTGCCCTTGCCCTGATGCTGGGGAGATTAATGGGGATGAATCTTTTTCTTAGTTTCCTTTTCCATGTCCCATGCTATCTTGATTTCCCTTACAATTACATTAGCTGAAGAAGGAGTACCATGGTGCTGTCCAGGAAATTTATTCTCCTTCTAGCACCTTATTGTATACCTTTGAATTCCTGTAATGCTCTGCTAAGGAGATTTCTAGAGGGACTTTTGCAACAGGGAAGCTCAGGTCTATTGAAGGCAAGGCACATCCCTTGCCTCTTTACCTGTATTTGCCTTTATCACTGCAGCTAACTGAGAGGTGAAGAATGTCACCGGAATAGTTAGGGTTTCCATAAATAACTCAGTAGTCTTTCCTACAGTAGAACAGTCAAATCTAAGATGATGCTGAAGCCTCTCTCAGTCGATGAGATGTTTATGGACCTAATGAAATTGTATAGGTTTGTTCCAACCAACACCAGAAGTCATTATTCACTGTCCCAGACCATGCTTCATACCCCCACAGATCTGCTACGCATTTCTCCAGGAACAAAGTTATGGAATAAAAAATTTTGTATCTCCTAGGATGTGCTCAGCTGAACAAAATCTGTCATTGCCAATGACTGAAGGAAGAGGAAATCAGATTTTTTAAAGATGAGGAAACAGGACATTTTTTAAGCCATAAATGAGGTAGAGTGACATTTCAAGTTATAGCAAATTTCATGATTTTAGTATATGTTCTCTATTAATTTAAAAAATAGAATAAGTGCATTTTGGCAGAGCTAGAAAATAAGTTAATGGTGGAGTGGTGAAAAGTCTTGAGACAACTACAATTATCTCTTAATTACACACAGCAGGCTTCAAATATGTGTCCCTTCTTAGGAAGAGACTTAAAGAGAAAAAAGGAATCTCAAACAAGCTAATTATGAGGCCCATGCAGGTTTCTTGATGAAAATTTAACTTTTGGAATGATATGGGAATAAAATTCAATAAAGCTTCTTTACAAGGCCTGAGTAGGGGCCTTGACCAGATCAAGAGAACATCTATTGCCAACTACAGCTTTTTCTGTCCTTTGAATGTATTGGCTCAGATCAGAAATTTGGAGCTGGCAGGCTCTTTTGAGCTCACCTAGTCCAATCCCCTCATTTTTCAAAGCAGGAAACTGAAGCCAAAAAACCTCTGAAAATAAGGTCACCTCGGTAGCAAATAGCAGATCTGGTGCCTAGAGGAGCCATAGGACTCAGGTCTTTGAAGACAAGGTCCTTTGCTCTTTCCACAATTTCATGGGCTAATTATGAAACAAAGCAATTGAGATCAGCCCTTTGACAATTGTACATTAGGAAGTAAAGACATTTCAGGGGTGTGTGTCCCCTCCTGTTCTGTGAAATGAAGGGGCTGGACTACATGCCCTCTACAATCCCTTCCAACTTTCAATCTATAACCCTATCATCCTGCAAACTAAGAGTTGTCTCTTTTTCCTTCAAGAAAGAACCAGGGGGCAGCTAGGTGGTAGTGAGTAGAGCACCGGCCCTGGAGTCAGGAGGACCTGAGTTCAAATCCAGCCTCAGATACTTGACACACTAGCTGTGTGACCTTGGGCAAGTTGCTTAACCCCAATTACCCTGCCTTCCCCCTCTCAAAAAAAATAGAAAGAAAGAATCAGCCACAAGCTAAGCTGCTACAGGATCCTATAGTTAAGGAAATGTTTTAATACTGGAACCTAATTTCATAGAACCAAAATCTAAAGCTGGATGGGACCTCAGGGTCTATCCAGGCCAACCCCCTTATTTTACAGATGAGGAAACTGAGGACCACGGAAGTTACTTGACCAAATTCACACAAGTAAAAAGGTGAAATTTGAACCCATGTCCCCTGACTCCATAATGAGTGCTTTGTTCATAGTACCATATAGGAAATATGTTAAAAGACTCAATTTTCTTCTTAGCTAAGTTTAAAAGAATTAAAAAATCTCATTAGCAAATTAATCAAATATTCAATAAACATCTATTGTGAATCTATCACTTTGCTAGGTACTAACAATAATACCTTGAAGTGGTATGAGTTCTTTACTTCTTTAAAGTACATTCAATGAGTTCCATAAGGTGAGCTACCATTGTCAACGGGAAGATGTGAGAGAGGCTGAAGAAGAGTGCCATGTTTTCATTTCTAATTCCCCCTGACAAATTGCCATGGCAACTCAAGTTAGGTCCTTAAAGTACATCAGGTCTAAGGCAGAAGGAGGGAGGGGAAGCTGTGAATGGATCTGGAGTCCCTTTAGGACTTTGAAATATCATTAGTTGAAGTCATCAGCATACCCATCAATTCAGATGTACTTAATGACTTCTATGTGCCCAGAACTGTGCAGTGGGCAGGGGATGAACATAATTTGATTTGTTTTCTAGCCTTTTAAGCAGAAGAATTAGAAGCAAACACTATTTAACTCAAAGTACAATTTTATCTGAAGGAAGCAGAAGATACTGGAAAGATCTTGTGGCCATATTTTAATGTTAAAGGGAAGACTCTTACCTTCTCAGCTCTTGAAAACTCATTCTTTTTGACAGTGAATATCCCATTCTAGAATTCTCCGTAGGAGGAAATAACTTGTTTTGGTTCTTATTGCCTAATCTAGTACCTTCTTAATTGTCTCAGATCAAGGATGGGAAGCTGTAGATGATCTAATGTGGTAGTTACCCCATAAGCATTCACATTGAACTTTGAAATCTCTGTGCACCAACATTTGATTATATTCGGTGTTATGAAAATTTTGAGATTATATAAAGAAGCCGTGTTGTGAAGATGTGAGCCAGGAAAAAGTGGAAAGCTGACCCAGCTTCCTCATTCTATCCTAGCTGGAATGATACGCTGCAAATGTTTAACATTGTTGAGGAGGTAGACAGTGAGTTTTAGGAAAACATCTTCTCTCCAGAAAAAGTAACCTTAGAAAATAAAGAAAAAGAACTATGGGATTGTGTAAATACCCTAAGGCTGGCAAGGGCAGGATGAGGTTTACTGATTTTAATCAAGGAGGGCTCCACCAGGATATTCTAAGAAGACCAACCTTAGAGAAGTGAATTATCCCATTGAAACAAACCTGATCTTTGGTAAATCCTGAGAACCCAAGGATATCATGTTCTGACATTAAGGTTAATAGGTTCTAAACACCAAAGTTAACACATTCCAATACCAAGGTTATATGTTCTCCCCAAACCACCTGGCATTCCATCCTCTCCTTATCATTCATCCTCCCAAATAAGGAATGTGGCTGAGAAACCTCACTTGATAGCTTCTATTGCTGCTGGTAATGTCACCCTGAGGCTGTGTAAGAGCCCTACATATGTGTGTATCTCCATTTCTTTGTTGTACACTGCCATCCACCTGTCAATTGCCCATCAGCTGATGCTAATATCATTTTTTCTTTCCTAGTGTTGCCTCCTTATTTATTGACCTCCAGTCAAATAGACCAAGGTGGGAGGAATTATTTCCCAGGAGGATCTTAGGACTTCTGGCTTAAGGAATTTCCCAGCAACATGACCTCTTAGACTGACCAGACAACATGTGGTTGAAGCAGACTTTCTGGGTGTATGGGTGTTCAAAGAGGACTAACACGTCTGGTGTGAGGGCTTGCTGAGCTCTTTTCAAGGCTGCTCTTCCACCTTTGGTGTCTACCTGGCACTCCACTCTCACCTGTGGCTCCAAGAAGCTGTAGCTTGTGCAGTGGCCACACCCTGGTAAACCATCTCAGCAGGAAGTCTTGACCAGTTTGAGGGTAACTGCTGGGCCACAAACCCATTGGTGACTTAGGAGGGGTGTCTACCCCAAGCATGTGAAACCTTCCTCCAGTGGAATGAGTGGATGAGAATAATTTATTCCAATGGCCATGAAGGTGGCTGAAGCAGGTGCTGAGAGCTTGGTCAGACAGTGAAGATGCCAAGATCATCCACTGAATCTTGGGCCATGGACAGTCATCCTGACTATTGTCCTGCTACTGGGATTCAGTTACTCTGGAAGAGAGAATGAGGCTGACCACTTTGTGCAACTCTCTCACTTAAAGCCAATTCATACATGAGTCAAGATATCACCCTGTGGTGTTATTGGTCCTCTCTGAAAATGAAGGACAAACAACATGTGCATTTTCATATAAAAATTCTTGTTGCTTATTGGGCTCATAAAACTAAAATACTTCTTAAGTCAATTCATTTCAAGGATATATATGGTTATGGCATAGGTACCTTCTGCAGATGCCAACTGTTTGCCCTCAGTAGACAGTCTTTGGGAGTTGCTATGGATGAAGAAAAAAAATGCTATGGAGAAAAAACAAGTCACCTCGGGTACAACCCATTGGTGATGAGCTTCTCCAGGTTAGCTTAGCTGGTCCTCGGATGCCAATCCACCCCTGAGCTCATACTTGCAGCCATTGTAGCTGGAGAGGACCGACCAGAAGGCATGTATGTTCCCTTAGGTTGACCTTCAAGAAGCAGGGGTCATTGCCACACTACGTAAGGCACTGAGGTATGTACCCTTTATGTCAACAAATTATTTAATTGAGCTGAGTGGCTGACTTCAACAATAGCTTGGATAGTCATGACTTGACTGCAGCTAATTACTTTAAATATAACCTCAATCTGTAATCTGTACACATCAAAACTCCAGTGCAAAGTACAAGTTGTTTTTGTGAGACTAGAATGAGAAACAGTTATGCTCCCCTCAGGTAATTAGCAGCAAGAACAAATAGCATACTTCTCCTGGAGCTTCTGTTGAGTAGCTTTGAGTTCAAGGGGGGCAAAGGGGAAGGATAGAACACTTTGAGTTTCAAACATGGGAAGTTATTACAGTATTGATTATTTTCAAGCTGCTGAACTGCTTACTGTTATTCACAGCTATATTGTCTTTTTTCCCTTTCTCTTAAATAAGAAGTGTTATCACATGTCTATAACCATCTGTTCTGGTGACTAAGCACCAGCTCAGGGTGTAGAATGACAAGAGAGGATGAACAATGCATCTTACCGTCTCAAGGAAACATTTTTAAAGTGCAGATTCAACAACAAACATTTATTAAACACCTGCTCGATGTCAGGGCACCATCCTAGGCAATGGGGAATCAAAGAGAAAAACCAAACAGGCAATCCTCGTTGTCAAGGATCTTACATCCTACTGGGGAGGAATGGGGAAAGGGAGGAGGATATATAACATGAACATAGATAATAAGTAGCATACAGGGTTATTTGAGGAGTTGTTAATACCAATTAGGAGGACAGGAAGGGTTCATATAGAGGAGGTATTTCCTGAGCTGAACTTTGAAGGATAGTAATCTAATCTCTGCCTGAAGGCAGAGATTAGAAGAGAGTACATTTCTGTATGTCTAGAATATAGTGGGCATGAAGATAAGTAATGTGAATGACAGCTATAAAGAAAATTTGGGGTCATATAGCAGAGAGCTGTGAATGTATTTTGTCCTGAAGGTAGTAGGGATCCATTGAAAGATTTTGAGCAGAAGAGTGGCATGACCATGACTATGTCTTAGGAAAAGTTATTTTGACAGCTGTGTGGATGATGCTTTGGAGAGACTAGCAGAAGAGGGACTCACTGGAAAGCTGTTTCAATGGTCCAAATGAAAGGGGACCAGACCCTGAATTAGAGGGGTGGCCATGTGAGTGGAATACTTGTTGAACTGAATCTCTATTCCATGAGATGTCATCTGATTTACACTTTGTTAAGTACTTTATTAGTCAGGAAGATCCGAGTTCAAATCCTGCCTCAGACCCTTAAGCTATTCAACCTTGCTGTGTCTCAGTTTCCTCATGTGCCAAATGGCAGTAATAATATAGCACCTACCTCCAAGGGTTATTGGGAAGACCAAAGACAATATGATAGCATATATAGTAAGTGTAATTGAAACTGATTTGCAATCACAACCTTTAAAGCTATATCAATACTTACTAGAATAATCATTATTATTGTTGTCACTAGTTTTACCTGAGTCAAAGGTTGAAAGTCCACTTGTGCTACTGAGACAGAATATGCTGCTTTAGTCAGTAGAGAAGAGATCGACCGGGTGAGAAAAAAAAGTCACTGAAAATGAGGATTCCATTTCATCCTGAGGTTCACAAGTACTGTGCCAGGCAACTCACCTGGTATTTGGTTTGTAGACTGCCTCTCTTGACCATATTTTGGGCTCTGGGAATCAGTGGAACTGACTTTTCTCAAGATACATTTTTAGAGTCTGGACCATTTTTTAACTTGATTTCAGGATTACTTTTCTCCCTAATACACAGTCTGCTGGCTGCCCAGTAGCTCCTGAGATTAGTAGGGTGAGTGATGTGGGTTCTTCATCCAGTTCCAGATGGAATTGTGAAGCAGATGAAATATGTCTGGCTCCCTTCCATCTCAAGGTCTGACTCTGCCTTCATGGCTTCCCCTCTGGACTTGCTCTATCTTTGGATATTCAGTGCATCTGTTTTATTGGGGAACCCTAATCCGGCTGGCCTCCCTCAGTCTGTGCCCCAAAATCTAACTCTTTCTTCCTTTTCCAGACAACACACCATTGACTGTCCATAAGCTAGACAAATGAAAAGCTGATAAATGAAACCTACTGTATGGTTAATGACTGATAATGGCTTCATCTACTGCCCATTAACATGGGGCAATGCTTCAGCCCAAAGGATATCTCTTGGATGAGAGCTTTTCATTGTCGTGATGCTGCAACTGTCCCATCTGCTGTTAGGTTGGGAATCAGGAAGACCTGAGTTCAAATACTGCTTCTGACATTCACTACCTATTTTCCCTTCAGCCTTGGTACTCTATCTCGTCACTACCCTCCTCTCTTGGTCCTTCTGAATGGAAGGTGGAGTCACTTCAAAATTTCCATGTAAGGTAGGAGTTCAGCTCAGAGTATCTCCTCTTCTAGCTACATACTTTGGTACTTCTCTGACTTTCCCACCAATCTCCTGAATTGGGTACCTTCTCCTCCCCTCCCTCTCTCCATTTTCCTTTTCTACTTCCTTTTGTGTGTTGTCTTTCTCCATTAGATTTTAAACTCCTTGATGGCAAGGGCTGTCTTTCTCTTTTTGTATCTGTATCCCTAGCACTTACCATGGTTTCTCGTGCATATTTGACTTACTCCCTGTGTGACCCAGAGCAAAGCTCTTAACCTCTCTCAGCCTCAGTTTCCTCATCGTTAAAAAGGGAATAATGACAGCACCTACCTCTCAGGGTTATAGTGAGGCTCAGACATGACAATATATGTAAAATATTTTGTAAACCTTAAAACAAAATGAAAGTTTATTAGCATAAGCCTCAGCATCATCACCAAGGTTTCATGGCAGGCCTAGTCTAGGTATAGGAATAGCAGTCTGAACCTTCTGTAATCATATGATTAACCTGAACTGCGCTTCTTTAAAGCTTGTGCAGGAATGTCAGGCTTGGGACAAAACTCTTTCCAAATTTTGACTGAGTCCATCTGCATATGAAAGGCCAGGCATATGGTTAGGCTGTTTCAAGATATTTGGAGATACCCAGTTTCCCAGAGCTAAGGCCTAGCAAGCAGACTGTTCCTTGAGCTTGACATAACAACAATCCTTTGTGCTCTGGATGCTCTCACCCTCTCATGAAATGTGTTGCTTTGACCAGCACCAGTTGTTTGCTGAGCGATTTATGATTTTCATATTAATCAACAACTGTTTAGATTTGTTGGAGCTCCCCCTATTTCCTAGGGACCTGAGAGCCAGAAGCAGGTGACATGCTACAGCCTAAAGCTATTCATCATATTTCTTGACATGTTCACAATCCCTGTTTCTTGTAACTGCTGAGTGAACCAAATCAGGTACTGCACTCCTGTTTCCACCAAGCTAACTGTGGCTTTGTTCCCTCCTCAGCAACCATTAAGACTTGAGACAATCAACCTAGAGATTGTTCACACAGGACCAGGAATGCCAGTGTTGTCAATGCATGAGCCTGCTGTGAGACCTGCTACTCAAGACCTAAGAATGATTGGGCTGTGGTCCAGCCCCCTTGTGGTTTTTTATGTATATAAGCCCTGTCTTTGTCCTGGCACTTAAGCCTTCCTTCTCAGGAGGAAGGGTTTCCACTTGCAAGTATTTTCCTCACTCTGAAACAAGTTAAACTTTTGTTTGAGTCTTGACTCTCCTGTCTCTTGCTGCTCTATTTGGCTCTGGCCACCACAGGTTAGAGGCTGGTTCTGGTCCAGTTGACAGCCATTAGCAATGACAAAGACTTTGCCCTTTGGGCTTAATTGGTCTCCACAACACTCTTTGGTACAAATTTAGGGTTTGATTGTTGAACTGGATAGTTACTAAGCAAATAATAATTACTTGGTTTATAGGCTAACCTTCAGTGATTGAAAATTGGGAAACATATGGAATAATTGCCGTAAATTATCATGTAGTCTCCAACTAAGGAACATGAACTCCTCACCAGGAAGAGGAATCCAAAGAAAAGATTAATGAGATTAGTTATCTGGATTGGCCTTCTTCTTCTTCTTCTTCTTCTTCTTCTTCTTCTTCTTCTTCTTCTTCTTCTTCTTCTTCTCCATCTTTGTCTTCATCTTCGTCTCTAAAGGTCTTGGCCTCTGGGCCTGAGAATCCCTTGACCAGGGGAAGAGAAGCTAGTGGAGTGAAGACCCAAGGGAACAAGACTGGGAAGACTTTTAGCTGATTCTCAGGCAAGGATTTCTTCAATTTTTAATGTAGGTCTCCTGGGAGGACCCTGAAAGGGTCATAGACACTTTGGAGAATCAGAAATCATAGAGATTTGGTGAGCTGGAATATATGTGGTCTGTACATTTCTCAGATTCATTAACTTTCCAGGTCCTTTGGTCTTGAAGGAACTTCTACAGTTCACTTGGTGCCTGTGGTGAAGGAGACTGAGAAGGAGGAGGAAGATATAATCTAGGCTTTCTGCTAAACTCTGAGCTGGTCTCAGTGGAGTACAGCATTCAGTGGATATCAGTGAGCAGCATTGAACAGAGATCATTGTCCAGGGATCAGCATCCTGGAGGACTTGTTTGACAGCATCTAGTGGAGACTAAAAAGTTAGAAGGAGCAGGCCTAAATAGGGGAGGCTAGAAGACCAGTGGATCCTGGCAAGAGCAGTGTCACCAGCAGCCCTGCTGCTTCTGAGATGTGAGTTGCTCCTCTAGTTGTGTGCCCAGGCCACCTATATTTTCTACAGCTCTAATATGTGTGCCCCCTACGTGTTTCCAGTCGTCCTGCTGATTCTGTGTGTGTATCTAAGAGAAAGTATGTTCCCTTCTTATGGGGAAATGTTTTGTTGTACTTTTTTTCTATGCCATTTCATTAAAGACCTTTGCTTTGAACTAACTGTATCCTCTGGCTGGTAGCAGAAGGTAGTGGGGGCTTGTGGGCTATGATTATTTTTTAGGTGCAGACCCAGAGAACACCTACTACTTTGGTAGGTATCTGCAAGGGGCCTTACCCAACAAGGTGAGGAGGTGCTTCCAGGTGCAAAAGAGGGAACATCCAGAGAGCCAGGGATGGAGTCAATAGCCCTGAGTTTAAGTTTAAGCTGTGCAGCTTGGAAGGTATGTGATGATAAAGAAGTGGATTAACTTCCCTGAGCCTCCACTTCATCATTATAAAGTTAATCCTAATCCTTATAACTGTTGAGGGCACCACATAGTCTCAGTCATCCAAGATCACAGCTTAGATGATATCCTCCGCTCCTCACTTTTTCTCACTCCCCATGTCTAATCTGTTGCCAAATTCTGCTGATTCTACCTTCATAACATTTCTCACATGCTCTCTCTTCTTTCTTCTGCCATTACAACCAACCTGGTGCAAGCCCCCTTCACCTGACTAAAGTAGTCTTGCAACAGCCTGCTGGTTGGTCTCCCTTGCCACTCCAACCTATTCTTCACTCATCTGTCAGCTCACATCCATCCAAGTCATTCTCCTTATTTCATAAATTCTAGTGGCACCATATCACCTCTAGGATAAAAAACAAAACCTTCCATCTGGCTTTTAAAGGTCTTTATAACCTGGTCCCATCCTGCCCTTCCAATCTTCTTACATTTTACTCCTCTCCAAGTGCTCTGCAATCCATTAACACCTGTCACATCCCACTCCTTCTCCCTACTCTGTATTTTCACTGGCTGTCCCCAATGACTAGAATTCTCTCCTTCATCTTCTTTCCCTCCTGGCTTCTTTCAAGTCTCAGCTCAATTTCCATCTTCCACAAGAAAGCTTTCTTGGGTCCCTTGTACTACTAGTGCCTTCTCCCTGTTGATTATCTCTCATTTATTTTGCATATATCTTGGTATAGTATGTAGTAGTTTGCATTCTATTTCTACCATTAGATTGTAAACTCCTTGAGGGCAGGGACTATTTTTGGCAATCTTTGCATCCCCAGCAGTTTTTGGCACAGTGCCTGGCACATAGTAATTCTATCACTTAATAAATGCTTGTTGACTTGACTTCTATTTACTTCTCATCTCACAGGACAGTTGTGACTCTCTGGGAAATGGTTCCATATGGATTTATCTCTGTGTTATAATTCTCCTGAGCAGAATCTAAGCTCTCTAAGGACTGGGACTTTTTTTTTTTTGGTCTTTGTTTCCTTAGTGCCTAGTAAAATGTCTGTTATATAGTTGGGGCTTAGTATATGCTCATTGAATTGAATAAAACATTGTATAAATGTGAGTTATTTCTATTTGCAAAACATTAACCTACAATAAGGCAGACCTCCGCTTTTTGACAAAAGTTAGAAGAAATGGAATTGTGGATAATCTTCATTGCTTTATTTATTGATCTTTGGTTTAGCCATTCATCTTTCCCAATATTGGTTTAGGCAAAGAAGCATAGCTATAAGGTAATTTCTACCAAAAAGCTCATTCTAAACATAGAAAGTTAATGACATCTTCCTCCTAGGCAGATTGAGCATAATCCAACCAAGTCTGCTCAGGAATTTCACTATTCATTTGTTATAGAACTTGATTGGTATAATTATTACAAAAAAATCTCAAGAAGGCTTTAAAGGCTCAAGCTCAGAGAGTTTTCTTTTCCATCTACATGCAAAGAGATTATCCAAACAAACACGGTGGAATCCAGCTTGAGATCAGATTCTTCTCCAAAATTTTATTACCTGAATTGGGTCTGTGTATCCACCATACTATCTTGAATGGAAGAACATCTGATTGGAGGGTCACACCAAAAGCTTAGCAACCAATGACTAGGCAAGTTTGGGGGTGGCAGGGAACATAATTCAATCCAACACTTATTAAATATCTACTCTATGCCAGGCACAGTCCTAGGTGCTGAGGATACAAAGGAAAAAATAAACCAGTTCCTCCCCTCAGGAAGCTTACATTCTCCTGGGAGAGGTGGGTCATGTGTACATATACTAACTACAGCAAAGTAATTTTAGGAGAGTTGAATACTAACAAGTATAGAACTGAGGAAAAGTCTTTTTGTAACATAGCAGGTGAGTATTGGAAGAAGCAAATCATTCTAAGAGGTGGAGGTAAGGTAAGAGGGCATTCCAGGGGCACAATGAATGAAGATGTGAGCAAGATGCCATCTTGTTGAGGTGACAGAGTAGGCAGCTTTCTAGTTGTACCAGCTTCGCATCAGTGTCCCTCTCAAAAGATAAGAGGTAGTAGTTGGAGGAGAATCATTGGAAAAATAAGGAGAGGAATGTCAGGGGTTAAGCCAGAGGCTGTCATGCATGATTTAGATGATAGGTCTAAATGGCTGGTTTAGACCTATTGTCTAAATCACAGTTTCCTGTTTTTAAAAATGAAAATAACATTTGAGATGGGATGAAAAGCCTCACTGAAGTTCAAATGAATTGTACCTTTTCCCCCACCCTTTTAATGTAGCCCAAATTCTGCCCCCCTCCTTTTTTTTAAGGGATAAGCCTGTGGTACTATGTGCTTCATATATGAATGAAGAGGTGACTCCTGATTGGCTGAGAAAATGCTAAGCCATGACACTGAATACCTGTACAAACAGTGAAGGGATTCTTCAGATGGTCCAAGGACTTCAGGAAAGGCACTTAGATTAGAGAAAAATGTAGATTTTTGAAGAGGTAACAACAACCAGCATAGCCACAGACATGTGAGGAGCCAGACACCAATATGTCTCCTGACTTCCAGGGCTTGCAACCCTAGAGACTGCTAAGAACCAGCTTTCCCTAGATGAGATCATTCTCTCTCCTGGTTTGAGCTGAGATTTTATCTTGCTCTCAACCCCAAAGCCCCAAAGCTCTTGTGTGTACTTTGGTTCATTCTAACCTGTATAACATCTCTGAGTTCTGTTTACTGCTTCCCTTGAAAAAGAACTGTTCTAGCTATATTCACAATGGTCTTTTGTGAAATCATCATTGGGTGGGAGGGAACTAAGTTGACAATATTAAGCTAGCTTCCCTTTGAGAGTGACCAGGACAAGTGGCCCAGATCCTGAAGCCTTAAAATACCCTACCTCTCTTGGAGAGAGGAGAGAGAAGGAGTACATGCACAACCACAGTGCTGTCTCCACCCAGTCCCCAAACTCCAGCTCTCCTTTGAGGGAGGGGAAGGGCAGATCTCAGATTAGATAGCTATCCCTCCCACAATGAAGTCAAACCATGTTAAAATAATATACATATAGATGTATGGCTACATATATAGACAAACGTGGCTATATATAGAGACATATGTGGCTATATATCTTTATATGTACTGTACAGCTATATGTTTCTATTTATAGCACCTATTTACAATTCCATCTCTGATCCACCCCCACTCCCATTCCTCACCACCAGTATAACCCTGGGCAAGTCACGTGACCACTCTGGGTAAGCTTTCATTTCCTGATCTGTAAAATTTGGATAATAATAGCATCTGCCTCCCAGGGTGAGGCAGATCCCAGGTCTGCGAATTATTATTTGGTCTTAGTTTCCTCATCTGTAAAATGAGAAGGCTAGAATTACTCTCCATAGCTCCATTGTAACTCTGAAGTCCCGTGACTCTATGACATCTGTCCTCTTTAATGCTCATGAAAAGGAAGGTGATTCAGATCATCTAAAAATTTTTTGTTGTTCTTGTTCTTTTCAGTCATTTTTCATTCATTTCTGACTCTTTTGATCCCATTTGGGGTTTTCTTGGCAAAGATACTGGAGAAGTTTGCCATTTCCTTCTTCAGCTCATTTTACAGATGAGGAAACTGAGGCAAACAGGGAGAAGTGACTTGCCCAGGGTCACACAGCTAGTGAGTATCTGATCCAAAACATTAGATAACATCAAAAAATTATTCACATCTGGGAAACTCTACCTTTGAGAATAGACAGGTTTATTATCCTGGGAGTTCATAGGGCTTTAAACCAAATAGTAAAGCTTCACTGGGAAAACTGATTGAGAGGGCATCAGGAAAGTGGTATAATTCTGCAGGGCTGCTATAACTCTTCCATACTCTTCCTTCTATGCCAGGAATGGACACCATCACCTCTCAGATGAATGGATCACAACGATAACAGAAACAGCTTTCCATTTCTCTAAAGCAGAGGGACCCCACAGTGAGGGAATGTGCAGCAACGGATGTGTGAAATGGAAGGAAATCCAGCCAACAAGGCACAGGGACCAAGGACCAGGTCACAGCAATAGCCTAGATTCAATTCAGTCTACAGACATTTATTACGTGCAGGGAGCTGGTGAGGCAGATTTGAAAAACCGCACAGTTCCTACCCTCCAGAAGCTCCCATTCTAACAGCCTGCATGCATTTATTCAAAGATGGGTAATAAATCAAACTTGAACAATATGACAGCAAAAGTACCAATTTGTAGTTTACCAATAGGATATTGAATTTTTCTGATATCTCCGTCTGTCCTCCTCCAAGACAAATCTTCAATTTACTAATTGGTGATAGTATTAAAATGAAGTGGATTTGACACTCCCTTCCTGGTTGTTCAAAAACGAGACCTTCTATCTCTTGGCTCTGTGTTGGTAGGCAAAATGGGCTCCTTAGCACTTAGTTCAACAAGTGCCCTTGAATAATTTGGCTTTTGTTCCATTTGAGTAATTGAGTGTATTTCATTGAGCCTTACTAGGTGCTAAGCCCCAGGCCCAAACCGCTATTAGGTGTAAAACCTTAGTGGGTCTGGATTGGCAACTAAGGTGGGGCCCAAGGTGGGGCTAACTCCAGGGAGGGCCTAGTTTACATGTCTGGGACAGCAGAGGCTTTTAGACCACGTGGGTTTAAATCCGCCTCTTTGTGATGATTCTAGGTCACGTGGGTGAGTCGCATGTGTGACTCACCCCTGATGCTGAAAAAGATATAAAAACCAAGGGTTGGCTGTCTCTTCCTTGGAGCTCTTACCCACAGCCATGGTGGCGTGTGTGACTCTGGGCCAGCCCTTGTTCTGAGCTCCTGAGCTGAACCTAGATGTTGGTAACTAAGAATCTGTATTGGGTCTGTCTGTTGATTTTGTACTTTGTTTGTAATTTGCTCTGAAGTTCAGGGTGCTGGATTTTTTCCCTGAACTAAGTGAATGATATTTGTGTGCTGAATTAAAGTAAGCTTGTCAACGCCTTTAACCTTGCTTTCCTTATTAAGGCAGATCAAAAGAACCTGTGCTGTTGGCAGCTTTCTGGGTGCTGGCTGTGGGTAGATCTTACACTGCCACAGAAGTTGCTAGCCAGATTGTTGAAACAGGCTCCTGACATCCTCTCTGACTGTTCCCCATGTCTGGAATGCTCTCTCTCTTCTGCTCCGACTACTGGCCTCCCTGGCTTCCTCTAAATCCCAACTAAAATCTAGCCTCAGAAACTTACTAGCTTAGCTGTGTGACTCTGGGCATCACTTAACTCTGTCTGCCTCAGTTTCCTTATCTGTAAAATGAGCTAGAGAAGAAAATGGCAAACCACTCTAGGATCTCGGCCAAGAAAACCCCAAATGGGGTCATGGAGAGTCAGACACAACTGGAAAGTGACTGAACAAGAACAACAAAAATCCCAGCTTCTAAAAGAAGCCTTCCCCAACTCCCTCTTAATTTCAGTGCCTTTCCTCTTGTTATTACATAGCTTGCTCAGGAGATGTTTGTTTGTTGGCTCCACCATTAGACTGTAATCTGCTTGAAGGCAGGGGCTGTCTTTTGCCTCTTTTTGTTATTCCCCAGTGCTTAGCACCATGCCTAGGACACACTAGGTGCTTGCTAAATGTCATTAAAGTTGCCCAATACCCAGCACACAGTTTCTAGAAGGGCTCTTCTTGTCACATTTGAGTATATAATCACTGTCCTTGCCATGCTTTTCTAACCCTGAGAACATTGTTTGTCTGGGACTGCAGAGGCTGGACTCATTTTCTACACCCTGTTCTGGGTGTTCTATACCCAGGAATGATCACACTGGATTCAGCACAGGCAGTCTGTCCTTAGGTGAGATGTAGTCTCTTTTCTTATACTCATTGGCTTGTTGAATCCCCTACCCTAGTCCCTGGGGTTGATTTTAAAGATGATAAGTGATATCAGCATCTACCCAATCACACAGACTCATAATTTCAATGTCATCCTTGACTCCTCCCTCTCATTACCCATATTCATTCTGCTGCCACAGCCAGTCAATTTTCCCTTTGGGTATTATCTCCCTCATCATCTGCATGCTGATTGGCTTCCCTGTCTTCTTTGAAGTCACAGCTAAAATCCCACCTTCTACAGGAATCCTTCCTTTCTTCCCCTTTACTCTAGTGCCTTTCTTCTATGGATTTTTGTGTTGGCGATCAAAATGGGCTCTTAGCACTTAGTTCAACCAAGTGCCCTTGAAGAGTTTGGCCTTTATTCCTTGATCAAATTAGGAGTCCTTGACGACCTCCTTGCCTCAAGGGAAAGCCTAGTTTACATGGGTTTGAGTGACATGTTTGTGACATCAGAGGCTTTTAGACTACGTGGGTTTAAGTTGCATCTTTGTGATGATTTTAGGTCACGTGGGTGAGTCGCATGTATGACTCACTCTTGACCCTGAAAAAGATATAAAACCAGGTGTTGGCTTTCCTTTTTTGGAGCTCTGACCCACAGCTGTGACTCTGGGCCAGCCCTTGTTATGAGCTCCCGGGCTAAACTTAGATGTTGGTAACTATGAATTGTATTTGGCCTGTCTGTCAATGTTTGTAATGTGTTTGTATTTGCTCTGAAGTTCAGGGTGCTGGCTTTTTCCCCTGAACTAAGTGAATAGTATTTGTATGCTGGATTAAAGCAAGATTGTTAACCCCTTAACTTTGCTTTCCTTAGTAAAGCAGATCAAAAGAACCTGGGCTTTGTAGCTCTGTGAGCCAGTTGTTGTTGATTTTACAGCAGCTGCTAGCCAGGATTGTTGAAACAATTCTCTCCAATGTATCCTGTCTATAGCTTTTTAAAAATATATAGTTGCTTGCATATTTTTTTCCACCATTAGACTATGAACGCCACGAGGGCAACAACTGTTTTTTTTAACTTTATTTATATCTCTAGCACTTAGTGTGGTGTCTCAGGCATAGCAGGCATTTAATAGATGTGTATTCATTGATATCTATAAACTTCCTAAAAGGAGGATTTTTAAAAAGTTCTCAAAGTTTGATAAGAATCAGGCATATGAACACATAAAAAGGCTTTAACTTATAAACATGTATTAACAGAACAGGTTTGGTAACTTCTCTTACAACTAATGTTAAATTCTACTGGGAGGCTAATATTTAAATCTTAGGACAAAAAGTAGATTTTCAAGACTGCTAATTTATCGGTTTACACTTTATTTTTGCCTGGCATTATCTTTACAACTCCATCGGTAAGGCAGCTAAGCTCAGGTCAGTCCTTTTGTTGATGGACATCCTGTATAACACAGAAACTTCCTCCCCTATCAACCAGCTCCAATTTAACACAACTCACAATTTCTGGATCTCTGGAATTCACAAGATGGCTTCCAATCCCGGACACATCTACCATGGGATACTTGTTTGCCTAAGATCAGGAAAGAACAAACAAGCAAGGGCAAGCCAGGAACTGAAGTGAAAGCTTGTCTAGTTAGGACATGTGCTCACCAAAGAATGGTAGCCTGTGGGAGATTCGGGCAATCATTCCTTTTTCCCCACCCGAACCTCAGGACAAAGCTTGAAACCACCCAGATGATTTGTAGGTGGAAAGGAAGAGAGGATGAAGAGAGGTGGCAAACCATTTTCTTTGACCATCTTCTTCTCCAGCTCAACAATCAATTAGGAGACATCGTCATTTCAGAGTAAGCCCCTTGACCGTGTGTTTATATATGGCAGAAGCTGCCCTCCTCCCTCCTGGTTTCCATGAATGATGACTGAGCATGTTCTATGAACAGGGAAGGGCCCCTGCTATACTTTGATAAAAGCCTATAAAAGCATTACAATAGTTCAGTTCTTTATCTGAAAAATGATAAGGAAGTAATTTGAGACTTTAGCATCTTAGGTACAAAGGACAACTCTTTTCCAGAATTCAAGGCTTAGTTTTAAAGTTTTCTTTCCTTCTGTTTTGTCTTTGTGTGCATGAAAATGTGTTCAGGTTTTAGAAGTTCCTATTAAAACAGGGAGTGGTCTCTTTTGTTTGTTCTGGTGGTCTTGTAGCTTCCTCTTTCTCATAATCTTCATGACTAAATTTACTTATGTATTGCTCTGCTTCAGTAGAAAGCATGGCAGATTTGAGTGCTTTTAAATTCATTTATTTGTTCATTCATTAATTCATAGTCAGAGGAGCTGGGTTCCTATCCTGGCTCTGTTAATTACTACCTGTGTGACCTTTGGCCTCAGTATCCTCATCTGTAAAAAGAGTGTGTTTGACTACATGGTCTCTAAGATCTCTTTCACATCTAAATCTATGATCCTGTCATTTCTGGGTGGGCAGAGCACAGGGCTCAGGAAGACCTGAGTTCAAATCCAACCTCAGACACTTACTAGCTGTGTGACCCTGGGCAAGTCACTTAACTCTGTTTGTCTCAGTTTTCTCATCTGTAAGAGGAGCTAGAGAAGGAAATGGCAAACCACTCAAGTATCTTTGCCAAGAAAACCCCAAATGGGGTTGTGAAGTGTTACACATGACTAAATGACAACAACAAATATTACTTCAAGGAAATATTTGCAACTTTTAATTTCAGCTGGTAGTCTGGCAGTGACTGGATCTGGGGGTGGGGTGGGCCAGAACAAAGGGAGGCCACCTGAGGTATCATGGTTGAAGTCCTAGCCAGTATATGGCCTGCTTGGCCACCACGCCTCCAGCATTCTAGAGGACAAAACTTTACTAGAACATGACTGTTTCCCCATTATGTCTTTTCTATTAAAAGGGGGGCAGGGTAATTTCCTCTTAAGAACAAACTAACTGCTGTAGACAATGAAAAGGGACAGCACCTCACTGTGCCAGCTCCTGCCTGCCATTCATTTTTAGTGAGGAGGCATAGGTGAGGATTTCCATTACTCATCATGTGACAGGACTTTAAAACTAAAAAGTGATTTTCATTTCCCAGGCAAACCAAAGAAGAGAAAACCAGGGGTGGGGGTGGGGGAGACATAAAAGCCATCTTCAAGCATTTGAAGGAAGGACTGGACTTGATCTGTTTGGTCTCAAAGGGCAAAAGTAAAAGAAATCAGTGGAAGTTTGCAGAGAAACAGATTTAGAGTTGATGTAAGGGAAAATGTCCTGGTTATTGGAGCTGTCCAAAAGGAAGGAAAGCATTCCTCCTTACTAAAGGTCTTTGCAGGAATGTTGAATAGGGAGGATGCCATAGACAGATCCTAGAATCATCCAGTTCATATATGGGCTCTAGAACAGATCTAGAACAATAAGAGACCTCAGAAGGCTTCATGTCTAACTCTTTCATTTTACAGATAAGGAAAATGAGTCCCAAGGAAAGGATTCTCTATCAGATATAGGTAACTATAATTCTAAAGTTCCTGCCAGGTGTAATACTTCAGAGTTTTTTTTAAAGTACATTGTAACTAGACTAGAATAGGGAAGGAAACCATCACCCTATAGACATGCTCTGGTTGAATATAAATGGAAAAAAAACAAAAAAAGCATTTATTAAGCACTTACAATATGCTAGCCTCACCCTCCAGGAGCTCATACTCTAAATGGAGGAGATGACACGGAAAAGAAAGTGCAGCTTTGGGGAGGTTGGCAAGACCTAGGAGCCCTTGAGTTAACTTGTAACGGATCCCCCCATCTGAGGTCCAGAGATATTCTTTCTGCCCCTGAGAGACTGAGTAGAAAGTTGAGCATGCACAGAAGTTGTCTGCCTGTTTCTGACTACAAATGACACATTGCTGGGTGGAGTCCTTTTGACTGGTTGTTGATAGAGCTGGGTGCCATACCTGGGTGGCAGAAGAGTGCGGTGGCATCCAGCTGTTTTGACTTCCATATTCAGGCAGCAAAATGTGGTTTCAACCAAGGGTAGAGGAGGACTACCCTTCTCTATCCCAGTGTAATGGGATCAGGGGCTATTGCTTCTTAAATGGAATATGCACTCAACTAGCTGGGGCACATGGCTGACTTTGCCTCTCTTGGGTTTTTCTTTTCTTTAGCATCAACTTTATGAGCATCAAAGGTCCTGGAAGCCCTGGGAGATCTGGGGAGAAGCAATAGTAGTTCCCAGAGTGGTTGCAAGTACAGAAGCCATAGGAGCATCCTGGAAGCCAGGAAAGAGTCACCAGGAGAGAGAAACTGAAAGCTCCTAGCAAGAAAATCCTCTTAGTTGATTGGATTGTGCTCAGTGGAGGTGAATGTAAAGTGGTTAATTAACAGTCTTGCAACAAGAGGCTCATATATTAGCTTCCTGGCTGATTGATTGTCCTGATTGGTTATTACTATATAAGCTACTGGAGTCTGCTTTAACCCATCTATGGTTCTTTGTTACTTAGCATTCCCTTTTCTGTGTGGGAACAAACTGTCTATTCCATTTCTGACTCTTGTTAGTTCATTGGGAACCTCTGCTTTCCTTCTCTTCTTGCTGGGGAAGTCTAGCAAGTGTAAGTAGCAACTTTTCCTTGGAGTCTGAGGTGGGGAGCAGTGGTGCCTAGTTAGCCATTGCATTAGGCACTGATCATATTTAAATTTTTTAAATTAATACACTGTGAACAGCATATTAATTAACAGTCATTAATTCACCGTGAATAGTTTTCCATCCTAGTTATCAGGTGGGCAACTGAGGAAGAGTATACATTATGCACAGGAATGAATATGATCCATTTTAGGAGATAAAAGGCAAAGGACAGAGCTAGACAAAAAGCTAAAAGAGAAAGGAGGAGGGTGAAGGTGCTCAGTGGAAAGAACAGGAGCAGCTTGGGGGTGGGGTGTATGAGTGCAAAAATCTCTGGACTGCTGAATGCAAATAGACAGTTGTGTCGGGGTAGGTGACTGTGTCACCATGGGTTAACACATTGTATTATGAGGGCAGAGTTTATAATTTCAAAGAGGATCATATATATGTCTGAAAGGTTCAGAACTGCCGGATATAAATAATTCTCAAAGTAGGAGGCAGAAGAATCAAAGCATATATTTAGGTTCCACAGTAACCAACCCACAAACCAGCACCCCCATTTTGATATTTTGATCAAAAGCTTCCAGGCCCAATAAGTCCGCCTCACAAGAGTAACTAGGAGGCCACAGAGAAGCATGATGGTATAAAGCAAAATCACATACATGCTTCCCCTCTATGGTAAAAAGATTACCCACTGGCCTCAAGTCCTTGTTCAGCACTCCTCAATCCTCACGTATGTCAGCTCTGCTACCGGCAGCTCCTGCTTCAGCTTCGGCTGTAGCTGTAGCAACCTCTGGCTCCAATGGAAGCTCTTTTTAACCATCCGGCTTCTGTGGGGGGTGTAAGGTACGCCGGGGAAAGCACAGGTTCTTTTGATCTGCTTAAGCAAGGTGAAGGGGTTGACCGGGAAAACACAGGTTCTTTCAACCTGCTTAAGCAAGGGAAGCAAGGTGAAGGGGCCGACAAGCTTACTCCATTCCAACATACAAACAGCATTCAGTTAGTTCAGGGGAAAAAGCCAAACTATTCAAGGGCACTTGTTGACTAAGTGCTAAGGAGCCCATTTTTGGTTACTAACACACACACTGGGGATGGAAAGTTTTCCAGAGAGACCTAGATACGTTTTGGTGGCTCCCAGACAGGCATATTAGGTATTATGAGAGCATGGACTTGGGTGTGGTTTCGCATTCAGGAGGATTGATTAAAGTGAGGAACAGAGGAGAGAGGAAATGCCCTACAAAGTCAACAATGTAGAACAGAGCCCCATTCATTCTGGTCTAGTTAGAGGTCTTTTAGGTGGGACAAACAATGATTTTCCCAACCAGGTTCACAGATCCCCTATTGGTGCAGGGGTGAGAGAGGAAATTAAGCAGTTATCATAAAGGAATAAAAACTAACTTGATTGAGTTCTCTCCTTTAAAAAAATTAAATTGCTTATTACACATCTTTAAACCTCGTTTTAAAATTAAGAACAAGGAATATAAAACTTTATTGGATAAATACAAAAGGTACTTAAAATACACTTTAGTTTGAGATTATGGTAAGTTTGGTAGAGGGGAAGGATGAAAGATGAAAAAAGAGAAAGATGGGAAGTCAGGGGGAGGGAAAAGGAGTTGGATGAGCAGAAGGGGAAAGGCAGAGATAGGCCAGCACAAAACCACGGAGAAGGAAGACAGAGAAGAAAGACTCTGGGGAGATTGGCTCAGTAGATTTGGAAGCATTAACCAAATACCTCTTTTTGTTTCTTACTATTCACCTAGACTCTAGGCTTCACTGTTCACCACTTATTACTGTCCTTTGAAATGCATATTAGCTGATTACTTAATGCTCACAGTCATTCAACTGCTCTTTCTTCAGAAAGCCCTAGAGACTTCACTGAGAGGGGTACTATGCGGTTGTTAGTGGGGGGGGGGGGAGAGAGAGAGAGAGAGAGAGAGAGAGAGAGAGAGAGAGAGAGAGAGAGAGAGAGAGAGAGAGAGTAATGAAACCAAGTTGAGGGGCACTTCCAGGCTGGAAGCTGTCTTTTACTCTAGGAAAGCTGGGAAAAGAAGACAACCTACAATAAAGCTCATAAGCAAGGTATCCAACCTGGTCAGATGGCAGGGGAAAGATTGGTGATGGAATATGGCCAGAAGATTATTTTTGCCTGTTGAAAAGAGACTTTTTTCAGACTACAGTGAGGTTTCTTAACCTGATTCCAGGGGCCTTGTGAACCTGGAATGGGGGGAAAAAATCACAGTTTTTTTCAATATAATTGGTTTCCTTTGTAATCTTATATATTTTATTTTATTTAATGCTTTTAAAGAAAGTCCACAGGTTCACCAGCCTACTAGAGCAGTCCATAACATAAAAATGTTAAGAACTCCTGGGCTAGAGGGCTATTTTTTCTTACTTGCCAAGAGGATTATTCCCTCAGAAAATTAATGCTTTCCTTTACACACACACTCCAGACTTTTTTGGGAGAAAAATTGTGATTGGCTAGACAGTTAACTAGGAAAAGAGATACCTTTCAACATCTCACAATAATAAGAGGGCACTCTTAGGAGAAAAGGTATTAATAGTTAACCAGTCTTTCCTTATGAAAAGCTGTCTTATATTTCCTTCATTATATAACATTTGAGAAAGCAGTGACTTAAAAAAAAAGTCCTTTGTTTTTGTGGAAAATAGAAGCCTTTATTTTTAATAGGGAAGTCCTGCTATCCCTTCTTCACTTTCTTAATCCTGCTTCCCTCCCTCATCCTTCTACCTAGGTCAGAAGTTTTTAGCCCGGTCTGTGAACTTTAAAAAAATGGACAACTGTATTTCAATAAAATTGATTTCTTTCATAGTCCTATATGTTTATGCATTTAAGTCTTTAAGATTATTAAAGTGTTAAAATAAAATATATAAAATATTATTCTCAGAAGAGGTCCTGCTAAAGGAGTTAGTGACACAAAAAAGGTTAAGAACCCCTGAACCAGGTAGCTAAGCTGAAGTTGCAGGAGGGGTGCACAAACCACTTTGTCAATTCAATTTGATAAACATTTATTTCCAGAATAATTGTATTGATTCATAGCTCCACCAATAATATGCTTGTGTGCCTCTGACATTAACTATTCCCACCTTGTGTCATCTTTATCAATTTTTTGGGTTGTGAGATAAAACCTTGAAGTTGTTTTGATCTGTGTTTTTCCTATTATTAATGATTTGATGCATTCTTTTATGTAGGGGTTAATAGTTTGTGATTTTTCTTTTGAGAATTGTTTGTTCATGTTCTTTATTCATTTCTCTACCAGTATTTACTAAGCATCTATGAAGTGCCAGTTACTATTTGCCCTCCAGGGGTTCATGTAGGGTAGAGGACAAATACAGAAGGTAACCCGTAAGCTGAGGCTTGAAGGAAGCCTAGGATTCTATGAAGGGGACAGAGGGAAGGGTGCATTTCAGGCAGGAGCCTCTTTCATTTCAGTCACTCACATTCACAACTTCTGAGATGCTTTCATCTTCCACTCTTTGTTCTCCCTCATGGTCCTTATCCAAACAGTCGCCAAGTCTTGTTGGTTGTTACTCCACAGCCACTCTTGCATCACTGCCTGCCCTTTTCTCTACTCACATGGTGACAGCCTTAGTTTAAGTAGCCATCACCTCTCCTCCATACAACTGCAACAGGGTCTGGCTCATTTCTTTTGCTTCCAATCTCTCCCTTTTCCATTCCACTGTGATTCTCCACAGCTGCTACACTGACACATTTCAGGCCACTCTCCTGCTCAGAAGGTTTCAGTGGTTCCCTATTTATGCCTTTAGGATAAAATACAACTCTGTCCCTTAAATTCCTTCCCAATTTGTCACAGCCTATTTTTCCAGCTATTTCTTACTATTCCCCTTTACACATACTACCTTCAGGCCAAATTGGATACTCCAAGGATTGGGGACAGGTAGGGAAGAAAGACAGTGAGATGGGAGATGGAACTCTGTGTACAGGGGAAAGCAAGGCCAAGGACATGGCAAACCACTCCAGTCTCTTTGCCAAGAAAACCCCCAATAGGGTCACAAAGAGGCAGACATGACTGAACAACAACAATAGGGGACCTTAAGTCTCAGAGCCTTATTTATTTATTTATTTTGCATTTAATTTTCTCCCAGTTGCATGTAAACAACAATTTTTAACATTTGTTTTTAGAACTTTGAGTTCCAAATTCTCTCCCTTCCTCCCTCCCTACCCCACCTCATTGAGAAGGCAAGCAATTCCATATAGGTTATATATGTGTAGTCATGTAAAACATAGCCACAATAGTTATGTTGTGAAAGAAAACATAGATTAAAAGAACTCAAGAAAAATAAAGTGGAAAAAAAAGTTGCTTCAGCCTGTATTCAGACACCATCAGTTTTTTCTCTGGGGATGGATAGCATTTTTCATCCTAAATCCTTCAGAGTTGATCATCCTATAATATGTTCTTACTTTGTACCCATTACATTTCACTTGGCATCAACCCATGTAAGTCTTTCTAGGTTTTTCTGAGAGCATCCTGCTCATCATTTCTTATAGCACAATAGCAGGCTATCACAAGTACATACACAACTTATTCAGCCATTCCCCAGTTGATGTGCATCCCCTCAACTTCCAATTCTTTACCCCCAGAAAACAGCTGCTCTAAATATTTTTTGTACATATAAATCCTTTTCTTTTTTTTTAAATCTCTTTTGGGATACAGACCTAGAAGTGGTTTTGCTATGTCAAAGGGCATGCATGGTTTTATAGCCCTTTGGGCATAGTTCCAAATTGTAGAGCCTTATTTTTTAAGCAATACAACCAAGACAACTCTGAAGGAGTAAAAAGAAGAGAAGGGCTCCAGTCAATTGTAGTTTAAAAAAAATAAGGCTCTGCAATTTGGAACTATGCCCAAAGGGCTATAAACATGACTATTATGGATATGTTTTGCATGACTACACATATATAAGCTATATGGAATTGCTTGCCTTCTCAATGAAGGGGGGTAGAGAGGGAGGAAGGGAGAGAATTTGGAACTCTGTATCCCCAAAGAGATAAAAAGCAAAAAGGAAAAGGACCTCTCTTCTTTTTACTCCTCAGCCTCCTTAAG